>NC_133131.1:66022612-66336574 GCF_048418815.1 Hemitrygon akajei
GGCTTTTGGGTTGTGGGGAATATGTCGGATCGGTCTGCGAAAATTCATCTCTTGAATGGATAAACTGTGAATGTAGCAAGATTTAAAGAGGACCTTTGAGGCAAGTTTTTAACACAGAAAGGGTCATAGATGTACGGAACGGGAGGTCAGAGGATGCGGCAGAGGCGATTACAAATAGAATCTTTACAAGCCATCTGATCAAGTGTTTTGGACGGGAAGTTTTAAAGAATATATCTCAAAAGCAGGCAAATGGGATTGTCACTGGCAGTAGAGTAATCGGAATTCTTTGTTTTCAGCTCTTCGACTTTCATTTAGCTCTGTGTCGGGGCAGGGTACCGATTTCCGACTGGAAGTACTGAAGAAAAAACAACCTAACGGTACCTTCCGGAAATCCGCCAAAGACTGAATAGAGAAAATTTTGTTTCATTTAATAACGAGTAGTTATATTAGGTTGTGATAGCATTGCAGAGAGTACAGAGCAGATCCGTCAGAAAGTTGCTTGTGCTGAAATGCTTAGAAGGCCATGAATACGTTTTGGAAGAAATGATTGATACATACGGAAACGCATTGGTCAACGTGAATGTGCTAGAACGAATGTCTCGTTTCCATGATATTGGACGCCATGACTTATATATTAACCCAAATTAGAACGGAAAACCTAACTGAATTCAATTGACTTCATTTCTTAATACTTCACATACATGACAAGTAAATAATCTTTATTACGTCTCCATCTAAATGTGCCATGTGCAATCGAGGTAATTTACAATAATGTATAATAAATAGAACAGTCAATGTAATATAGAGTACAGAAATCAGAGTGAGTTCATCAGTCTGATGGTATGGTGGAAGAAGCTGTCCTGGAGCCTGTTCTACCTGGCTTTTATGTTCTGGTACCGCTTCTGGGATGGTAGCAGCTGGAATAGATTGTGGTTTTGGTGAATTGGATCTCCAGTGATCCTGCTGGAGCTTTGTACACACCTGTCTTTTTAAATGTCTTGACTCATGGGAAGTTCACAACTACAGATGTGTTGGGCTGTCCGCACCAGTCCTACAATTAACGGAGGTACAGTTCCCATAGAAAGCAGTGATGCAGCCAGTCAGGATGCTGTCAGTTGTGCCCCTATAGAAAATTCTTAGCATTTGGGGGGTCATACCAAACTTCCTCAAACGTCAGAGGTGAAAGAAGTTCTGTTGTGCCTTTTTCACCACATAGCTGGTGTGTCCAGAACACGTGAGGTCCTCGGTGATGTTGATGTCAATAGGGCTTAGCCCGTCTCCGTTCCTCCTGTAATCCACAACCAGCTAATTTGTCTTTGCGACGTTGAGGGAGAGGTTGTTTTCTTGACACTGCTATGTCAGAGAGATGACTTCTTCCCTGTAGACCACCTCGTTATTGTTTAAGATAAGGCCAGTCAAGGTACTGTAGTCTGTAAATATAATTAGGCAGATTGTAGCTGCGGGAGCCGATACAGTCATGGATATACTGGTAGAAAAGGAGGCGACTCAGTACGCAGCCCTTAGGGGCTCCGGTATTGAGAGTCTGAGGGTTGGAGGTTCAGGGAGCACACTCTTACAACCCGCTGGTGATCTGACAGGAAGTCCAGGATCCACCTGCACAAGGCAGGATCAGGGTCGAGGACTCTGAGCTTTTGTCCAGCCTGAATGGAACTATGGTGTGGAATGCTGAACTGCAATCCAAGAGTAGCATTCTCACATAACTATCCTTCTTCTCCAGAGGTGTAAGGGCGGTATGTAGAACAGTAGTCATTGCGTTATCTGTTGATCTGTTGTGTCCGTAGGCGAATTGTAAGGGGTCCAGTTTGGTTGGTGGCACCTTGTAGTATTCATCTCGGGCCAAGTGCATGGATGTCACTATGAAAAGGGGGACAGTTTTCCAAATTTCTCAAAATAATACGGAAATTTGTTACGTTATCGACGACTCCAAATAAAGATAAATTCTGTCGATGTTCAGTCGAAAACATGATGACCGGTTGCATCATGGACTGGTATGGATGGGGATACTTCGAATGAGATGTATGGAGTATTTTTGATTTTGTGCAGATGGCGTAGGACGCCTTGTACGTTCTGGTAAGGGTAATGGTTCAAGTAGACACAATTGAGGATTTGAAGCGGGATTTAAAGAGGAAAGAGAATATGTAGGGAAGTTGCTGTTACACAATATTCAACTCGAAGATCTATCTAAGTCCTGTCTGTATCCACTCTCTAACGCTCCTTCTTCAGTACCTGTCCTTAGCGCTCTCTATCCGTGCCAGATGCCAGCTCTTATTCAATGTCCCACCGCAGCACTCGTCTTCTCTCACGTCCCTTCCTCACTGTCTACATCCCCTCCTTTATACTTTGCCAACCCTCCCGGTTTTCCTCTTACTTTATGTGTTTCTTGTGAGATTTTTCATCAAATGTTGCCGCTGATGTAAACTTCAGCACGCACCCTTGCTGGTCTGTCTGTGAGTCCCTCGAAAGGATAATCCCTGTCCCATTCAATTTTTCAAAAATGCTTTCCGTAATTGTCTTTCTGCCTCTGCTCTCCCCCCCCCCCCTCTCTCCCCATTTCAAACTCTCTCTCCCTCTCTCTCTCTCTCTCCATGAATTTCACAGATACCAGTAAAAGGACAGTACAAGGACATGATATATGGGAACACAAAGAGGTAGATGACGTTTGGACGAGAGCTGTGAAGGGGCCGTCATTGGAGAGTGGTGACGAGGACATAGATAGATGTTCCAGTTGAATACTGTGTAACAGCAACTTCCCTACATATTATCTTTCCTCTTTAAATCCCGCTTCAACACCTCTATTGTGTCTACTTCAACCATTACCCTTACTAGAACGTATAAGGCGTCCTACGCCATCTGCAAAATCAAAAATACCCCATGCATCTCATTCGAAGTAACCCCATCCATACCAGTAGCTGTATTGGGGAAATGCTGATTTAAATCACTTAGCACGTTTAGCTCAAGTTACTGTGTGCAGTTGGCTTTGTGGCATTATAGGAAGGATATGGAGATATTGGACCGGATGCAGATGAGTCTGGCTGGGTTGGCGTCAAAGGCTTAGGGGAGAAGGCAGGAGAATGGGGTTCAGAGGGATGAAAATCAGCTGTGTTGAAATGACGGAGCAGACTCGATGGACAGAATGGCATAATTCGGCTCCTATCTATTATGGTTAAATGGACGTAATATCACTTGCTTGTGCTGCTGTACTCTAATTGTCGTTGAGATCAAGCATTGCTTTATCAGTGAGACTGAATAAAACAAAAGTGGCGGGAAGTCCGCCACTTTCCCAGGAAGCTGAGTCATCTCTGTCACCAGGAGCTTTCTCCTCGACACATTGTCACTGGAACTAATACACAGGAAACCGTCGGTGCATTTGGAACTGAGCTTTCGCGATAGAACAGCAAGCTCTGAATGTAAACGGGCTGTTATAATCCCTGAGATATCGGAATGCTGGACGTAGAAAACGCGCATTTCCTCAGCCACAGCAGAGGATCTCGACTCTCTGATCCAGGCACAGACGGAAGAGAGGTGCTTTTCATCGAAGCTGTTGAGCCTAAGAGCGAAAACTACTATAAAAGAATATGATCTAGAGGGAGATATTGCAATTCTTAAATGGTGTGCATATGACTCGGATTTTACACTAAATAAATTGGATGCTGGATTTAGGACTGGACAGCTAAAGGAATAACAGCTCTTTGCAACATAATGAAAGAAGGAACACTGTTCAGTTTTGAAATGCTTAAAGAGAAACACGTATTTGAAAAACAAGATTTTTATCTGTATTTACAAATGCGACAACATGTTAATAAGACTCTTAAAAATGTAACCAAGGCAAGTACATGCTTGATAGAGCTCTTTAGAAAAGCATATAATGCAGATAATGGTAGTAGAATCATTCACAGAAATGGAGGGAGTTTGGATGGAAAAACTTGATAAGATATTTTATTACACTCTCTCAGAAATCCCATTATGATAGTAACCTCCCTGTTTGCTGGAGAAATTGTGGAAATCAAAATGTAAGCATTATCATATTTTTTGTGACTGCCTTGTTATCAAAAACTATTGGAGGGGGATACACAATGCCCCACAAGACATCTTTAAATGTGAAATACCCTTAGAGAGTAAGACCATATATTTTGGATATATACATCATGAATGGTTGAAAGGAGATAAATATTTAATGAATATACTGTTGGTGGCTGGTAAAAAGACTCTTACTCGGAAATGGTTATCACTGGAGAGCCCAACTTTAAATATATGGATGGAAATTTCAATGGACATTTACAAAATGGACAAGATAACAACATCTGTTAATCATAAGCTGGAACAATTTGATTCATACTGGGAAATATGGTTTAACTACGTAATGCCGCATAGGCCTGATTTTATTCTCACAAATCAATGAATACGTTGTAAAAAAAATCACTCCCAACTTGTACATATCTCTTTCCTTTTGCTTGTTTTTTTCTTTCCACTGCTTTCTTTCAGTGTATACGTCAGATAAATACTCTGTGGAGATTTGTGACATATATGATTATATGATATATATGTACGATGTCTGAAATACATCTTATGGAAATGTTTGTTTGATCATGAACATCAATAAAAAAATCAATTACAAAAAAAATTAAGAAGACTGGAGAGACCAGTGGTACAGATTTACCTTTTCAAACCACCGTGTGGCAGAGAATGATATTCCAGATATCAGATCAAGTACGCTAATCATCATGAATATTCTCAGGGTGCACATGGGGCATTAGATTTAAAGGTTCACATTTCTAGCGGAAGCGAAGAGTCAAATTACGCCTATCTACCGATGCGGTCACGTTCAGCGACGTTTGCAGGCGTACACAAAGATATGCTAGGTTTTCATTTCATGCAGAAATCCCAGCTTTCGCAATCTATCATTGCAAATTACAACGCTCACGTTGGCAACAGTTCTACAATATCTATACTCAGCCGTCTGTAGGATATTTAACGCAGATCTAATATGCTAACACAACCCTCCAAAATCAGCTGAAACAATTTGTTCTGAAGCTTCTTTAAGATTATATAGTATTGATTGCAGTTGCCCTGCACTTGAAACTGTTTTATCAGCACATTTGCTCTTGGTTGTTTTCTGAATCAGGGCTTCATTTAAAAAAAAATAATAATGAGGATCGTCATCTTCAATCAGGGTTTATGCTGGGATTAGATACCGGGGAAACCGCGGACTTGTACGTGTTTCTGAGTCGACAAATTCCGAGTTGAACTGTTGCGTTGTTTCCTGAAATATAGAAAACGCGAACAGCTATAAACATCAGCAGGAAGAAGACTACTCACTTGTGTCATTCAGTCAGGTCAATTCTGATCAGATTGACTGTCGAACTCCTATTTTCCATGAATCTTGTTAACCTATCATTCTTTTTCTTAATAATTTATTTGATATTTTATGAATAATTGATTACGCTGCCTCTTCGCATTTTCCCCGATCAATTCCACGGACGACGATGTGTTGAGGAGAAATGCAATCATCCGACTGGCATGGTCCCATTAGACTCTTGTACCGAAGGAGATAACGTCACTGAACATTGAGATGTTCCCACGCCGATGGACTGACTTTCAATAGCTCTTCATCTCATCTTACCGACATTTATTTATTAATATTTCTTTCTTTTTATGTTTGCAATTTGTTGTTTGTTGCAGTAGTTGAAAGCCCAATTTGGCGGAGTCTTTCACTGATTTCCTTATGGTTATTTTCCTATTGCGGGTTTAGTTATTTTGCTAGCAACAAAATAAATCTCAGGATTGTATATGGTGATATACAATTTATTATTGAAGTATATATAATGTATATATACACTTCCATAATATATTTACTTTAATCTTTTAGCGTCGACTTGAGGTTTTCAAACCATGTCCTGGGTTGCTATATTCTCCACCATTGGTCCACTAAAACTCTGACAGTGTTTAGCATTGTAACAAATGCAGAGGAAAGGAAAACGTCTCTGGTGGGATTGGAACCCACAACCTTTTTAATTATTCCTTGGTCATTTATCAGTAAAAGGCCAACTCGCTGACTGTTGCTTGGCCTTTTCTCCTTGGAGCGACGGAGGATGAGAGCAGACACGATACAGGTGTATAAGACAATGGGAGGCATTCATTGTGTGGATCGTCAATGGCTCTTTGCCAGGGCTGAAATGGCTAACATTAGGGATATAGTTTCGCGACGCTTGGTAGTAGGTCCAAGTGGAATGTCAGTGGTAAGATTTTCGACACAGAGAGTGGTGGGTGCAATGGAATCCACTGCCAGCGAGGGTGGTAAAGGCGGATACGATAAGGTATCTTAAGAGACTCATAGAATGGTACATGGATCTCAGAAAAGTTGAAGGCTATGCAGTAGGGAAATTTTAGGGACTCCTAGAGTATGTTACATGGTCGGCACAAAATTGTGGGTCGAAGGGCCTGTAAAATGCTGGAGATTTTATATGTTCTATGTTCCAAATAGCTCACAGTTGCGTTCTTTAGTGCAACAAGATAAAATCACGGAAGAGAAATTTGTATATTTGTAAATTTGGGTATGAAACCCCTTCTACTTACCTTTTCTGGAAAGCCGGCTCGTTAGCCTCTCGTTAACAGTCGATGGATTCCAATGCGATAAATACACGGCTTCGTACATCGAGAGTGTATACAAAGTTGGTACAGCCGAATCCGTGAGGTTGGGGTGTCTCGCCCATCCAAACTCTGGTTTGTGTCAATGCTGTGAGATTTTCTTGCCCCGGCAAGAAATAACAGATCGTATACTACATGCAATTATAAAGAAATATATTTAAGAATGTTAATTTAGGCAAATAGTTATTAAATTAAAGAAAGAAAAAAGAAGGGGGCCTTTACTTTGAAACAGTCAAATATGTGCTTAAGTTAGAGATCATCTTGAACTTGTCTGTCACTCACACACTGGACCCTGGGTCTGAGTGAAAGCACACACCACCTTCTGAACGTCGCTCGAAATCCATCTCGAACAAATGGGTCACCCGCGGGTGTATTGGTTCTTCCTCCTGGAATCCGTTCATCTGCACAAAGCTCCTTGTGCAACAGCGACCACAACCTGAGCCATCTCCCTCCCGTCTTGGCACAGCTCCCGTCCACCTGAGACTCCTCAGCTCGCGTTCCTGATTGGCTGAAACCACATTCCGAATTTGAATGACAAGGCTTTTTATCTCAGCTCAAACCTAAACCGGCTGAAAGCAGAACAGACTGCTCTTATAGAAATGCTAAAAAGAAATACCTACAGCATAGCAGTAAAAACCTTAACCAGGGCGTTACATGTAAAAGAAATCTCAATTTCATTCTTTCACGGAGGTAGATTCAAAACGAGTCCCACATTTCTCATCCACCTGCAGCACCAATTCCTCTATAACGCTTCACAAATTTTTGGACGGCAAGAGCATCAGATGAGAAGGCAGCGTTTTTCATTCAGAAAAAGTCGCGTGGCTTTCTCCAAATGTAGAGGGCGTCGTGCGGCAGCTCTCCTTACGCACCAGCACCGCTCCGTGGAAGAGCGCGTGAGCAGTTTTGCCTGGGTGTACAGTTGCTGCAACAGTTTCCTGCACGCTAACCGCAGAATTCAGGATTACTTGCAAATTCCGCAGGGAATAAATTAATATTTTCAGCAGAATCAACGTGAAACTATCAATGCTCCTCCATTACTGAGATGCCGCGTTTCCCCTTTTCTCAAATAATTCCCAGTTAATATCTCTGAATGGAATAACGTTCTCAAGTCGTTCCTGAAGCAGGTACCCCGGTGAAAATATTTCTGCGGTTCTTCTGATCGCGCGAACCGTTGCTTACAGCGAGTAAGCGCCAGATTTAAAAAGCAGACGGGGCTGTCAGGGATTTCTGCGGAAATCAAAATCTATTAGTCACTTGACAAGAGGCCATTATGGGCGCGGCCATGTTGTGAGTTGCGAGCTGAGGCTTTGCTCAAGTGCTTTCAGAAGGCGAAAGAGGAGGCTCAGATATGATTCTATTTTGTGATATTCTTGCTGCACTGTCAGAACAGTGGAAAACAAAGTCAAGTCACTGAGGTGCTCCTCTTGTGGGATAAAGACAAGGATACCTCTAGACGCCTAAACTGAACCTGCAGCTTCATTCAGGCGGTGTTTCACTATTGGAGCTAGAGCAGGATGAACGAACTCCGGATTGTTCAAGAGGCTCGCGAGGTTGATTGACAAGTGATACAGGGAGGTAGGTATACCGAAGGTACGAGACCCTCAGAAAAGGGGAAGTGTATAGGCAGCCTTGTTGAAGAATTTCTAAGGCCGTTCTCCTCAATAATATCTTTCACCCTTTGGGTACTGCTTGCGGAGGGGCAGGGTGGCCTCGCATAGGAAGGCCAAAACAAATCGGTCTCTGGCACTTGAGTCTGGCTCTGTGACAAAAAGGAATAAGTGACATACGAATCATTGGTTAGGAGAATGGACAGAAGGTTCAGTGTACGAGAACTAGTTTCTCGAATGGCATGTTTCCATCGAGTTTTCAGGGTCGCGGACAACTTGGATCGGGTCTATACATTCTGCAGTGGAAGGCGATCAAATGTTTTTGTGAACATTGGTTCCAATGAGATGGTATTGCAATCAGCTACTGGAGCGGACCCAAGTGCAGGATACAGGTACGGAGGCTTGTCACGGAGATGGACTTGGACGTGACTTGGAATCGCAGCCCGGACCCGGACTTGATTTGGATTCGGAGCCAGGACTCGGAACTTGGACACGGAGACTAAACTCAGAACGTGGACACGGAGCCGGGACTCGGAACTTGGACACGGAGCCGGGACTCCGAACTTGGACACGGAGCCGGGACTTGGAACGTGCATCGCCGCACTGTCTCGGAAGACAGTCATGATTCTTCCTGGCTGCCCGGAACGTAATTTGCCGCTCAGCCCCGGAGACAGGCCAGCCGCGAGTAGATGAGTTTTATGCTGCCGGTTCAAATAAGGATCAGGTGCCCTCATCAAGGAGCCCGGTGGAACACAGGGAGAAGGAAATTAGCTGAAATGAGGTGTCAACGGACCGGAACATGACAAACGGTGGATGGGGTACGAGGTCCGTCAGAGTGAGTTTAGGGACTTAGCTGTTAAATTAAAGGAGAAAACCTGCAGGGTGGTAATTCGGGATCTGTATCTGTATCACGTCCTAGTGGGGAGAGACGCAGAAGTATAATACAGTTTAATACACGGCTAAGGAGATGCTACAGGAGTGAGTGGTTGCCTACCGTCCTTCTGGCTATGTACTGTTATGATCCCAGCCCCCTCCTTCCTGAGAATCGCAAGATCGCTATTAATTCGGGTCTTGGACCCAGGAAAAGAGAGAGAGACAACACAACGGATTTGACCATTATTTCTTGGAGACACCTTTGTGGATTGCGATTCTATGCTACGTGCCAGCTATCATGGCTACATGGACACCCTCGGGCAATGTGGGGTGGGGATTGTATCATCCCACCTTGATTGACATCTACAACTCTGCAAGTCAAGATAAAAGGGGCTACCAGGAGGCAGTACCCTAGCGACGCACCATAAGGAGACACCATCGCTCATCGCTCCCGTGATGACGGGAAGCTATTCGAAAGCCACGTGTAGTTCGTTTCCCCTAGCCTGGGGAGCGAGTGGCTGATAACACCGAAAAGGACTTCGAACTGACAACGGGGAACCCACGTTCCCGATTCAACGATTTGAGTCCAAAAGGCTGGCAAGTTTATTTTCTCACCAAAAATTCTCTCTCTCTCCAACACGTGAAACCCAGCGGTCCCCAAAAGGCTAAAAGCCTGCATGAACTCCAGAGACTTTGATATTTCCAACGGACAATATTTTTACCCCTCGACAAACGATAGAGCTACTTCTTATTGTTGATTATTACTATACCCGCGCTTTAGATTGAGTATTGACGACGTATATTATCTGAATGTTTGTATTAACCTTACTTTTGTGCCCCTTTATAAATAAAAACGTTTAAAAATAGTACCATCAGACTTCAGCGGAACTCTCTATCTTTGCTGGTAAGTGACCCAGTTACGGGGTACGTAACAGTACCTTCACTGGCAAATAAAACTGAAGACTGAAGAGCAAGAGAACAGAACCAGAAGGACATCAGGAACTGTCGTGTACTCTGTTTTACAGCGGCGGGCTGCAATCATTCCGAGAGGTGCTTCGATGGTAAAGCAGCGGGAAGTTCAAAATAAACTCCGGTACTTTCGAAACATTTCCGTGAGTGGAGGATCTAAGTAAGTTTAGAGCAAGTTGTTGTTTGTTGTAAGTTTGTTTCTCATGTTCTGATATAGCTAGTGCTTTGAGAATGTGTCCAGCGTTAGTGGTATCTTTCTTGTGTGATATCTGGCAATAATGGGAGACCTCCAGTCTCCTTGATAACTACATCTGCACGAAGTGCACCGAGCTGAAATCCCTTATCGAACTGGCGCTGCAGCTGGATGACTTTCGGTTCACACCAGAAAATGAATAGGTGGTCGATAGGGGCTGCAAGGAGGTAGTCACTTTCTAAGTTGCACGAAACAACAACTTGCATGACCGTCAAAAGAAGGAAAGGGAAGAGACAGTCAGTGAAGAGTACCCATGTGGCCGCTCCCCTCAATAATCATACCACTTTGGCTGCTGCTGGCAGAAGGGGACGGGCTACTAGGGGGAATTCGCAGCGACCTGATCTCTGGCACTTTCTATTTCTTCGGTTCAGAAAGGAGAGAGAGAATAGGTGTGCATTAAGGATACGGGATTGAATAGTTAAACGAGCAAACAGCTGATTCAGTGAACGTGAAATACGCACGCGGATTGAATGTTGCCTGCCAATTGCCAGTGTCAAAGGTGTCTCGGATCGGACCCACGGCACATATACAGCATTCTAAAGCGATATACGTGTCAACAGCTGATGGTTCGAAAAGAGAGGAGGTACTCAAGAGATAACATACGGAGTTAATAAGAAGGATACAAAGCGAGACCTCTTCCGCAAGAATCTCAGGATTGCTGCCCGCGCTACGAGCAAGTGAGGGTAAGAATAGGATGATTTGACAGCTAAACGCGTGGCTGACGATTTGGTGCAAAGCGCAGGTATTCAGATTTCTAGATCATTGAGATCTCTAATGGGGAAAGTAGGAACTGTACTAAAAGGATGGGTTACATCTGAACCCGAAGGAAATCAATATATTTGCGGGCAGGATTGATAGAGCTGGGTTGAAACTTATCTGGCAGGATGATGGGAACTGGAGTAACAGGGCTGATTATGCAGCTGTTTTGTACACAACTGGATGTAGTGTGCAGCGAAGCTGTAAGGAAGGACAGGCAGATTATTTGGCAAAATTGCTGTCAGAGGGATGGATTACAGTGTAACAGGGGCCAAAATCAAAATGGAGCAGTGAAGGTGTTATATTTGAATGCATGCAAAATACGAATCTGATAGATGATATTGTAGCGCAGGTAGATGTTGACAGGTATAACGTTGTGGGCATCGCTGAATCGTGGCTGAAGGGTGATGTTACTTGGAAGCTTAACACGTTATAACGAAATAAGTTATAAGTAGGCAGATGGGTGGACCGGCTCAGCTGGTAATGGATTAAATCAAATCCTTAGGAAGAACTAATATAAGATCTGAAGGTGAAGAATCCTTCTGGGTAGAGTGAAGAAAATGCAATTGTAAAAACGCACTGAAGGAACATACGTATAGATGCCTACGAACAGTAGCCAGGAGAATAGGCAGCCGGCGATACCGGGAGATCATGGGTTTGCGCCTATGGTGGACTGTGTCCTCTCCAGGGCGCAAGCCTGGACCAGAAGATTTGAAGAACCGGCAGTTGCCCATGCAGCGGGTTACCCCACTTCACGTCACATGACGTAGTCCAAGGGAAGCACAGGCGCCGATTCAGCTTGGCACCAGTGTCGTCGCAGCAGTTGCCAGCGTGAAGTTGTAAACAACATCGAACTGCCTTAGGGACCCCAGCT
The DNA here is from genome assembly GCF_048418815.1 of Hemitrygon akajei. Taxonomy (NCBI): domain Eukaryota; kingdom Metazoa; phylum Chordata; class Chondrichthyes; order Myliobatiformes; family Dasyatidae; genus Hemitrygon; species Hemitrygon akajei. Next base: position 66,034,611 of record NC_133131.1, read on the forward strand.
CTGTATTTCGTCCTGTATTGTATGGACAAGCCGGCAGAGTAAGGTAAAGGATCAAGACTTCAGTAAGGCCTTTGACAAGGTCCCGCATGGGAGGTTAGCCAGGAAGGTGTACATGGAGAGGTAGTGGATTGGATTAGACATTGGCTCAATGGGAGAAGTCAGAGAATGGTAGTGGAGGATTGCTTCTCTGAGTGGAGGCCTGTGACTAGTGGTGTGCCACAGGGATCAGTGCTGGGTCCATTGTTATTTGTCATCTATATCAATGATCTGGATGATAATTTGGTAAATTGGATCAGCAAATTTGCTGATGATACAAAGATTGGAGGTGTAATGGACAGTGAGGAAGGTTTTCAAAGCTTGCAGAGGGATCTGGACCAGCTGTAAAAATGGGCTGGAAATGGCAGATGGAGTTTAATACAGACACGTGTGAGGTATTGCACTTTGGAAGGAAAAAACAAGGTAGAACATGCAAGGTAAATGGTAGGGCACTGAGGAGTGAAGTAGAACAGAGGAATCTAGGAATACAGATACAAAATTCCCTAAAAGTGTCGTTACAGGTAGATAGGGTAGTAAAGAGAGTTTTTGATACATTGGCCTTTCTAAATCAAAGTATTGTGTATAAGAGTTGGTATGGTATGGTGAAGTTGTATAAGGCTATGGTGAAGTTGTATAAGGCATTGGTGAGGCCGAATTTGGAGTGTTGTGTGCAGTTTTGGTTACTGATTTACAGGAAGGATATTAATAAGGTTGAAAGAGTGCAGAGAAGGTTTACAAGGATGTTGCCAGGACTTGAGAAACTGAGTTACAAAGAAAGGTTGAATAGGTTAAGACTTTATTCCCTGGAGTGTAGAAGAATGAAGACAGACTTGTTAAAGGTATATAAAATAATGATGGGTGTAGATAGAGTGAATGCAAGCAGGCTTTTTGCACTGAGGCTAGGGAAGAAAAGAATACAAGAGGATATAGGTTAAAAAGGTTAAGGGGAGCATTAGTGGGCGGGGGCTTCTTCACACAGAGAGTGGTGGGAGTGTGGAATGAACTGCCAGATGAAGTGGTATATGCGGGCTTGCTTCTAACACTTAAGAAAAACTTGGACAGGTACATGGATGAGAGGTATATGGAATGATACGGGCCAGGTGCAGGTCAGTGTGACGAGGCAGAAAAACGGTTCGGCAGAGACAAAAAGGGCCAAAGGGGCTGTTTCTGTGCTGTAATGTTCTGTGGTTCTAAAGGCAGAGGCACGGGGGCTTGGTTCATGATTAACTCATCACGGTGCTCAGATGTGTCACCTCTGTTCCAGACCTACTTATCGGACGTGGAACAGCTGACGATCATGTTCCGCCCATTCTGTTGTGTCATCATGCTCGTAGTGGAGTACATTCCAAACTTGGCAAGTGTCATGCGGGCATTGAAGAAGCTGAGCAATGTGATCAACGGTCACAAGATTGCGCTCCCTGATGCCTTCACGATCATCCCAGTGGTCTTCAACCTGGCCAGTTTGAGGGTGTCTCTGACTATCTGTTACCTGCCGAGGCAGAGCAGCCAACGCTCTGGACGTTGCATCATCATCAAAACCATTTACTGCCCAATGCCACGCCTGGACTTCAGCTTCAACTCCCAGAATACAGAGATAGACTGAGGACTGCAGCAAAAGTTTTATAAATGTTATTGTTTTAGAGATATAGCACAGAACGGGTCCTACCAGACCACCGGCCATACTGCCAGCAACCCACCCACCTAAAACTAGCTTAATCACGGAAGATTTTACAATGACCAATTCCCCTACTAACCGGTACGTCTTAGGACTGTGGGTGAAACCGAAATTCATGCGGAAATCCACGTGGTTCACGTGCTAATAAATCTTCTCCTTGTTGACAATCAACACTGTTGCACCTCAAGGATGTGTGTTTAGCCTCTTGCTATACTCTCTACATGCACAACTGTGTGCCTCAAAATACCATATATACATTTATGTTGATGGCAGGATCTCAGATGACGACGAGACGTCATACAAGGTTGAGATTGATCAGCTGGTTTGGTCATGCCTGCAATAACTACTTCGGACTCAAGGAACTGTTGATAAATTCAGAACTTTTGCACTGACACTTACTGATATATCAAGAAGTGATCCCATATTTGTGAGCCTGTAAGTCTTACCATTCAATCTCTCACCCAATGAATAATGCTACACGTTTCCCACATGGGGTGCGTTCTAACCCACCTGTGGGCAACACTTTTCATTTCACCTGATGTATTTCCTCTTGATGTTTCCAGCGCTATCCTCCCTGCACACATTGAAGCTAGCTGAGTGTCATCTGTAAAATTGGACTCTGCTGGTCCTTCCTTCATTCTGTTGAAAATACTTAACCAACTTTCTCAGATTAGCCTGTTGGTCCAAGCTCCCCAAACCTTCAACTCTCACTTCCTCCTGTTCTCTCTTTCAATCTAGTGTACACAATAAAACCGATTTATTGAACCTCCTTACGAACATCTTTTATCGCACATTAAATAGGGTGTTCCAGAAGTACGAAGTTTCTGTACCCAAACATTCGCTCTTAGCTATTCTATAGAAAAATACCGAACAGATCGAAATGCCAAGGATTTTTAAATGTCTTTTTAATATGGTTAGTACAACTATTTCTTAAGTCTATGTCCTTCATTATTTAAATGGCTACAAGTCGAACTCTTGAATGGACCTTCACCAGATTCCAGGGTTGGGATTCATTCTCAAACTACCAGTATATTTTTTTTACTCATCTTGCTTGAAGAACCACTACGAATACAGCATTGCATGAAACTCTCTTAACACGTTGATCCAAAACGTGTTGAAACTCATAAGTTAACACGTGACGAAGTGGATAACTGCGTCTTGCCTTCAGAAAAAGGCGAGGGAGAACTGTCATCGCGGAGTAAAGGGAACCCGGCATTGACTGAGTGTCATCTGCAGAATGGACTCTGCTGGTTTTCCTTCATTCTGCTGAAAATACTGAACAAAATTGTTCAGATTAGCCGGTTGGTCCAAACTCCCCAAACCTTCAACTCCCACTTCCTCCTGTTCTGTCTTTCAATCAAGTGCACGCAATAAAACCGATTTAATGAACCTCCTGAAGCACATCTTTGTGTGGCATATTAAATAGGGTGTTCCAGACGTACGAAGTTACTTTAGACAAGCATTCCCTGTTAGCTATTCTATAGAAAAATACCGAACTAATCGATACGCCACGGATTTTTTAATGTCTTTGTAATATGGCTAGTACAACTCTTTCTTAAGCTTATGTCCTTCATTGTTTAAATGGCTTCAAGTCTAACTCTTGAATGGACCTTCACCAGATTCCAGGGTTGGGATTTAAACTCAAATTACCAGTATAACTTTTACCCATCTTGCTTAAAGAGCCGCTACGAATACGGTATTGCGTGAAACTCTCCTAACGCGTTGATCCAAAACGTGTTGCAGCTCATAAGCTAACACGTGACAAAGTGGATAACTGTTGCCTTCAGGAAAAGGCGAGGGGGAGCTGTCATCACGGGGCATTCATCAGGCATGATCTAGGCATTGACAGTCCTTCCATACAGATCATGAAGCTTCAGAACTGATGGATCCTCTACTGCTTTCCGGATGAGTGTCTGAATTGGAGCTACGTCCTGAAAGCGAGTGAGCTGTGGTGAGAGTAGGAACTTTTATTATACACACAGACTAATGGGTAAGTCTCTACATACGGTCTATATTGTTTTATCTCATCTATGTAATCTGCAGCTCAAGCATTTCTCTCGCTAGCAGACGAAGAAGATAAGTTCATACAAGTAAAAGTTCATTATTCCAGCTGTTGGATCGCGCGAGGGCTCCGTGGCTTAACTGGTCAAAGCGCCTGTCTAGTAAACAGGAGATCCTGGGTTCAACTCCCAGCGGAGCCTTTACTTTATGGAGGACATCTTACAATAAACCGCGAGCCCCACACGTCCACAGCATCCTCCACCCAACCTGGAGTGTTCTGCAGCTTCACTGTGATATTGTTGACACTGACATAATTTCCAATGCTGGATCCCATGACTATTTATGCATTTCACATTTTCTTCTGCAAAATGCACTTTAATCCTTGTGGGAAAAGATAGATAGATAGATAGATAGATAGATAGATAGATAGATAGATAGATAGATAGATAGATAGATAGATAGATAGATAGATAGATAGATAGATAGATAGATAGATAGATAGATAGATACTTTATTCATCCACATGGGGAAATTCAACATTTTTTTCCAATGTCCCATACACTTGTAGCAAAACTAATTACATACAATACTTAACTCAGTAAAAATATGATATGCATCTAAATCACTCTCTCAAAAAGCATTAATAATATCTTTTAAAAAGTTCTTAAGTAGTTTACTTAAATACATTAAATACAATCAACCCCGGCACTTTAACATATCTTACTCCTGGCGGTTGAATTGTAAAGCCTAATGGCATTGGGGAGTATTGACCTCTTCATCCTGTCTGAGGAGCATTGCATCGATAGCAACCTGTCGCTGAAACTGCTTCTCTGTCTCTGGATGGTGCTATGTAGAGGATGTTCAGGCTTTTCCATAATTGACCGTAGCCTACTCAGCGCCCTTCGCTCAGCTACCGATGTTATACTCTCCAGTACTTTGCCCACGACAGAGCCCGCCTTCCTTACCAGCTTATTAAGACGTGAGGCGTCCCTCTTCTTAATGCTGCCTCCCCAACACGCCACCACAAAGAAGAGGGCGCTCTCCACAACTGACCTATAGAACATCTTCAGCATCTCACTACAGACATTGAATGACGCCAACCTTCTAAGGAAGTACAGTCGACTCTGTGCCTTCCTGCACAAGGCATCTGTGTTGGCAGTCCAGTCTAGCTTCTCGTCTAACTGTACTCCCAGATACTTGTAGGTCTTAACCTGCTCCACACATTCTCCATTAATGATCACTGGCTCCATATGAGGCCTAGATCTCCTAAAGTCCACCACCATCTCCTTGGTCTTGGTGATATTGAGACGCAGGTAGTTTGAGTTGCACCATATCACAAAGTCCTGTATCAGTTTCCTATACTCCTCCTCCTGTCCATTCCTGACACACCCCACTATGGCCGTGTCGTCAGCGAACTTCTGCACATGGCAGGACTCCGAGTTATATTGGAAGTCTGATGTGTACAGGGTGAACAGGACCGGAGAGAGCACGGTCCCCTGCGGCGCTCCTGTGCTGCTGACCACCGTGTCAGACCTACAGTCTCCCAACCGCACATACTGAGGTCTATCTGTCAAGTAGTCCACTATCCAATCCACCATGTGAGAGTCTACTCCCATCTCCGTTAGTTTGTGCCTTAAGATCTTGGGCTGGATGGTGTTAAAGGCACTAGAGAAGTCAAGGAATGTAATCCTCACAGCACAACTGACCCCATCTAGGTGAGAGAGTGATTTGTGCAGCAAATACGTGATAGCATCCTCCACTCCCACCTTCTCCTTAACGCGTTTTTTTCCTCACGATGGCAGTTGTGGGATTGGAAACCTCGTCTCCTTGGAAACTAGAACCTTAATCCACCGCTCGGCCATATTACCACGTTTGCATACTATCACAGCAATAATGACTTGAATTGCTTGACCAAGTTTACCTTGAAAGTTTTAAACAATCAGTGTATACTTTGAAGCATCTCAGAATTACCTGCTTGAAGCTTGATGCACTTTCCTTTTTCCAATCCATCCAATATATCTTCAAAGCAGACCGGAGACAACGGTGGTTGTCTCTTCACACTGCCGGATGGCAGACAATGGTTTTCCAGAAGTCATTGCAAAGACGCTAATTTCCGTGAGTGTTTACAGTGTGAAGATGGGATATTATATGCTCACCTTTCCAGCGGATGCGTAGAGCAAAATCTACCTACTTCCTCAAATTAAGCGTTATTTTTCCACTTACACCAAGACGTGCAAGATTTTTACTCAAATGAGGCAATCCCAGATTTCTCATCCAGACGTTGCATATTGAAACGCCTATATTGGTAGCAGTTAAACTAATATGGCGCTGGGCGGTAATTATGGCAGAACTGAGGATGAGTCAGCAGGTTTACAAATAGATACTGAATGTAGCATGAATGTAAGCCAATGATTGGGTACAAATGCAGACAGAGCAACTAGTTAAATTGCACCACAGAGGTAAAATTCAAAAAGGTGAAGAACGTACGACTGAAGCTGCTGTATTTAATGCGCATAGCATTTGGAATAAGGTAGATGAACTTGAGACACAGACATTGGTCAGTATGTCGTTGTGGACATCACTGGGTCGCGGTTGAAAGAAGGCTTAATATCAAAGGATATTCTTTGGGTCGAAAAGACAGGCAGGAAAACATAGGCAGTGGTGTGGCTCTATTGGTAAGAGATGGAATTACACCTTTAGAAAGAGGTGACAATGTCAGGCAATGTTAAATCTTTGTGGGTGGAGTTAAGAAACTGCAAGGGTAAAATTTCAGAGTAGAATCACATACAGGCCCCCAAATAGTAGCCATGATGTGGGGCTGAGATTCCATCGGGAGCTGGAAAAATCGATGTAATGAAGGTAATGACACAATTGTAAAGGAAGACTTCAGTGTGAAAGGAGATTCGGAAAATCAGGTTCGTGTCAGACTGCAAGAGGGGAAATTTGTAGAATATCTACAAGATGGCTTTGTAGAATAGCTTGTGCTTGAGCCTACTCAGAGAAAGGCTACATTAGATAGGATATTGTGTAATAACCCAGAACTTAATAGGGAGCTTAGTGTAAAGGACCCTTAGGAGAAAGTGATCTTAATGTGATTGAATCCATACTGCAAATTTTGAAAGGGAGAAGCGTAAATCACATGTATCAGTATCACAATGGAATAAAGGAAATCACGGAGATATGAGATCTGCCCAGATCGACTGGAGAAGGAAACTGGTGGGGATGACATCAGAGCACAGATTACTGAATTTTCTGGGATAGTTCACAAGGCACAAGATAGATATTTCTTACATAGGAAGAAGTTCTCAGATGGCAGGGGTAGACATTCGTGGCTGACAGAGGAAGTTAAGGATGGCATAAAACGTAAGGGGGGGGGGGGAGATATGTCATAAGAGGCGATGATAGCGGACCGAAATGCAAGACACAGACAGTGCAGTAGTAGGAACTGGACTATCTTTATTAAGAATGCTAGGGAAGCCAAGGAGCGAGGACAAAATGACAACATGAAAGTAGACGTAGAATGACAAATCGGAAAACCTGGACTTGGACTTGAACTTGACAGAGAACACAGGTCATGACTCTGAACCCGGATCTTGGCAGGGACTCGGTAACTGGGTCTAGATTTGGCTCTTGACTAGGACTCAGACGTGGCTTGAACTTGATTGGGGCACTTTTTGAACACAGGACTCGGAGCAGGGACTCTTCCTTGGATATAGGACGCAGAGCCGGGTCCCTTCCTTGGACACAAGACAGAGAACCGGGACTCTTCTTGGATACAAGACAGAGCCGGGACTCTTCTTGGACACAGGATACAGAACACAGAGCTAAACTGCTGGATGTGTGTTCTGGCGGGGTTACTGATGAGGACGGTCAGCAAGGAATCACTGGACCCCAGAACTATTTGTGTTTGCCAACCCTAAACGAGAATCAGGTGCCTTAATTAAGGCACCAAACGGAACAAGGAAAGAGGAATTGCCGGAATACGGGATCCACGGACCGGAACGTGAACCACAATGCGGACTGGACCGTGACAATACAAGGTAGAAAAACTGAGAGGGTTGTCAGTTGGATGATTAAGAAACTTTTAAAATCCTTCAAATGGCAACTAAAAATGTTATAGGAAAGGAAAAGAAAATATACGAGGGCAAACCAGCCAACAGTATAAAGCAGGATAACAAAACTAATGGGTACTTGCATCTGTCCTAACTGTGGAAGACACTAGCACTGTGCCAGAGGTCCGTGAATGTCAGGGATCAGACGTGAGTGCCATTGCTATTACAAAGGTAAATGTCCAAGGCAAAATCAAAGGTTTGAAGGAGGTAAAGTCGCCTGAGCTCGTTAGACTAGTCCAAGTGAGGTTGCTGAAGAGATAGTTATGATCTTTCAAGAATCACTTGATTCTGTTATAGCCCTGGAGGACTGGAAGATTGCAAATGTCACTTCACACTTTACGAATGGAGGAAGGGAAAAGAAAGGAAATTATAGCTAGTTAGCCTAACCTCAGTGGTTAGGAAACTGTTGGAGTCTGTTATTAGGGATGAGGTTTCGGAGTACTTTATGATAAAATTAGTCGAATTTATCATTGTTTCTGTGAAGGGAGATCTTGCCTAACAAATCTGTTACAGTTTGTCGAGGATTTAACAAGCAGTGTGGACAAAGGAGACGCCATGGATGTCATCTACTTGGATTTTCAAAAGGCATTTGATAACGTGCCAAGCATGAGGCTGTTCAATAAGATGAAATCCTGTGGTGTTACAGAAAAGATACTGGCATGGATAGAGGAATGGCTGACAGGCAGGAGGCAGTGAGTAGGAATAAAAGGGGCCTTTTCCGGATGGCTGCTAGTGACTAGTGATGTTCCTCAGGGGTCAGTATTGCGAACGCTACTTTTTAGATTGTTTGTACAATGATTTGGATAATGGAATTGATGGCTTTGTGACAAATTTTGAAGATGATACAAAGATAGATGTAGGGTAGGTAGTTCTGAGGATGCAATGTGATTGCAGCAGGACTTAGACAAATTGGAAGAATGGACAAAAAAGTGTCAGATGGAAAATAGTATTGGGAAATGTTTGATAATGCTTTTTGGTAAAAGGAACAATAGTACGGGCTATCATCTAAATGGGAAGAAGGTTCAAACATTAGAGGTGCAGAGGATTTAGGAGTCCTCCGATAAGACACCCAGAAGGTTATTTTATGGTTTGAGTCTGTGGTAAAGGAAGCAAATGTAATATTGCCATATATTTCAAGGGGAGTAGAATATAGAAACATAGAAACCCTACAGCACAATACACGGCCTTCGGCCAATAATGTTGTGCCAGACATGTACTGACTTAGAAATTAACTAAGGCTACCCATAGCCCTCTATTTTTCTAAGCTCCATGTACCTGTCCAGGAGTCTCTTAAAAGACACTATCAGATCCACCGTCGCCGGCAGCCCATTCCACGAACTCAGCACTCTCTGCGTAAAAAGCTTACCCCTGACATCTTTTCTGTACGTATTTCCAAGCAAATTAAAACTGTACCCTCTCGTGTTAGCCATTTAAGCCCCGGGAAAAAGCCTGTGGCTATCCACACGATCAATGCCTCTCATCATCGTGTATACTTCTATCAAGTCACCTCTCATCCTCCGGCAGTCCAAGGAGTAAAGGCCAAGTTCACTCAATCTATTCTTATAAGGCATGCTCCGCTATCCGGGCAACATACTTGTAAATCTCCAATGCACCTTTTCTATAGTTTCCATAAACTTCCTGTAGTGTGGTGACCAGAACTAGCACATTAGTCTAAGTTGGGTCTGACCAGGACCTATATAACTGCAACTTTACCTCTCGCATCTTAAACTCAATCCGATGATTGATGAAGGCCAATGCACCGCATGCCTTCTTGATCACAAAGTCAACCAGCGCAATTGATTTGAGTGTCCTATGGACTTGGACACCAAGATCCCTCTGGTCCTCCACATTGCCAAGAATATTGTCATTATACCACATTCTGCCATCATATTTAACCCACCAAAATGAACTACCTCACACTTATCAGGTTTGAACTCCATTTGCCACTTCCCAGCCCAGTTTTGTATCCTATCGATGTCCTGCTATAACCTTTGACAGCCCTCCACACTATCACCAGCACCTCCAACCTTTGTGTCATCAGAAAATTTTACTAACCATCCTTCCACTTCCTCATCCAGGTCATTTATAAAATTCACAAAGGGATCCCAAAACAGAACCCTGAGGCACACCACTAGTCACCAACCTCCATGCAGAATATGGCCCGTCTACAGCCACTCTTTGCCTTCTATGAGCAAGCCGATTCTGGATCCTCAAAGCAAGATCCCCTTGGATCCCATGCCTCCTCACTACCTCAATAAGCCTTACATTGCGGTATTTTGTCAAGTGCCTTGCTGAAATCCATATACACTACATCTACTGCTCTACATTCCTCAGTGTGTTTAGTCACATCCTCAAAAATTTCAATCAGGTTCGTAAGGCATGACCTGCCTTTGACAAAGCCATGCTGACTATTCCTAATCTTATTATGCCTCTCCAAATGTTCATAAACCCTGCCTCTCAGGATCTTTTCCATCAGCTTACCAACCACTGAAGTAAGTGTAAAAGAAAGGAGATGGTGCCGACCTTTATAAGACACTATTCAGGCCGCACGTAGAGTATTGTGAACGGGTTTGGGCCCCATAACTCAGAAGGAATGTGTTGTCATTGGAGAGAAAACAAAGGATGTTCACGGGATTGATTCCGTGAAGGAGAGGGTCAACATATGAGGAGCGTTTGGCAGCTTTCGGTCTATAAGCACTGGAATTTGGAAGAATGCCGGGGGAAGTGTCTCATTGAAATCTATCGAATGCTGAAAAGACGAGATAGGGTGGATCTGGAGAAGATTTTTCCTATGGTAGGGTATTCAGAGCTGGAGGGCACAGCCTCAAATTGTCAAATTGAGAGACAAATATTTCCAACAGAGGTAAGGAGGAACGTTTTCGGCCAGACAGTGGTGAATCTGTGGAATGCTCTGACACAGAAAATGGTGGAGTCCTAGCCTTTGGGTATATTTAAGGTGGAAATTGTTAGTATCCTGATCGGTCAGGGCATCAAAGGATATTCTGAGAAGGCAATTGTATGAGGTTGATTGGAATGAGGAATTCCAATTGGAATACGTGATGCAATGACAGAGCAGCTCGATGGACTGAATGGTTAATTCCTCTCCTATGTCTTATGGTCCTATGGACGAGAACCAGTGTGTAGTTTTATGTGATTTCAGCGGAACGACCATTGTGGCAGCGAGAAAATTGTGAGTTCGGAGACGAGGCCTTGTTCTAGAACTTTCAGAAGGCGAATAAGGCAGCTAAGGTAAGAGTCAGTTCTGTGTCCTTATGATGTCACAGTTAGAGAAGTCGGACACAAAGTCTGGACAGTGCCGCTCCTATCCCAAGTGAAAAGACAAGGAAACATCAAGTGTCCTAGACTACAACTGCGCTTTTTACAGACGATGTTTGAGAACTGGAGATGGAGCAGGATGAACTCCGGATCGATCAGGAGGAAAAGGGGTTGATTGACAAGTGATACAGGGAAATAGGTACACCAAAAGTGCAGGAGACCGACAAACGCCTGACCGTCAGAACAGTGAAGGGAAGTAGGCAGTCAAGGCAATGTACCCCTACGGTCGTACCAAGCGCAGGACAGCCAGAGCAGACAGGTGTCTGGCACACAGTATGAATCTGTGACAAAAGGGAAAGGGTGAGAGCGATAATGATGTGGGATTCATTGCTTCAGAAATGACAGGAGGTTCGGTGGACGAGAACATGATGCTCGGATGCTATGTTGCCACTTAGTTTCCAGAGTCACCGACAACTCAGACTGAGTCCATAACGTGCTTCAGGTGGATGGGGAGCAGCCAGAGGTCGTAGTCCACGTTGGTAGAATACGAAAATACTCCTTAGTATGTGACTAGGAAAATGCTGCAGAAGAAGTAGTTGGCTACCCTCCTTCTTGCTAATGTAACTTCTCTGGAAAATGAAATTGAAAGCCTCAAAGCAAGATTTCAGTACCAGAGGAACATCAGAGACTGGTGTATACTCTGCTTTACGGTGGCGGGCGGCAGTCAACGGGAAAGGTCTTTCGCTGGATTGGCAGATGAATGCTTGGCAAAGGATTTCGTGCAAGGGGCAGGGTTTCAAATTTCTGGGCTCAGAGTGAAGCTACCTCCACACCACCCTATCAGAAAACGTGAGGTGACACACTGAGTGAATTATCCTCTACGCTAATCCATCGGACACACTCAGGGTCAGACGCAGAGTGAAACTCCCTAAATTCCGTCCCATCGCCTTTGCCCACGGTCAAAGACAGATTGAATCTCTCTTCACACCACCTTATCACACATACCTGGTGTCAGACACAAAGTGAACCTCCCTCGGTTCTTGTTCCACTGCAGAGAAAATGAGCGCGAATGCAAAAGATTCAACAAGGCCTCCAGCTGCCAGTTGTTTCCTGGACACCTCAGACTAATTCTATGCCGCTGTAAACGTTGCTTTCTGCTGAGTTCGCCAAGTAGTATGAAGAAGAGTTCCACCCCCATGACCTTGTCCATTCTCTCTACCACTAGGGACGCCCATCCTGCACTCTCTGGGATTTTGAACCTTCGTCCTGCTGTAACCTCCGCCCAGCAAGATAATTAATACTTCCCCTTACAGGAATCCCCAACACCCTTCGAGAAGTCAGTTTGCAACAACTCTGAACAAGCCTGCCTTTGACAGGGAAGATATTATGGTCCAATTCCATAGCTCCCCGACACTGACGGATCATTTCGATGGGATGTAAAAAATGCGTTATGCCTGCTGGCATTGATTAGTGACATGTTTTGTGTTCAATATTCAAGAGGTCACATTGCACTTTCGAAAGCTCTGATTAGTCCGTACCTGGAGATCAGCATTCAGTTCTGGTCGCACCAGTATAGGAAGCATGGAGAGCGGGGGTGGGGAATTCCAACAGGTTTACCAAGATGCTGTCTGTATTATATGGGCAGTTTACTTTGGAGCGAGGGTGGCTGAGGATAGACTAGACTAAACTTGATAAGATTATGAGAAGCATAGATAGAATAGACAGCAGGTATCTTTTCCCCGGGTTCCAAATACCTGACACTAAATGGACTGCATTCAATGTGAGAAGTGCGTTCAAAGGAGATGTGTGGCGCAAGTTTTACTGCACAGAGCGTAGTGAGAGTTTGGAATGCGCTGTCAGGAATGGTGCTGGAGGCAGATATGAGAGAGTTGTTTAATAGACTCCCAGATATGCACATTGATGTACATCCTGGAAGGCATGCACGTGTTTGGCCGAAAGGAATATCTAAATATTAAACGATTCCGCTAGCTTGTCTTTAGCGTCAGAAGGCAGATGGTGTGCATGCTACCTCAGTGTATATAAGTATTTTTAAATATCCTGACCCTATGGAAACTCTGCAAAATATTTCCAAAGGGATCTCTATCTATCTATCTCAATCTATAAGTATATTGTCTCGATCATAGTACCTAAAGGAATCCAACATTTTCACCCAGAGGTGTGTCACTGTTGAGAAACATACTGATGATCATGATGTGCGCTGGCAACATTGGAACCCAAGAGCAAAGGAGAGACCAGCTCTTGATGTAGAAACGGCGATGACAGTTTCTTCGGAATAATTCCCAAAAAACATCGGTGGCTTTGCCGAGAGACAACGCAAGAAGTAGCATTCTAGGATCTAGTGATTAGCGTTAATCGGGCAAATGCACTCATAATAAAAGCAACTCGGAATACTTGAGACTATCAAAATACACTTAACAGGCTTAGATAGATGGCACATTATAAAGTGCGAGTCTCTCAAGACTTCTCTTGAATATGTTAGTCTTTTATTTGTATTTTTGATATTTTGTGTGTTAACCCTCTGGTCTTGTGTTGCTGCAAGGAACTCTACTGTTTCTGGAAAGAGATCTCCAATTTTGAACCGGGCGTTGACATCTACTCTGCTTAGATCGTGGGGATGTTTTCCATAGATGGTTATGCTGTTCCATAGGTTAACTTTTTCTTCTGACCTGGCCTGCTGAGTTTCCTCAGCAGTTAGTGTGTGTTGCTCGGATTTCCGGCATCTGCAGATTTTCTCTTGTTTTTTTTCTTCTATAGTGAGTTTCTTCATATTTATAGGTTGTGTTTTCATTTAAGTTTAGTGGGGTGTACCTCTTATCAGAATTGCATATGCTTGGATGGCGTGCTTTTTTTGTTGATGAAAATATGTCCTTACAAGTTTTATATGTCAGTTAATTTTTATGTCTGTTATTCCTTTTCATCCTTCTGCCCTCGGTAGTGTTAATCTACACACGTTTGAGTGTACATAGTGCTTTCTAAAATATGTTATTCAAATTCTTACTTTTCTTTATAAATTTTCCGGATCAATTTCAGACCAAGATGTTATGGGTATAACGGACCTGTGTTTGTCTTTTTATGTTTTTCTACTGAGCTGTTTAGAGAGATTTTCTGAAGCCGTGAAGTAAATTCTGTCAAATGTTTTCTCTCTAACGCCCTATGATCTACTTTCTTTCCTTGTTGATATCCCAGATAGCTTTCATATTCGTGCATCAGTTGTATTGTACCGGCACTGTTTTGAATTCTAATAACTCTGTTAACTCTATTAATGTTCTGCACTTATCTAGTCCAAAGTTTATCTTTGTATCATTAGAAAATAATTCTACTATTTGAATTAATTGTTTTAGATTTATTGATGAAGGGGCGTATAAATTCAAATCGTCTATGCATGGAAGGCGTGCCAAGGTATGATTCGTTTGGTTGTTTCTGGGCTGAAATTCAATTTTCGATTCAGTGATTTAGAGAATGTGGTTAAATCCAGGCAAAACTATAGTCGGCTTAGAGAGTTGCCGTTGAAAATGCCTCGGCTTATTTTGATAATGATGGTAGATCTTTCTGGTCGTTAATAGATCTGTGATTACACTACGCCAAAGCTTCACTGGATGTTGAAGGAATTTCACAAGATTTGGGTGTCGTTTATATATATTAAGAACTTCTATTAACCACGAGTGTTGGACAGAATCAAATGCCTTTTAACAACATGGAAATGTTCTGCTTTTCCACAGAGCTTCATTTAGAATCTATTATCTGTTGTACTTTTCAACATTTCATACCTTTCAACATCCTTTCTGCTCCTCTGTAAGTGAATTGTAGTTATCTAAGTGATTAGTGATTAGTTGTGAGATATATGATGCTACAACATTATCACTGCCGGTACTTATCCAGTAGTGGGTATTTTATAACCGCTTTTAGCAAATTCATTGTAAGATCTGATATTTGCATTTTTTTAATTAGGTGAATGCGACCTTTTTCCTACCTACTCCAGTTTGCTTCTTGATTGTGCCTCATCGTGCTTGACCAGATATTAAACTAAATATGGATGATGGGGTGGTAAATTGGATTAGTAAGTATGCTGATGATACTAAGGTAGGAGGTGTTGTGGATAATGAGGTGGGTTTTCAAAGCTTGCAGGGAGATTTATGCCGGTTAGAAGAATGGGCTGAACGTTGGCAGATGGAGTTTAATGCTGAGAAGTGTGAGGTTCTACATTTTGGCAGGAATAATCCAAATAGAACATACAGGGTAAATGGTAGGGCATTGAGGAATGCAGTGGAACAGAGAGATCTAGGAATAACAGTGCATAGTTCCCTGAAGGTGGAGTCTCATGTAGATAGGGTGGTGAAGAAGGCTTTTGGAACGCTGGCCTTTATAAATCAGAGCATTGAGTACAGAAGTTGGGATGTAATGTTAAAATTGTACAAGGCATTGGTAAGGCCAAATTTGGAATATTGTGTACAGTTCTGGTCACCGAATTATAGGAAAGATATCAATAAATTAGAGAGAGTGCAGAGACGATTTACTAGGATGTTACCAGGGTTTCAGCACTTAAGTTACAGAGATAGGTTGAACAAGTTAGGTCTCTATTCATTGGAGCGTAGAAGGTTGAGGGGGGATTTGATCGAGGTATTTAAAATGTTGAGAGGGATAGATAGAGTTGACGTGAATAGGCTGTTTCCATTGAGAGTAGGGGAGATTCAAACGAGAGGACATGATTTGAGAGTTAGGGGGCAAAAGTTTAAGGGAAACACGAGGGGGTATTTCTTTACTCAGAGAGTGATAGCTGTGTGGAATGAGCTTCCTGTAGAAGTAGTAGAGGCCAGATCAGTTGTGTCATTTAAGGTAAAATTGGATAGGTATATGGATAGGAAAGGAGTGGAGGGTTATGGGCTGAGTGCGGGTAGGTGGGACTAGGTGAGATTAAGAGTTCGGCACGGACTAGGAGGGCCGGAATGGCCTGTTTCCGTGCTGTGATTGTTATATGGTTATATGTTATATGGTTAAAAGTTCATTTTCACTGTGTTTGTTGGTACATCTGTGCGAGGGTTGGTGACGTTTTATTGTTGTTGTATTTTTATTTTCTCAGCGGAAGCTGGTAAAACATGAGGTACAGGCATAACTATTACAGGAATCACCCCTTGTAATAATGAAATAGAGAACCTGTATTTACCGACAAATAACATTCATTGTCTCAAGTAAGAGCAAGTGGGTTCACAAACTGTCTCCGTATGCACCCTACAAGAATTCCCCAACCCTCCATGAACAGTCAATGAAGAGGAAGGATATTACCCGGGAAAGGTGTCTATGCTGACCAGGCGTCCCTCGTGGTCCCCATCTCCATGTGTCTGTGGAGTCCTCCTTATCCGCAATGGTTGGTCTCGGGCTGCTGGAGAGTTATTGGCCCTGCGTATTTGGAGCTTCTGATAACCAAACACCCTCATTTCTCAATGGCTAGCAACCTTCCGACTATTCTAGAGGTGTTTAGTATTGCAACTTACTGTTTATATACATAGATATTGCTGTGTAGCCCGAATTATTTAACGCTATTGTGTGGTGCAGGGTGTATCAAACGCGGTTCCACGACAGATCGTGATGGGGGAAAAAAATCATCGACGCGTGATGCTAGCGCTCGCGGTGGCGGGCAGTGACCGATCTGCCTCATTAGCAATCTCCTTAGAGATCTCTCAGCCCAGTAGATCCGTGTTTATTTGGTTGAGTCCATTGCGGGTTTTGACGTGCGATAGGGGAGGCCGTTGATAACTGGTGAGGGCTGTATTACACCGGAGGCCGTTGATAATTTGTGGGCGCTGTAATACACTACGAACTGTGTTTCATTGTCTTTCAATTTCCTCTTTTAATTCAGCACATTTCTAGTGTTTTGTTTACTGATTTCTGTATGTTTCTGTGGTGGGAGTGGCTATATCCTCATGTTGTTGCTGTTGTGATCTAGAGCAAACTAAAGCATTGCATTCCAAATACTGGGTACTTTACAATCGCATTTCTCTAACAGCTATTAGTTCATAGGCACATCTTATAAGGTGTGCTATCAATTCATTTCGCATGATACGAACGATGCCTTCGTCAGCAATTTAAATCAACTTTCATAGCTACAGAATGAAACAAGCTGTCTCTGTTTGGCAGGTTCAGTGTACGTCGAAGAGGTGTCTTATTAACACTGGCAGCATTTCAGACAATGAAGTGAGTCTGAACTTACAATGAAATAAGTACGTTGCTTTTCTTACGATTATTTTTGGTACGACATGGAGACCTAAGTGTGAATTGAACCATTGAATTTATTGTTAACGTCTTCAATCTAGTTTGCAGTTAATGCTTCTCCGCCCGTACCACTATGTAAAGGGAGCCAATCCAAAAACAAAACTGTTCTCTCATTTGTGGTAACGGAACTAAAGTGCGTCAAAGCGTATACTAGAATTTAGCAATATGTCTTAAATCTAAGCATTGCTGTTCAGTTCAGTAATTTAATAAAGATTAAGGGACCACTTATTATATCCAAATTCAAACAAACTACTGAATTAGCTTAAGACGTAGCACAATAATTGTGCTAGGGTTTTAGGGCCCGTTTATCGCAATTTAACCAAACCAGTGTGGGGAGTTAAATACTTAATTGAATAATGCTTAATATACACACCTAGAAAAACATCAACTAAACGACAGATATGAACATATCAATATGGATTTTCCAACTTGTTGTTATGCAGTGGATCCCGACCATTAATGAGGGGCCTGACCTCCAGGTTAGGAACTTCTGAGCTAAAGAAATTACCAAACTTAAGCTTTCAGCGCATGTTCTGACACGAAAAAATCACGGGACTCAACTAAAGGAATCGCTTTATCAATGGGCGAGATTTCAGGGAATTAATGGTTTTCATCTCTCAGCAGAATAACGTGGAAGTATGAACGTATTTGTACCTATCGGCGTTTCACTCGATCTCCACCATTTCAGGAAAGACAATCCAAGTCAATTCATTCTATTACTCTGACGTCTCATGACATGCAGCATTTAGGTATGCTTCCTTTCTCTACTGGATTTACGTTGTTCACACAATCTGTCTACCATTGTTGTACAGAATATTCCAGCTGAGGTCCGATATAAAAAAAAACTAGAAAAGTGTTTAACCAAACTGTAAAGTGTTTGTTGATGTAACATTGGGTTGGGTAGCATTACCTGCCGCCATTACAGAAGTACAATCAATATTTGTTCACTTCTAAACACAAAATCTCTGCAGATGCTGAGATCAAAGCAACGCGGACAACACGCTGGAGGAATTCGGCAGGTAGGGCAGCATCCATGGAAACGAGCAGTCAACATTTCCGGCAAAGACCCTTGGCAAGACGAATGGTCTCTGCCCGAAACGTTGACTCTTCGTTTCCACGGATGCTGCCCGATCTGCTGATTTCCTCCAGCGTGTTGTACGTGTTGCATATGTTAAATTCTGCCGAGGTACATTGGGTATTGTTGGATCAATATAGTTTTCTGTCTTTTCTTGTCACTCCCTGTCCACCCGCCGGTCTGATGCCCGACCAGACTGTCTCACGATTTCTCCAGAAAGTTACAGTTTCGCCCATCTTTAAGTGCATATCTCATTTAATATCAACCCAGTGTCAAGACCCTTCACTCAACAGATAGATTCTGAGTCTTATTTTCTTTTTATTTGCATCAATCCACATCATCCAAACGGATTGTTTGGAACACCCTGGAGACCAATGTGATGGGCGAAATTATGCGTTTTGTTTGTTTCCAACTTCGGCGAACCCGAAACGCAATGAAGATGCTCAGATAGTGAACCTTGCTGCCGTTACAGTCTTAAATATCCAGCTGCATCCAGCCGAATTTATCAGATGTTGTGATAATAAATCTCAAGACAAATTTGAAGAAATATTGGTAAATGTTTACCAGTTCAATGTTCAAGATAAATTTATTATCAAAGTATTTATATGACACCGTATACTATACTGTGACATACAACACGCAATCAAAGACGGACAAACACGATCATAGACAATACACAAAGGTGGGTAATCATAAGAAGTATATTTCAATCTGCCCACAAAAACATCGCCGCGTATCGCTGTATTAATTGCACGTGGGGATATGTTCGAGCAGGTTCTTTGTTTTGTATCACAGTACACCCAGTTGGACTCTATCTCTTGCTTTCAGTTCACTGCCTCTCACATTTTGTATCTTCATGCTGTGAGCAATTTAATTGCTGCTGTTGAGTGAACTTGAAAGGCGGTGAAGTACTGAGGGCACTTATTGGCTTATTGCGAGCAGCTGACTGGTTTAGTAACATCATGCAATCAAGTTTGACATTCACTTCAGCCGCAGACAAAGCACACTTTCCTTGTCCCATTGGTAAAATACATAAAATCGGAGACGAGGATTACCACTCTCTCTTCACAAAGATACTTGGTCCACTGATTTCTTCCAGCAATGTGTAATGTGTGCTCATTTACGAATGCCTACGTGAAAGGTAGCATACAACAACCTTTATTGTGCCTTGGAAGTAGCTGACGCCTCAATAAAAGATAAGTAACAGGTGCCTTAAGGGATATCGGGAAATACAATAAAATATCTACTTTCTGTGGAATTTTATAACCGAATTTAACGATGAATTAACTGCTGCAACTCTATAATACCGCCTCGATTGTGAGATGGTTAACGTCAATGTCAATAACAGTTTATTGACTGCAGTCTCTCGCGATATTTTGGAGAGGCCTACGCGTTCTGTGGACATAGCAAATGGTTACTTTAACACAAAATAGCGTTCTGGCTTTAAACATTTTCAACAGGGCGATAGGGCTAATCTTCCCTTGTTTTAATACACTAGACACAACTGTATGGAGGTGCGCTTGAAATTCTTTTCGGCTTCATTCAGTTGGGGAAAGCGGAAGAATTTAAACGGATTTATTGCTAGACTGGCAATGAACATACAGTTCGGCCGCTGCTGAACCCATTAATTGCGATTCCGTTGCTGAAGGCACTTTGCAAGTCTAATACAAGGGGCAGCCTCCAATGAAAGAAAAGAAACTCAGAACCTGCAGGTGCACGGGGTTAATGAGAGGTCAGGAAGTAAAGAAACATTTCTGCAGTCACGTACACCAAATTTGAGTATCTGCATCTTCTATTTTTCCTCGATAGTAAACAGTAATTATACACTTTGCGTGTTATGTTGTAAACCACAAGCCTATTGTGATAATGCGATGCCAGGCTGGCATCTCTAAACTTCTGCATTTACGTGTTCCTTCTCGTTCCCACATAAACCGAGTGGTCGCTAGCGCTGGAGTCTCTGAGATAACATTCATAATGCAGTTGAAAATTGGTCGTTGAGAACCAAAAATAGGCATACATGATCCTTGGAGACAGCAACTTGACCATTTTTTTAAATTTTTTTTTTGCTAGAGGGAGCCAAATAAGAAGTTAGAACAGTTAACGTTTTCCTTAAAATCCCGATAAATCAACCATTTGATCGTTATCACCAGGACCGAGACAATGGGCATGGCGTGAACGGGCAACAGACGAAGGATGTACTAATAGGGTCGCTTGCTAAAGATCTGAAGTAATATCCATTTTTCTTTATTCCAAAAGAATGGGGAATATCAGGTAACTTCTCACTCCTTTAATTTTCCTGAATCATTCTTGTTCTGATGGTTTCAAGTCTATTTTCGAAATTTATATTCTCTCTCAGGATTCTCTCGGAAGTCAGTGACAGGAATGAGCAATGACTCTTTGGGATTTGTCAGTAGACCCCGAATAGCAACAGAGGCAACGAGGAACGGATCGGAAGGAAGACTTTAGAAAGTTGCAAAAGTAAAAGCTTTGTTGTCATGGGGGACTTTGATTGCCACCTCTTGGTACAAAATGATTTAGATGGGGTGGAATGTGTTAGACGTGCCTAGGACACTATATGTAGTCAGAAAGACTAGAGAAGAGACCGTACTGAATCTGGTACTTGGCAATAAGCTTGGTTAGCCATTAGATCTCTCGATGTTTGAGCATTTCAGCGACAGTGGACACATTTCCCTGACCTTTACTATCGCCCTGGCGAGGAATCGGACCAGGTGCTCCGAAACAATATTTAATTATGGAGTGCGAAGTCTGACGCTACTGGTGGGATTTTGCAAGTGTATTTGAGCAAATGCACAAGAGGAATATGGAGCTTGTTTACGGAGCACTTCATAGGGTTCTGTATAGTTGTGTCCCACTGAGGCATCGAAATGATGGTGGGGTGCAGATAAATGGATGGTTGACAAAAGATATGGATTAGAAACACAGAAACATAGAAAACTACAGCACAATACAAGCCCTCCGGCCCACAATGCTGTGCTGAACATATAGTTACTTAGAAAGTACCTTCGGTTACACATAGTCCTCTATTTTTCTAAGCACCATGTACCTATCCAGGAATCTCTTAAAAGACCCTGTCGTATCTACCTCCACCACCGCCGGCGGCAGCCCATTCGATGCACTCACACTCTCTGCGTGAAAGCTTACCCCTGACATCACCTCTGTACCTACTTCCAAGCAGGCAAGAGGACAAAAGAAGCATCAGACAGGCCTATAGAGAGAAACATGGCAGCCATGAAGAAGCTTTAGAATGCAATTAGGAAAGCTAAATGAAGGCATGATAAGGCGTTGACGAGTAGGATTAAAGAAAACTGCAAGGCGTACTGCACATATGTGAAGAACTGGAATGGTAGTAGGACCGATAGAGGTAGTCGGAAACATGTGCCTAAAGTCAGAGGAGCTATGGAAGGTTCATACTGCATAAGTATTGCATAAGTATTAGAGAAGATTTTTTGAGACAGGAATTACAAGCATTTGGCGAAGCATAGTCTGAATAGGGATAATCAGCATTGAGGGGCAGTTCATGCCACACAAGTCTGATTGAATAATTTTAGGAAGCCAAGAGTCATACTGACGAATGCAGAGCCGTAGATGTGCTATATATGGATTTTGGTAAGGCATTTTCTTCTAGCAAAGGATACAGGGGGATATAGATCACAAATAAGAGAAACTCTGCAGATACTGGAAATCCGAGCAAAGAAATGGCTGTTGGAGTATAACGACAAAATGTCAACTGCTGCACCTTGGCAGATCACATGTAAATACATAGTACTTTGCTACGGTCAAGACGCTTAACAGCGTTGGTGAGCAATGGAAACCTGGGGACTAAGTTCATAGTTCCCTGAAAGTGGCTACTCAAGCTGATAGAGCGGTTAAGAAGGCACATGGCATTCTTACCTTTATTATTTGAGGAATTGACTGCAAACGTCAGGAATATATGCTGCAGATATATAAAACTCCATTTTGACAGTATCTAGATTTTTCCATACAGTACTGGTCACACTATTATAGGAAGTATGTTAAGGATTTGGAAAGGATGCAAAAGAAATTTACCAAGATACTGCATGTATTAGAGAGCATGTGCTGTAACGAGAGCTTGGAAAACTAGTGTTATTTTCTCAGGAGTAGCAAAAGCTGAGGGAAAATCTGTAGGAAGTTTAGATAATTATGAGAGACATAAATAAAGTAGACAGATATTATCATCTTCTCCAGGGTTCAAATGACTAATAACAGAAGATATGCTTTTAAGGTGAAGGGGCAACATCGAAGGTGAAGCTTGGAATCCGCTCCCTGCTGTAGTGGTAGCTATTTACATTAGATACTTTTAAAAGTCGTTTAGGTAGGCACGGGAATGTGAGGAAAATGAAGGGATGTGTGCGTTATGTAGGGATCAGTATTTCGTTCCGTTGGATATTTGATTACTAATTTATTTCGTTTGGCACAACATTGTGGGCCGAAGGGCCTGATCCTCTACTGTACTCTTCTATGTTCTTGATCCTGAGCGGCTGATTAAGAAAGTTAAGAGGCATAAGATCCAGATATACTTGGCTGCGCAGATACTAGAAGGCAGAAGGTGATTTTGGATTGAATGTATTCTTTCCGGATGTCGTTCACCATTGGGCTTCCACAAGGATCAGTCCTCGGACCCATGTTCTTTGAATTTCTTTTTATAAATGACCTAGATGAGTAAGTTGAAGGTTGGGTTTGGAAGTTTGCAAATGACTTGGTTGGTGCTGTTGTGTATATTGGGGAAGGCCGTCAAGCATTATAACTGGGTGTAGAGTTATGCCAACAAGTGTCAGATGGAACTCAAGCCAGAAAATTATGAAGTGATTCGCTTTGTAAAGTCCAATTTGAAGGCAGAATAAACATTTCATATCGTGTTTCTTAGTAGTTTGGAGCAATAGAGAGATTTTGGGGTCTACATCGATAGATCGCTCAAATTTGCCGTGCAAATTGATAAGGTTATTAAGAAACGACATGTTGCTTTGGCTTTCATTAGATGGGGAATTGAGTGCAAGAGCGACAAAGTAATGCTGCAGCTGTATAAACCTCTTTCAGACTACGCCTGGAATATTCTGTTCATTTCCAGTCGCCTCATAATAGGAAGGTTATGGAAGCTTTAGAGGACATTTACCAGGATGCTGCCGGGATTGGAAAACATGTCGTATGAGGACAGTTGAGCGAGCAAAGGCTTTTCTCGTTGATACGAAGGAGTATGATGGGGTAGCTTGATAGAGGAGTAAAAGATGGTAAGAGACATAGTGTGGGCAGCCAGCGCCCTTTCCTCAGGGCGAAGATGGTCAAAAGAGGCGGGGATAATTTGAAGATTTATTTTTACAGAGAGCAGTGTGTGTACATAGAACGCACTGCCAGCACTGCTGTTAGAAGCAGAGATATACTTGATACTTAGGAGATGAAAGCGAAAAGGATGGTTATGTTGGAGGGAATTGTTGGCTTGATCTTGGAGTGGGTTAATGGGTCGGTACATCATCGTGGGCCGAAAGGACTGCTGTGCACTATACTTTTCCCTGATCTATGGTGATGTCATCTAAGTTCTATAATGCATTATTATCTGATTGTAGAGTCGTCGACATTATGGTCTGAAGAAAATAACTGACTCCTTACCATGAACAAATAAGAAATCATTTTTACCGGCTTGTTTGTTCAATTCAGTTGCTGTGGACATCTCTTTTTGTTTTCCGAACTCGATTTATCCATGGACGGAGGATCTGTCTTTCATATCTTTCTATATGCTAGGTTTTCGTTCACTACACGACACTCTGGTGCAAATTTTAAAGCTTCTCAACATTCTGGAACTTAACACATCAGTGCTCTATTTCCCTAACTTTCCCAGTATTCATTCTTGGAATAATTTTTGCGTCAATGCGATGAGTTCGCATTTGACTGTACTGCAATGTATGCAGATCTAGCCTGTTTTCCCTTTAAACTTCCATTTTATCCATGCATATTTTAGTAAACCGAATCAGCCTTCCTTCATTTTCCTGTGATGAAGTATATATATATGAAATCAAAAGCTGTACGAGGTGTATTAACGCAGCGATTCTGAATTTGGCGTCGATTTCGTAAGAGCTGCAAGTAAAAAGCACGAAACTATGGGCTATGGTAGTGTTTTAATGGGACATGATAATTTTCCTGTTTTATGAAATATTACTAAAACCCAAAATTTTAAAAAATAATAATATACGCAATTTAATTGGAACCCTGAAAGAAAGAAATAGGAAACTATGCTAGATGCTGCAAATGAGGCTGCAAAATAGCTAAGGCTCTGCTCCTGCTTGACAACACACAAATCACTATTCACACCCGGCTGGGCTGTCCGCTGAGTACCGCTCCACATCCCCCTCCAAATCACAGATTATACTGTGAGCAGGCGGACGTGACCCTGTCGGGCACCTTGCAATGCGCTCCACCAACGAGCGTTTATGATTACTTTTTATAGATAATTACATATTACTATGGAGCCATTGGCATCTAACTCCAGCTGAAAGACAGTTGGAAGTTGCTAGGATTTCATCTCAGATCCGTATCAGAGCGGATTAATATGGAAAGCGTAGCACGGCCCGTGTTGTAGTAATCTAAAATTAAACGGTTATGTGTATAACATATTAACTGAGCACTGGGCAGGGCTGTCTACATCAAGGTCAGTCAGCGAATACGCTGCATGTGGATGATTCTGTTTGCATTTCACTGCAGATTATAATACTTATAAAACGTGAGATGAAAACGACGGTGATTACAGTGAGGTCATCTCCCTGAAGATCAGCTACTAATGCTTACAGATGTCCGATGGCCATCAAAATGTAATTGCCCTTGTCAGTTTGTTGCACTTCGGGATAGCATTTGAGAGTGATAAGCAACTTGGAGAACAAATTGGCCCTGCTAGGACTGTCATATTTTACCTGTCAGATATATTTATAAAACTGAATTTATGAGACATTTACAGAGGAAAAATAAATCTCATATCAGGTAAAGATGCATTACAGTTTTCCTTGTAAAACACAATATTTTCAGCAGCAGTATTCGACTTGAGAGATATTGATAGGTTAAGTGAGTGGGAAAGGGTTTGGAAGAATGGGGTATGATGTAGGTAAATGCAAGGTCATCCACTTTGGAAGGGAAAATGAAAGAGCAGATTATTATTTAAATGGTAAAACATGGAAACATGTTATGTTGCTTCGGAGAGGGACTTGGGAGTGTTTGTGCCTGAATCACAAAAGGTTGGCTTGCAGGTGCAGCAGACTATCAAGAAGGCAAATAAAATGTTGGGCTTCTTTGCAGGAGGGATTGAATTGAAGAGCAGGGATGTTATCCAGCAACTGTACAGGGTACTGGTGAGGCCGCATCTGGAATACTGCGTGGTGTTCTGGTATCCTTACTTGAAGAAGGATAGACTGGCTTTGGAGGTGGTGCAGAGGAGGCTCAGCAAGTTGATTCCAGAGATGAGGGAGTTAGACTATGAGAAGAGATTGAGCCGCCTGAGACTGTACTCGCTGGAATTCAGAAGAATGAAAGAAGATCTTATAGAAACATATATATTTATAAAAGCAATAGATAAGATAAGGGCAGGAATATTGTTTGCACTGGAAGATGAGACTAGAACTAGGTGACATAGCCACAAGATTCGGGGGAGTAGATTTAGGACGGAGATGAGGAGGAACTGCTTTCCTCAAAGAGTGCTGAATCTGTGGAATTCTCTGCCCAATGAAGCAGTGGAGGTTACCTCAGTAAATATAATTAAGACAAGGTTGGATAGATTTTTGCATAGTAGGGGAATTAAGGGTTCTGGGGAAAGGCAGGTAGGTGGAGACGAGTCCATGGCCAGTCAGCCATGATCTTATTGAATGGCGGAGCTGGCTCAACGGGTCAGATGGCCTACTGTTGTTCCTATTTTTATGACTTCACGGGTTTGTGCAATTTGTTTCAATGATCACTCATAAAATGGAATTGTATTCAATAGTATGACGTCGGTGGTCATGGTCTCTCCATGACCATAATAGTTCTTGGCAAATTTTGCTGCAGAATTTGTTTATCATTGCCTTCATCTGGGCAGTGTCCTTCTGGCTGTATATTTTGATATTTTGAAACACTGCACACTGATATGGAATTTCAGTTCACAAACCCGTTGGGAATGTATATTTCAGAATGCGTATTGGGTCCACTTAGACTATAGAACAATAAGAGTCAGGTGCAGAATTGAGCCATAAGTCACATCGAGTCTGATCCACCATTTCAACATGACTGATCCATTTTCCCTCTCAACCCCTATTCTCCTGACTTCTCGCTGTAAATTTTCACAACTTGACTAGTCAAGATCTTTGCAAACTCCACCTCAAATACCCCCAATGACTGGATTTCCACAGCTTCCTGTGGCAAAGAATTCCACGGATTAACCACCCTCTGCCTAAAGATATTCCTCCACATCTCCATTCTAAATGGACGTCCCTCTTTTCTGTATTTGTACCCTATGGTCCCAGGTTCCCCAACTATAGTAAACATCATTTCCACATCCACTCTATGTATTTCAACATTCAATAGCTTTCAAGGAGATCCCCTCCCTTTCATTATTCTAAATTCCAGCGACAAACGCTTCTCATGTGATAACCCTTTCATTCCCAGAATTATTCTCTTGAATATCTCTCAACTCTCTCCAATGTCAGCATATCTTTTCTGAGAAAGGGGATCAAAATCTGCTCACAATGCTGCAAGAGAGGTCTCACCAGTGTCTTATAAAGCTTCAGCATCACATCATTGTTTTTATATACTAGACCTCCCGAAATGCATACTTACATTGCATTTGTCTCCTCGCCAACGACGCAGCCTGCAAGTTAACCTTTAGAGAATCCAAAACGAGGATTCCCAATCCCCTTTGTACCTCAGATTTTTGTATTTTCTGAACGGTTAGAACATAATCTACATGTTTTGATATTTCTACCAAAGTGCGTGACCATACACTTCTCGACACGGTGTTCTAGTTCTTTGCCCACTCTCCTAAACACCACCTCTACTCAAGCTATCATAATATCGTCCGCAAACGTGGCCACAGAGCCAAGGGATCAATTTGGGACAAATGTGAATGACGTCGACACCACATTACAAGCATATCTTAGTGAGCTGCAACGTGATGTAACATCTCGAGCAAAATTTCAGGATAACTAGTGATACGTTTCTGCCACTCTGTGAGAATGAAAAGTTGCTTTTAATTGGATATCTCACGTCTCGACAAATTGACTGTGAATTTAGCCAAGTTCCTCGCCTAATATCAAAAGCCCATAATCGTCTTGAGATTATGAAAAGGAATGATATTCGATTGTCCTAAATAGTTTGCAACCAGATATTCAAAAACTCACTAGATTGTATCAATTGCGAGGTTCTCACTACGTTCCCAAATTAACAATATTACGAGATTTTGCATTGCTGGTTGCAAGAATATTATATATATCATAAATAAAATATCCTACTGAGAGCATGAAATTGTTTTATATTTCATATGCAAATATGATATTTTTATATTTAATGTATAACTGATAATACCTCTTGCCTGTTAAAACATTAATATTTACTGTATATTAGAATGACTAGTACAGTTGACCATAAAAAAATACTTTAGCAACGACAGGAATCTATGGAGAAACAGGGTGACAGAGATAAATGAAATTCGCAAATGGGTCACGGGAAGAACAAGTTTGAGAAACACTGCTTTAACGTATCGAAGCATCCGCGTTGTCAGATACAATCGCCTTTGCATTAAAGTTAAACCCTCATTATTGCTATCTTTTACATTTAAATGTCTGTATTTCTTGTGCAAGGACATCTAAAACCCTTTCTTCAGCAGCATTTCTAAATAACCAAACTTCCTCTTCTGTTCTACAAAGCAGTTAACTTCAGACTTCTCTGAATTACTCTACATTTGCACATTCGTTTGTCCACTTTTCAGAATAACCTCACCGAACAATTTGATCTTGTCCATATTATAATATTATAATAACAAAGACCACTTTCACTGCAGTCAGAACTGAAATGATCCATCCCAATACAGTCTAGTACACCTCTTCCGTACCCTTTTCAGTGTGTTTCTACCCATCCTGCAGTGTGACAAGGAGAACTTCATGAATTATTCCGATTATCGCCTCAGCTATTTTTTAATAAATCTCTACCATGGCTTCCTATATGCCTTCTATACTACTTAGAGATCTGCGTATCATCTTTAGAGCTGTATGGATATTTACAGTTGCGAAACAAAATCCACCTGTTTTCCTAAATCCCCAGGATCCTAATATCGATGGCGTATATCCAGCATTTTGTGGAACTCCAAAAATGAGTTAATATTCACTTACCAGGTTCAAATTCCGTCTTGCAAACATCACACCATCAGTTCTTCAACAGAGTAAATGTATTTATATCAAAGCGGAAGTACCCAGTGTTTTTGCAGTTACTTCTTTCATCGCCCAATAAAAGAAACCTACAGGCCCAGCGAGAGAATCAAATTTTATTCTAATTGTTTTATGTACCTGTTTCCATAGTGATTTATGTTCTCATTTCGCATGATTCGGGATTTATTTAAACTTGGAATGTTTTTGCAGGTTCTTTTCGTAAATAAGTATCCAAATCTCATTGTGCCACATATGCGTTTCCTATGACGATACATCCTACGATGATCAAATTTCTACCTTTGACAACCTTATTTTTTTCTTTAAAGCTACAGTTATCTGTCACTTCATTATCCCTACCTTTCCAGATTTTGTCGCATTATTTAATAATTTATTTCATGTTGGTCTCTTAGCTCGTTCAGGAAGGGTTCTTAGTTCTCCGGATGTTTTTTTTCACCCTTGTTTTTTTTCGACCAATAGAAAACCCGACTTAAATCAAAATCGAGATCTCAAGCCACAGACAGGTTAAAACAAACTGAAGTCGGCACTGTGAAGATTGTGGGAGAGGAGTTATAGGTTCCTTGAATCAAATGTGGAAACCAATTTCATTGGGTGTAAGATTGAAATATTTGTTTAACTGTTTCTCAAATAGATGTCGAATGCAATGCCTTGGTTCTGCTTGCAGATGTACAAAACAAAATAAGGTCTAATGGCACTGACAGATGTCGCGAAATTGTTGATTTTCGTCAACAGTATCGCGCAGTACAGGAAAATAATCTACCAGTTTCAAACAAATGACGATTTTGCGCAGAACATCGTGGTTACCTGCTGAGGTCGGGCTCCTCACATGAAAACTAAAATTCTTTGTTAAATGTCTGGTGCGGAGGGAAATATGGGTGCGTGATGGAGATAATAACAGGAAAATGAGTTACTGCGCGACACTAGTGAGAAACGCGAAATGGCGTGGTGATGTTTATATGTGATGTAATTTATTATTTGCGCATATTAGATCATTCTTATGCTGTGGGAACTGAGCAACATGCACTTTAAGGTATTTCTCTTAATTGTCTGTGTTACATAGTCGGCGGTGCTATAAACGAACGTGATCATTTATGAGCCTCAAAGTCAATTTAAAGATGTCTATAAATACACTGGACTTTATTGCTCATTCTTTTTTGCCTCCGGGGTGCTAGTTGAGGACAATCTCGAGAATCGAGGATCCAGTGTTCTGGATCAATCGGCACTAGTGCTTACAGAGATGTTTGTTAGTAAATGTTACAGAGACCCCGATACCTGAAGAAGTTGGGACAGAGCATTATTGGACAAGAACACGTTGTATGTCTCTATCTTTCTGAGTACTATACGTCAGAAATTCAAAACGGTTTCCCTTTTTAAATTGCTAATGCATATTCTTTTTTCGATAGTGTTTGTTTATCTCATTACTTCGTTTTTCTTTGTTATCACTTTCAAAAACCCATCCCCGCAACCACCCGTTTCAGGAAAATAATTTCCGTTTCACGTACAGTTTGCATTTGATCTTTTGCAGAAAATCCAGATTTTTCTGGGAGTATTTACTCTGATATTCTCGATCGCCTTGCTTCTAATCTGGGGAGCTCCATTAGGAAGGGCATTGCTTCCTCATAGCCAACTGGCGGTGAGTTGCCTCCAATTATTTTTGCACAACGCACCTATCTTCTGTTGCTAAACATATCATATTGCCATGTTCATTTTTGGTTCTGCGAATCTATTATTTTAACCGTTGAAGTGCGCCCTTCAAATGTACCGAACAGATAGAATGCCGGATATGTTGTCCGTCGGTCAATATGTCCAGTTACAGCCAGCAAAGTTAAATGTAGGCAGATGAAATAAAGGCTGGAATTGGCCATCTAGCCCTTTTAGACTGCTGTAACTGAAGTCGAAAGTTCAAAATGCAAAGTTTCCCATGTTACTATATTCTTCCATGAGATAGATTTTCTGCGGGTATTCCAAGGTAGATGCAAATAAAGGAAATAGACTCAATGAAAACCCGATTGTGAAAAAGAACAAACACACAGTGCAAATATACAAGAGCAAAATAAACTTAAATAAATAAATATACAAATACATAGATAGATAGATAGATAGATAGATAGATAGATAGATAGATAGATAGATAGATAGATAGATAGATAGATAGATAGATAGATAGATAGATAGATAGATAGATAGATAGATAGATAGATAGATAGATAGATAGATAGATAGATA
The DNA here is from genome assembly GCF_048418815.1 of Hemitrygon akajei. Lineage (NCBI taxonomy): Eukaryota > Metazoa > Chordata > Chondrichthyes > Myliobatiformes > Dasyatidae > Hemitrygon > Hemitrygon akajei. The sequence goes on from NC_133131.1 coordinate 66,065,727, forward strand.
GATAGATAGATAAATGAGCAAGCAAGCAAACAATGAACATCACGAACATGATTCGAAGATGCCTTGAAAGAGAATCCATAGATTGTGAAACCATTCAGGCTTTTAGTTGAGTGAAGTTCTATTTTGTTCAGTGATAAATCGTGGAAAAGGACCTGTGGCTCTTCGATCCACCCCGCCCCTGCTCCTTCACAATCCCGATTAGCCCTAACCTAACCATGGACAATTTACAATAACTAACTAATATATTTGTATTGAGGGAGGAAATCAGAGCACCCGGGGGAAACCCACACATTCCACAGGCAAGGCATACAAAGAGTCCTTATGGAACGGCGCCAGAAATGATCTCCGATCTCTGACCTCTAACGCCCCAAGCTGTAATAGCTTTGCACTAAACGCTACGCCAATGTGGTGACCTATGAGCTATTCCTCTCTGGTTTAAGAGCCTGATGGTTGAGGGGTCATAACTGTTCCTGACTATGCTGGTGTGAGACCTGAGGCTTCTTGCCAGCTGCAATAAGAAAACACGGTTTGGATGCTGGGTGTCCTTGATGGTGGATGCTACTTCCTGCGATAGCATTCCTGTGGATGTCTTTACCCATGATGGACTGGACTGAATCCAATAATTTTTGGAGGCTTTTTCGTTTAAGGGCATTGGTGTTTCCATGCCTTTCGTTACGTCATTCATTACGTTGCTAGTACCATTATCCTGCAGCAGTCCCAGGTCCCTTGATTCCGACCATGCCCATTAAATTGTATACTGATGTGAATTTATAATGAGTCAAAGTCCTGTGCGAAGTTTCCAGGAACATTATAAAACCCACGCAGTGAAGCAGCTCAGATATGAACTTAGAACGAAGAAGGTGGCCTGAAGCAAAGACAAGCCAGTTTAGGACCCTATGTCATTGCTGGATATCCGCCTGTTCCGTACAGGGTATTTATAGTTTTCCCGCCTCAAGATCCCCTTTCTCTCCTCCTCAGACTACAGGAAAAAAATACATGAAAATTGCGAGTTAATTTCTATATTTCATGGGATGGTAGTACTTCAGAAATCGACTAAAATATAGTGGATGTCAACAAAACCAATGCTGTCGAATGGATCTTATTTTACAATAAACATCAAAACTTTTAAAAAAGGGAGTGGAGATCAGAAGATTCTAGTCTGTCGCATTCTGTAGGGGGAAAGGACTTGATGGAGCCTAAAATCGATTTGTTTCTTTTGAATTGTCTATCATTCAGTTATTCTACCGTGTCAGCTATGCATGTTGATTACTTGTTCTATCAGAAGGCCTTTAGCAAAGTGCCACACATGAGATTAGTAAACAAGATTTTAAAAACCTAAAATCTTTATAACAAGATTTTAAAAGATACCAGAATGGATAGAAGAATGGCTGACTGGCAGGAGGCAACGAGTGGGACAAAGGGGTGCTTTTCTGATTGGCGACCGGTAAATAGACTTATTCCGCAGAGGTCGGTGTTGGGACCACTTGTTACACGTTATATATCAATGATTTGGATGATAGAATTGAGGAATTTGTGTCCAGGCTTGCGGACAATACCACGGTAGGTGGAGAGGCAGGTATTGTTGAGGAAGTAAGGAGACTACAGAGGGACTTAAGAGAGATTGGGAAACTGGGCAAAGAAGTGACAAATGGAAGAAAGTGTAGGGAAGTGTACAGTCGTGCACTTTATTAGAAGGAATAAAGGCGTAGACTATTTTATAAAGAGGAAATCAATCAGAATTCAGAGATACAAGGAGATTTGTAAGTCTTCGAGCAGCATTCTCCGAAGGTTTACTTGTAGGCTAAGTTGCTGTTAGGAAGGCAAATGCAAGGTTAGCATTAATTTCAAGACGACCAGAATTTAATAGGATTATATATCTGAAAATAATTCCGGTTACTTGCTAATGAAGAGACTTATAACTAAGGTAATTAAATTGAATGCAGGCTGATCCAAGGATCTATGAAATAGAGTGAAGCGATTAAATACTCTCACGGGTTTCCTTGCGTGCAGTGTGTGTCTGGAGACGAAGCAGAATTATCAATAATCAGGATTATGACATTACTGAATTAGCATATCACTATTAGGTTTCCTGTCTGTTAATAGTTGCGTTGCAGTTAGATTCTGTCAAATGTGAAACCGATTAAAATTGTAACACATGGGAGCAGAATTAAGCCATTCGGACCATCTAGTCTGCCGCATCGTACCATCACGGCTGAATTTTAACCCTCTCAAACCCATTTTCTTGCCCTCACCCGGTAACAGCTGACGCCCTGACTAATACACCACGAATGTGCAGAATCAGTACTGAAATTATACGCAGAAATAGTTTGAAAGTTATATTAGACAATTGTAATTGTTACCAGTTGATGTTAGGCGAGTTTGATAAAGCTTTTATCAAGTAGTTGTGTCTAAAATTAAGTCTATATAATGACTGCAGCATATTGATAAGTATGCTGACCGCTGTGCAGCGTACTCAAAAGAGCTGTCAAGCGACTGTGTGACAGTAAATCGAATAAGAATGAATTGTCTGATTTCAGATTGGTGGCGCCCAGTTTGCGCGTTCCACAGAGGTCAGATTTTTGCTTCAGCTTGTCACAGCAGGCATTAGCGATTTAGTTGAGGGAATAAAGAATAATTGTCCCATGTTCGTTGATGGTAAACAAAGGTAGAACAAGCACTGCACAACGTGGGGTAGACCGAAATTATAATAACGGAATCATGGACAATATATACTTACTGTTGTATGGGAGATCTCAGCGAGTCCCGAACATGAGTTGTAGAAATTCACTTCTCACCTTCGGTGTGCGAATGAGAGAAGCGACACCAGATTCATCGTTATTAAGGCAAGATATTCATTTCATTGTCGTATAAAAACAACACCACAATAAAGTAGTCCTTCTTTAAGTCCAATCACAAGTGTCCACTATAAATTATGGTCAGCTTTGGAAGCATTATATTATAATGTCACGTCGTGGACATTATAAAGGGTATCGCAAAGAGCAAACCTTTGCTGAAACTGCTCTACTTAACATAAATTCTTTGAAACCATGATCTCGGTAACTGAAACACAGAATATCTCTCCTAATGCGCCTGCACTGAGAGAGTCTAACAGTTTGCAACATAGTGTGCATCGAATTGCAGAAATAGTAGCTATACAGTACAGTTCCTTTGTTCAATATTTTGTATTCATTGTCCACTCACATTCATTCAGTCTCATTACAACGCTTACTCGTCGACTATCAGTGCAAAAGATTATTGATCAAGAAAATGAAAACCTGAGAATGGACGCACGATCCACGAAGATATATCGTAAAATATATTAAAAAAGCAGCAGATTGCGTCATATAAAATTAACTGTTCGAATCAATATTTACTCATTTAATTTTCAAAAACTAAAACGCATTGTCATTCCAGGTAACGTTCTGTGGATATGTACGGTTTGTGTTGGAGAACGTATCATCTGCGGTTCTTGTAAGTAGCTTTACAACGGCTTTTAATTCAGTGACGCGTTGCAACGCAAAAGTTTCTGCTGCGCTTCGCTTCAAGTTACTAGAATATTTTACATTAATTCACGGAGTAAACTGAGGTAAACGGTTATGAACGCGAGAAAGTCTGCAGATCCTGGAAATCCAAAGCAACACACACAAAATGCTGAAGGAACTGGGCAGCATCTACGGAAATGACGAGACCCTTCTTCAGAACTGAGAAGGACGGGGGAAGATGCCAAAATAAAAAGGAGGAGGAAGGGGAAGGATGCTTGCCGGAGGTGATAACTGAAGCCAAGTGGGTGGGAAAGATCAATGGCTGGACAAGAAGCAATCTGATAGGAGAGGAGAGTGGACCATAGGAGAAAGGGATAGAGGAGGGTACAAGCGAAAAGTAATAGGCAGGGAAGAAGAGATAAAGGGACAGAGAGGATGATAGAGGAAGGCGGTGTATTTGTTTACCAAGGAGATATCGATACTTATGCCTTCAAGTCGGAGGCTAACCTGGCGGAATATAAGGTGTTGCTCCTCTACCCTGAGGGTGGCCTCATCTTGGCACAAGAGGAGGTCAGGGACTGACATGTCGGAACGGGAATGGTAATCGGAATTAAGGTATTTGGCCACTGGGTAATCCCGTTTGTTGCGGATCTTTGTGGAGGTGCTGAGCGAAGCGGTCCCCCAGTTTACGACCACTCTGACAAAATCGGGAGCACCGGACATAACAGACGACCACGGAAATTCGCAGGGAACTGCTGCCTCACCTAGAAAGACTGTCTGGGACACTGACAGGTGCAGAGGCACTATTAAGACGGCGGAAGGATAAGGGTGTGTGGGTGTTCAGGAAGTGGACGAGATGCGGCTGAGGACAGCATCAATAGTGGAGGAAGGGAAACCCTTTTCGTTAAAGGAGGACATCTTGATGTCCTGGAACGGAAAGCCGCGTCTGGGAAATCAATTATGATTACTCACTGTAGCGCGGGTCCTGCAATTTATTGACTCATACTTTATTATAGATTGTTCACCAAAATTGTTTGGGAATTTACACCAGCCCTCAATAGAAAGATCAGAATTGGAGAGGAACTTCAAGTTCCTGGTTGTCGATATCTCTGAGGATCTCACCTGAACACAACATATCGATGCACCTATAAAGAAGGAACTACTCCGGCTGTATTTCATTAGGACCTTTAGGAGGTTTGGTATGTCACCAAAACACTGGTACATTTCTACAGATGGACCTTGCAGAACATACTAAGTAGCTGCATCGCCATCTGGTGTGTGTGTGAGGGAGATGGAGGTGGGGGGAGTCTACTGCTTAGTATCGAAATAAACTACAAGGAGTTCTGAAATTAGTCAGCTCCATCACTGGCACTAGCCTCGTAGAATCTAGGATATCGTCAAGGAGCGATGCCTCACAAAGGCGTCATCTATCATCAAGAACCCCGATTAAGAATCAGGTCATGCCCTGTTCTCATTGCTACCATCATGAAGGAGATAATGAGCCTGAAGGCGCACAATCAACAATTCAGGGACTGCTTCTTCTTCTCTGTCATTTGTTTTCTGAATGGACATTGAACCCACCAACACTGACTTACTAATTTGTTTATTTCAATTTTTGCACTACGTATTTAATTTAACTATTTAATATATCCTTACTGCAACTCACAATTGTATATATATTTTTGTGCATTGCATCGAAGCTCACGTGGTTTCTGATCATGAATACGATCAGCACCGTTATTGCCTTGGAAGCTGTGCGACAACTTGCAACTGAATGGAAGATTTGGACGACAAGCGTTCTGTGCGCTGATGAAAGATCCTGCAATTTCTGGACCATTTATTCGGCGGTAAGTGATAAACAGAAGTTATATGGTATTTATATTTGCAATAGAATAATATTTCCTATGATCATTTTCTGTATGATTTCATTATATAGATAACCGAGGACCGAAACATTCCACTTTCATGTAAATGTCCAGTTATTACATTTATTACTCGTGTTCCACTGATTCCACCTATCTATTATTTCTTTGTATCTAATACACACACACACACACACACACACACACACACACACACACACACACACACACACACACACACACACACACACACACACACACACACACACACACACACACACACACACACACACACACACACCTGGACAAGCTGGCGAGCACAGTGAGGGTCATGTTTTTTGACTACTCCAGTGCGTTCAGCACCATGTGCCCTGGTCTGCTGGGTGAGAAGCTGACAGTGATGCAGGTGGATGCTTCCCTGGTGTCATGGATTACTGATTACCTGACTAGCAGACCGCAGTATGTGCGCTTGCAACACTGTGTGTCAGACGGAGTGGTCAGCAGCACTGGGGCTCCACAGTGGACTGTCCTGTCTCCCTTTCTCTGCACCATCTACAACTCGGACTTCAACTACTGCACAGAGTCTGGCCATCTTCAGAAGTTTTCTGATGACTCTGCCATAGTTGGATGTATCAGCAAGAGAGATGAGGCTGAGTACAGGGCTATGGTGCGAAACTTTCTCACATGGTGTGAGCAGAATCATCTGCAGCTTAATGTGAAAAAGACTAAGGAGCTGGTGGTGGATCTGAGGAGGGCTAAGGCACCGGTGATCCCTGTTTCCATCCAAGGGGTCAGTGTGGACATGGTGGAGGATTACAAATACCTGGGGATACTAATTGACAATAAACTGGACTGGTCAAAGAACACTGAGACTGTCTACAATAAAGGTCAGAGCCGTCTTTATTTCCTGAGGAGACTGAGGTCCTTTAACATCTGCTGGATGATGCTGAGGATGTTCTACGAGTCTGTGGTGGCCCGTGCTATCATGTTTGCTGTTGTGTGCTGGGGCAGCAGGCTGAGTGTAGCAGACACCAACAGAATCAACGAACTCATTCGTAAAGCCAGTGATGTTGTGGGGGTGGAACTGGACTCTCTGGCTATGGCGTCCGAAAAGAGGATGCTGTCCAAGTTGCATGCACAAGAGTACATTCATCCAGAGAATCATTCTACCGAGATGCAACACTGAGCGTCATAGGAAGTCATTCCTACTTGTGGCCATCGAACTTTACAACTCCTCCCTCGGAGTGTCTGACACCCCGAGCCAATAGGCTGGTCCTGGACTAATTTCCACTTGGCATTATTTACTTATTATTATTTAATTACTTGTGGTTTTATATGCTATATTTCTACACTATTCTTGGTTGGTGGACTGTAACGAAACCCAATTTCCCTCGGGATCAATAAAGTATGTCTGTCTGTCTGTCTGTCTGAATTGAGTGAACTACGTATTTCACTGCCTGTTTCGATGTTTAGATGTACACATGACTCATTCAGCTAATAGCTCGTTGGTTATAAAAATACGCATTTTGTAGGAGGAAAAGATTACATTGATTAAAAAAAAACAGTCGGCACAACATCATGGGCCGAAGGGCTTGTAATGTGCTACGATGTTCGGTGTTCTGTGTCCGATTGTTCCGCTGTGCTTATCCCAGTTCCACATCGCAAGTACAAGAGATCAAAATAAATTTGTCATTTGTTACAGATTTCCAGTATTAGCTCGGTATTGGAAAGCAAAGAAACAATATGGTGTCACTTGCGGAAAGAGTCTGTGCGACTGTTGAAGAATATTAAAGTGTTTCTGGCAATGCCCCAGCACAATTATCCGAGTGATCCGATCTGTTAATCCATGCATTGTTACTCCATAATTCAAATTGCTGTTGCACAAGTCACTCATCTACTATTAACATCCCTTCACTTCCTGATTCTTTTTTCTTGGATGGAGTTATAATTCTGGAAATAAGTGTAGGGAACGTTGGTCGTCAGCAGGAAGGGTATTGCATAGTTGTATATACTTTTTTAAATTATATAGGAAGGGAATGCAGTTTTGTACATCGTCAAAATACAGCTTTACTTCTGATCCTTAGCGTTAAGGCAACGTTTCCAAAACTTTCATTCGGATTTGACTTAATTCTATAAATGACGTCGAAGCTTGCTTTGAGACGAGGTGGCGTCGGGAATTGTTCTGTGTGATTGTCATTAACATGTTCTCACCTTTGATTCACAGAGATGGCGGTTTGGGATCGTGGTCGTTCTGTTTGCCCTAACCATGTTGGAATTGTCTATAACTGTTGCTGTTTCAGTTTCTGGACTTAGGAATTTATGGAATAATTGTAAAAATCTTATGAATAAGGTTGGTTCATGACATTTCTATCAATGAACAATTGAGAAATCGATCCCATCTCTAAACTACGTCAAAGGTCGTCAAAGCACACATTTCCAATTGATCAATATTAATCTTGATCGGTAATGATTAGTATTGCACGAGCTAAAGACGTGACATTGACACAGTGCTTTACACGCTCCCGCACTCACCAGTGCTTTACACGCTCCTGCGCTCTCCGGTGTATATTCCAGTCAAACAACTGACGAGCAATTGTGTTTCTGGCTATGAAGCCTGGAAACTCACATGAATGTGCAGCGACACAAATAGAAGGCGTATATGGACGTCTCGCCTGGGCATTGCTTGTGTGATGAACATTCGCGCTCGAAGGCAGATAGGATTCAGCAGGTCTTTCAGATATTATTAACATGCAGGACATGAAACTCCCAGTTACAAGCCATTTATATTCCCACGTATTCTTCTAATACGTAGGAGAACTATATTATTTTTCAATTGGACGGGCTACAACCCAACGGCATTAATATTGAATTCTCCGGCTTCTGATAACCAACTCCCTTTGTTCCCCTTTCCTTCGGAAGCAGGAAGCAGACGAATTTAGATGCACCACGCTTTCTCATCTCTCAGTCTTATTCCCCTTCTTTGCTGATTCTAGCCACCCATCATCTGCCCACTCTTCATCTTTTCCCAGGTTCCTTATTTTTTACCTCTTTACCTCTCTTTCCTGTCCGTTTCCATAACCTGCCCCCTTTCCTATTTCCACCTATCAGCCCACTCTCTCTGTTGCTCTATCGCCTCTTCTATTCCATGATCTGGCTCCATCTGCCAATCAAATCCATCCTCAGCGGGAGTCACCTATCGCTTGCATTCTTTGGTCATCTGTCTCTGCATTCATTGTTACACTGGCTGCTTTCCATCGACTCCTTCAGTGGTTATGAATTGTGTCGATCCGACTAGCCGACAGTCCAATTTTGTCAACAGATGCTGCTGAGCCACTGATGCTCCGGCAATATCTTTTTATTTTGCTGTTGGGTGAATATAGTCTCGCTTTAACTTCTCATCTGGATGAAGACACTTTGCTGAAGGTAGCATTCTGAAACTATACTGAACGTGATTTTAGATGTGCAACTGGTAATTCAGAACTCGGAAAATGCATAGACATTTCCAGTAGAAACAAGGCTGAGTATAGATCTGCATAGATATACATGACCTCAGAATTCAGACTATTACATCAAATCCATTTATTAATGACTAAGTTGACGAATGTTTGAGAAGAGATCGCTTTCAGTGTACATATACGTATTACTGTTTTTTTCTTAATATTGTGCTTTTTGAATTACAATCCCTCAGGATCCAAGCAACACCTCCGACCAGGACATTTCTGAAGAACGGGTCCAAAGTGCAGCTGACGTCACTCCAATGTTTGGGTGTGGATTTTTACGATGTCAGGGACATAGTGAAAAATAATCCGTAGCGCGGCATCAAGTCTATCTGATGTTGAACAAAACTGAGGCGTGTAAAATATAAAGAGATGTCTGAAAACTGAATAAGAGATTCACAGTCACATAATTAATATTTTCCACATAATATTAATCCCAGGAGGAAATTTACCAATCGTGTTTGTGCTACTTCTTTGTAACATATGACATCAGAATAATTTTCCATAGTATGCCACCTGTATATGTATATGTTTGAATTTTGCAGATACCAATAGGAATAATTTCCTAACTCAGTCATGCTATGATCTCTTATATAATAATACATCAAAATAGACATAATGCATGGTTCAATAAATGTGCTGACTGATTTACTGATTTGCTTGTAACATGTTTTCTATATCTATCGTGTGTGCTAATTCTACGTCTCCTCGTCCATGCATACATTCTTGATCCTCGGTGAAATTGTGCACCCTTTTTGGTTGAATGTGTAAATGTCGCTTTAATTACACTGTCAAAAAAGCCTCTGACCGTGATTTTAAACTAACTGCATTGCCAGTAGCATAAGGGGGTAATAAGGCTAAAGCCAGCAGCTTGATTTGGCACTAGTGAGCATTTACAAATAAAAGGATATACTAATTTAACCTGTATGTGCGAAAAAAAAGAAGTAAAACAGTTAATATTTGAAAAAGGCACAAATGACAAACGAGCCCTAATGAGGGATTGCAGCGATCAATGGATCGTCAATTTCCATTTCCCGATCACCTTGAAATAACCAATAGCATTTGAGTCAACTGAATCATATTGCAGCATATAAACACCAATGGGAACTGATGTCTATGATGTCTATGATGTCTATATCAGGGAATGCACGTGTGTTGATATTGAAAAGGCCTATCTTGTATGAGCATTTAACTGTAATTAATCTATATTATGTTTGGTATAAGGATATACTGGTAGAAAAGTGACATAGGGTCAGAGAGTGTCGAATTTTTGTGGGTGGATTTAAGAAACTGCAAGGGTAAATAAACATTATGGGAATCATATATAGGCCTCCAAATTGTAGCCAAGATGTGGAGTTGAGATTCCAAAGGGCGTTAGAAAGTGCATGTAATAAGGGTAACGTCATAATTGTAATGGGGGACTTCGAAATGCCAGGGGATGGGAAAATCAGGCTGTGGTCAGATCGCAAGAGAAGAATTCGTTGAATAACTACCAGACGGCTTTTTAGAGCAGCTTGTGCTCGAGCCTTCTCGGGGAAATGCCATCTTAGATTGGGTGTTGTGTGATAACGCAGATTTTATTCGGCAGCTTAACCTAACCATTAGGAGGCGGTGATCATAATATGCTGCAATTTTAGAGCAGTAAGTATAAGTCACAGGTATCATCATTGCAATGGAATAAAGAGAATTACAGAGGCATGAAAGTGGAGTTTACCCAGATGGTTTGGAAAAAGATAGTAGGGGGAGGGGGAATGATAGCAGGGCAGAGATGGCTGAACTTTCTCGAAGTGGTTCACAAGGCGCAGGTTTGATGTCCCTCAGGAGAAGAATTACACAAACAGAAGGGCTAGACAACCGTGGCTGACAAGGGAAGTTAAGGACCGCATAGAAGCCAGGGAAAGCACATGGTTTCAGCGATGGGAAATTTTGCTTGATAAATCTGTTAGAATTCTTCGATGAAGTAACAAGTAGTGTGGTCAAAGGAGAATCAGTGGATATCATTTACTAAGATTTTCAGAAGGCATTTGGTAAGGTGCCTCACATGAGGCTGCTTAACAATGTAAAATCCTATGCCGCTTCAGGGAAGATACTGGTGCAACCCAACAGACTCACCTGCTCACGTTCGTCTAGGGGAATGAGCTTCCAGTCCCTCCAAGCAGGGTATTCAGGTTTAGGTGGATGCTGTGTAATGTACCCCCTATCACAAATCCACAACGCAAAATATCAGACAGTACACCATATCCATAGGAATGATAGACTTTATGAGTAGTAATCCGAATATAGGGTTAGTATGAAAATAAACAAAACAACAAAAGGGCCCAAAGTTAATGTCACAATATCAGTTGGAGCTCACTCAACAGATATTCCTCCACCAACGATCTCCGCCGAAGCCTCGCCGACCCTCGGATCCACAGATTCCAGTATACGCCCTCCGGTGGTCTACCAGCGCTCTCCACGCATGGCCTTCTTCTTCTCCTCTCCTCGACGAAAGCCCCACGAAAAACCCCGGCTCCCAGACACACAAGAAAGAATAACATTTCTCCCATTGGATAGCCACCCGTTATCTCTAGTTATAACGCAAACACTGCTGCTACAGAGAAACCATTACATCAGCGATTAACATCACAGAGAAACCATTACATTCCCCCCCCCCCACCGAATTTAGTCATGTCCTCATGACGTTGAGGTAATTCGCCAACCCTTCCTGCAAAACACAAAGCCCAGTCCAGGTGTAAAAGGCAGTGACATAACTCCCCAAAACAGTAGAAAACATGTCCTGTTCCCCAGGCGCTACATAGGCAAACCTATCCGGTGGGTTACTAGTTCTCTGAGACCTCAGTACCTCCGCACATAACTCTTCCGGCTCAGGTCCTACTGTGAATACGTCCAGACTGCCTGGCGAAACGTCTCTCGATCTATCACTCAAAACCCACTGCAACTCGGAGCCCCCTGTTCCGTGTCCAGATCCCACTCCAAGCCTTCTGGGTCCTGTTGTACCCCAGGCTGCCCACAGATTGCACCCCACACCTCACTTGACTCAGTGGGAGAAGGGCCATGCGTCTCTTACTCAAGCAATGGGGAGTTAGTGAAAGGCAGCATGTAACACACATCCAGATCATCATCCTCCGAATCAGTATCACTCTCATGGGCGGGTCACGGCCCAACCTCTTCCGCTGGGAACCCTACAGTTCTCCCTCGTTTCCGCAAAGTTCTCTTATAGGCTCCCAGTCGGGCTTCGGGTCTAACTGCACCTCTTTTCCCAAGGGCAACAGGTGATTCCAATGAAGAATCTTGACAGGCCCCTTCCCCTTCTCTGGTTTCACCCGGAACACTGGTGGGTATGGCATCTGACTCTCCACCACATAGGGTGTGGCCGCCCAGTAGTTCCCAACTTGCGCTTTCCAGGAAGCAACACATTCCCTATCAGGATTCGATCTTCCGGCAGGAATTGGGAGAACACACCTTCTGATCATACCTCCTTTTATTTCCACGATTCTGCTTGGCAGCCGTGATCCCAGCCAATTCATGAGCACTTTTCAGCTCTCCCCTCATGTCAGACACATACTTCAGATAAAGCTTCGGTGGTAAGTCACCCTCGTGAGTCCCAAAACAAAGGTCAATGGGCAACCGCACCTCTCGCCGAAACATCACATAATATGGCGAGTATCCAGTAGCCTCATTTCATGTACAGTTGTAACAGTGAACCAGATGCCCAATATGCTGGCTCCACCTCTTCTTTTTAATGATCTCCAGGGTCCCGAGCATATCTAGCAAGATCCGATTAAACCTCTCAAACTTGGGATCGCCCTGCGGGTGAATGGGCGCGGTCCTCGATTTCTCAACTCCAAACATGCCCAGTAACTCACAGATGAGTCTGCTCTCGAAGACCCGTCCTTGATCACTATGTATCTGCCTCGGAAGGCCATAGTGAACGTAATACTTCTCCCATGACACTTTTGCCACTGTAGTCGCCCTCTGGTTCTTGGTAGGAAAAATCTGAGCATATCTGATGTGGTGGTCCGGTGATGACTAAAACATTCGCCGTATTGCTGGCATCGGGTTCTAAGGACAGGAAATCCATACACACTAGGTCCAGCGGCCCTGTACTCTGCAAGTGGGACAAAGGAGTTGCCCATGTACCAATGACTTCCGCCGTATGCAGTGAATACATGACTTGCAGTATTCTTCGACCTCCGACTTCATTCGGGCCAGTAAAACCGGACTTTGAGCAATCCATTATGAAGCGACCTCAACACAATCCTCCGATACTTCTCGGGCAGGACCGGCTGGCAACGCTGAGGTCGCTCTAGGGGTGAGGTGACCCGGTATAAGATTTGGTTCCAACTTCAACCGAGGCCATTCTTTCAGTAATTGAGGCACCGAAGCATGTTTCATCTTCTCCACCTGAGCCATATTCCCCTTTTCAACCACGTACCAAATAGTGCCAATGCCCGGGTCATCTCACTGAGCAGTTGCCACTTGCCCAGAACGCAAGTCCGGCAGCTGCTCGGTCTACAGCGCAGTCAAGTTACAGTAAACTGGGAGTAAGGCGTCATCAGAAGCCCCCAATGGGTCCACTGCGCGATCCAGCCTCTCCATTTCCTCGGCCTTCACGGTGATGACAAATTGACACATGGCCTTCACCCCATGGGCGGAAACGCCCTCCCACTCCTCGTCCCTGCCCAGTCCCTCATGCATCCACGGGACAAAGCATTTGCATCGGCGTTCTAGCTCCCTGGCCGTTACTTCAGGCTGAAATCATAGGCAGACAATGCCGCCAACCACCGAAGGCCTGTGGCATCCATAGGTCAGGAAGTAAGTGAGAGGGTTGTCCGTTCGCACCTCAGACTGCCCCATAGAGATAGTCACTCAGCTTATCCACCAACGCCCATTTCAACACCAGGAATTCCAACTTGTTGGTGGGATACTTTCTCTCAGAGGGCGACAAGCTCCGGCTGACAAACGCCACAGGCCTCAACTCGGTGCCCTGATCCTGCAGTAGGACGCCCCCTAAACCCTCTCGGCTGGCATAAGTGTGTAATACATACGGCTATCTGGGGGTCCTCAAAAGCCAGCACCAGCGCCTGGGACAGCAACTCATTCAGCAACTGAAAAGCCTCCTCACATTTTACATCCCACCTCTGTCCAAAGGGCTTCGATGGGTTTAGATATTCTCCACTCTCCCGTCCTTTCTTTACCTTTCTCTTTTTTCCCAAAGGAGGGTAACCACACAGAAGCTAATTCAAGGGGTGATCCAGTTTGGTGTAGCCCTTCACGAATCTCCAATAATAAGCACAGGAACGAGCGCCGAGCACTCACAGTCTGGGGCCTCGGCCAAGTGGTCACGCCTTCTAATTTAGCCGGTTCTGTAGCTATTCCAAACCGCGATATTATATGTCCGACATAGCTAACTGACGTTTTGCAGAACTGGCACTTGTCCAGGGAAAGTTTTAACCCTTTATCCTTCAGGCGGCCGTGCACCTTCAGTAGCCTCGCTTCGTGTTCTTCCAAAGTGGATCCAAATACTATCTGGTCATCGAAGTATACCAACACCTCAGGCAAATTCATATACCCCACCGTCTTCTCCATGACCCTCTGGAAGGTAGCACGGGTTCCCGATATGCCCTGGGGCATATCCTTTCGAACTTACACAAATGCTGCCACAAGTCTTCCACGTCAGCATGGGCCAGTTGCCGCGACCTCTCTCTAAACGGGGTGTCCTCGGGCACCCGGATGTTGTGACGAGTGCTCTTGGAACAACCCACATCAATCTCGCTAATGTAAAAGACACGTTCCAGCGTTTACATCTTCTCTAAACCAGCCTCGTTTTCCAGTCCGGTGGCACAGGAGAGTCCCCGATGTTAAAAGCCTCAGCGGTCAACTTCTCCCATTTTCCAATAGTTTCTCCCCATCGGGCCTCATGGGGGTGCTAGACATTACCGTCACCGGGAACACATGCGCCAGGGGCATCCCTCTCTTCGAAGTGATCTCTCTCTTCATAGTGTTCCTGACAATCACAGCCATCCTGATCCCCTGTACAACCGAGGGCTTCTTCAATTCGAGCCTCACAGCACCCCAGCAGGAAATCTCGACTACCCATCGAAATCTTCCAGAGCATCCACTAAGAGGTCTTCGCCTTCAGGGACTCTGGGAAAACTGAGAGTCCCTATCACTCTCGCTACTTCCCCGCGCCGTACCACCCTAGGTTTCGAATGGGTGCACCACACAGTCCATTGTTTAAATTCGGTATCCGGCCCAGTATGGCCACGCACTTCCTCAAACGCAACTCGAAACAGTGAGTGCCCAGACAAGGTCCCCAAAAAACTCTCACCCGCCTTCTCCTTGCAGGCGCCCATCAGCTTCCATATAAGAGGGATGTTGGTCCCCACCAGAAATGTAACTCCGCCCGTCTCAACAGGGTACGGACAAACCAACACTAGCGTATCAAGAACCTCAGACACGCCCACATCGGCCTCGGAGAACTCCAGTTTCACTGACAAATAACCGTCGTACGGATAATCACCAACACTAATACGCCAAATCTCCAGTGCACTGAATGGCGTCAAGGGTAAATGCTTCAGATACCGGTTGTAGAATGAAGAGTACTGTAACGTGACTTGCGACCCATGTCGAGTATGGTTTAACATAGACTCCCTCTGTCTGCAGCGACACGCTGGAGCGTGGTCCCACTAATCCTTCAGGAATAGGGTCTTTTGCTTTCGGGAGTTCCTTTGTACATTACTGGGAACGTGTTCCCCCAAAGCCCCAGTGAGGGAGCCCCGTTCACTGGGGCTCCTCTAAGTTTCCCGACACCTCTCCCCGCTTGGATACCCGTAGGATCGCTCTCCGAAGGGCTTCCTGCCGCTCACAGTCCCCACCGACGGAAGTGCCTCTCTTCCCCACAATTATCGCACAAACGACCAGTCGCCCCTCTTCTCACGGAACCCTGGCCACCCGCAGCTGTCTGCGCGATCCGTCCCGTGAGGAGGGGGAGGGCCTTTCTACCAGTCCTATCATACGAAGGGATCCACACCCATTGTGAACCCCCATGACCACTCAGTTCTCAGCTCTGCCACCACCTCCTTTACCAGTTCCTGGGTTGAGCTGGGCCCGGTCACACTGTTGGGAAATGGATGATAATGCATTTTGATTAAAGGAACAATAGTGCAGACTATTATCTAAATGGGGAGAACATTCAAACATCAGAAGTGCAGAGGGACTTAAGAGTCCACGTGCAAGACTCCCAGAAGGCTAATTCACAGGTTGAGTCTGTGGTAAATGCAAATGCAATGTAGGCATTTATTTCAGGAAGACTAGAATATAAAAACAAGGAGATAATAATGAAGCTTTATAAGACACTAGTCAGACCACACGGAGTATTGACATCAGTTTTGGACCACTTATCTCAGAAAGGATATAATGTTATTGGAGAGAGTCCAGTGGAGGTTCACGTGGATTATTCGGGGAATGAAGGGGTTAACATATTAGGAGCGTTTGGCAGCTTTGGGACTGTACTCACTGGAATTTAGAAGAATGCGTGGAATCTCGTTGAAACCTACCGAATGTTGAAAAGACTAGATAAGGTGAATATGAAGAGGATGTTTCCTCTGGTGGTGTTATCCAGAACGAGAAAGCACAGCCTCAAAACTGAGGAGCGCCCTTTTGGAACAGAAGTGAGGAGCTATTGTCTTAGCCAAAGAGAATGAATCTGTGGAATGCTCTGCCACAAATTGCGGTAGAGATGAAATTCGCAGGTATATTCAAAGACGAAGTTGTGAGTTTCCTGATCAGGGAATCAAGGGATATGGTGAGAGGGCAGGAGTATGGAGTTAAATAAGATCCGGAATCAGACACGATGAAATGGCGGAGCAGACTTAATGGGCTGAATGGCTTCATTTTTCTTCTACATCTTAAGCTTTTATGGTTTAAAATACAGTGCATATATTTGTTGACAAATATTTCAGATCGCAAGTAAGGGGACGCACTTTGGTCATTGTTCAGATGACTCAAAGTAACTGAAACGTTCTACTAAATTTGTTGACTATGAGACCGTCTCTATGATGTCAAGCAGTACAATATGCATGTGACAATATCATTGAATGCGACCCTAATGCAAATTTCAGCATACTGCAATTTCAGCTTTGATAGGGTGTATCCAGAGATACCCGCCACGTGACAGACGCACTGCCAGCAAGCTGGTCGGAGGACACACCACACGTCAATCAACATTTGGTCCCTCCCAACTAATCAATGCACACCTAAATTATTGGTCACCTTAATTGGATTATCTCGCCCAGCCCCATGCTATAAAAGGTGAGACATGTGCCTGGATTTCTCTCTCTTACAGACCACCTCATTGAAGGTAAGTGCATTGATTTATGTTTGGGAACGTTTAGCGTTTGTCCTGGTAAGGGAGCCGCAGCTATCCAAGGTCAAGGGGAATAGCTGTCGTAGCGCTTTTCCCTTGTTCTTTGTATGTGTAACCGTACCCTGTCCCCACACCGCTTCCTGTGTATTGTAGTTGCTTGTGTTGACCCGACTTCCCCTTGTAAATAAATTCCTTATTATTAAAACTGTGTGTGTCCAGGCCTCTACTGTTGAGACTCAAAGAACCAGTTATTTTCCATCACAACATACGGTTAAAATATTTAACATCGGGAACAGCGGATTACAACAATGAATATAGAATTCAGATAGTTCTTTATGAAGAAATGAAATATTTATTTAAATACAGTTCAATAACAAATGAAAAGTAAACCAACGTCTAACCTAACCGGAAGTTAACTGCTATACGGAATCTCGAGCAGTTTTTAAAGCGATAACGCAAAAACGGTTCTTAAAGTGATCATGTAAAAAGTCCATGTGATTTATACAGTCAGTTAGGAGAGACTTCCCTTGAAGTGATAAATTCTCTTACGACGTAACGTTACTGCTGATCCTAGCCGAAATATGCCTTACCCGAAGGATTTACGATGAAGGAAATAAAACAGCTTAAATAGACTGACCTTTTCCTTTTGACGATTAACTCACTGCCCCAGTCCTTTCTGCCCTTACACCAGGGACTATCGTGGGTGCAGATTACCACCTTCTGAATGACGATTCCATAACGTCGATCCTGTATTACCGCCAACACCAACTTTACTCGATCCTTCAGCTGCCCGAACTTCGATAATTCTTCACTCTATGACTGGACTTCAACTGGCAGCGATTTTCAGAACTGCCGGCACAATGATTCTTACAGTAGAAATTAAAACTCCCCTTTAAAACGAAACAGCGTCATGAAATCAAATACGCAGCAGAACGGAGTCACTGACGAATTAAGCCACGAACTGACATGTGGCACAGCAAGGTGTGCTCCTTTTATACCTGTTGAAAGAGGCCATCACATGACCTCTCACTGGCGGGAAAATTACATCACTCCACCATCACAAGACCATTACATTATGTCCAGCAGAGCCTCAATTACATCATGGACCTGTGACAGACACAAGATACCCACGGGTACGTAACACCTCCCTCCAAAAAAATGTTAACCTGTCAAGAGCAAAATTTTAACAATTAACTATTTACAAAAGAAAAATACAAATGTATAAAATTTACAGTATACACAGTATACATAGTATTATCATACACCATCCTTCAACTTACTATACAGTAGGAGTGTTACAAATGTTAAAATATCACTCCATAAAAAATACATTGTACATTCAACATCGAGATAGACAATCAGCAATCACATTAGCTTTGCCTTTAATATGAGTCATCAAAATATTGTACTTCTGTAACATCAAACTCCAATTTAAAAACCTTCTATTTTTGGTTTACATCTTACTCAGAACCAGTAACGGATTATGGTCGGTGTAGACTATGAGTGGCTTTTGAATTGAACCAACATACACATCAAAATGTTCTAAGCCTAAAACAAGAGACAATAATTCTTTTTCTATTGTCGAATAGTTTCTTTGATGCTCATTACATTTCTTAGTAAAGCTGCCGGATGATCAGCCTCATCACCTTCATTCCTTTGCAGTAATACTACTCCTGCAGCCTCATCGCTAGCATCTACAGCTGATGAAAAAGGTTTTTCAATGTCAGGTACCCTGATCACAGGTTGATGACTTATCATAGTTTTCAATTTTTCAAATGCTTCTTGACCAAGCACTGACCACACAAACTTTTCATTGTTCTTGAAGAGGTCAGTTAATGGAAGGGCAATATTAGCAAAATTCTTACAAAATTTTTGGTAATATCCTACCATTCCCAGAAATCTTCTGAGAGTTTTTTTTCCCAGTTGGAGTGGGGATCTCTAAAATTGCCAGAACTTTTTCCTGAACAGGAGCTATCTTACTTTGACCCACAATATAACCAAGGTAGGTCACAGTGGCATGATCGAATTCACTTTTAGCTAGGTTAATAGTTAAGTTAGTTTTTGTAAGCCGTTCAAATAGTTTCTCCACCGCAGTAATGTGTGCTTCCGGAGTATTATTTCCTGTAACTAAATCGTCAATTTAAGCATCTGTATCGTTTAACCCCCGAATCACAGAGTTAATCATCCGCTGGAAAGTACCTGGGGCATTCTTAATCCCAAATGGAAGAACATTATATTCATATAACCCAGATGGAGTTACAAATGCAGAAATCTCTGTACCTCTATTCGTTAATGGAACACAACAGTACCCTTTCAATAAATCAATCTTTGTAAGGAACTTTGTTTTTCCAACTTTATCTCCACAATCATCTACTCTAGGAATTGGATATGCATCTGTTTTCGTCACAGTATTCACCTTCCTGTAGTCCGTACAAAACTGAATACTACCATCTGACTTAGGCACCATAACACAAGGTGAACTCCAGCTCAAGTTAGAAGGTCTAATAATATTAGCCTCTAACATATATATTCAATTTCTTTCTCAGCAAGTTCACATTTTTCCATGTTCATCCAATATGGATGTTGTTTTATGAGATTGACATCTCCAACATCTACATCGTGTGAAGCTAGTGTGGTTATTCTAGGAACTTCTGGAAAAAATCTCTATATTGAAAAATTAATTGTTTCATCTGCTGCTTCTGCTCTGGCTGTAAGTAAGCTAATTTCTCATCAATATTTTCCAGAATGGTTGAATTTGGTAATCTGACAGAAACAATGTTGGAACAACACACACAAAATGCTGGTGGAGCACAGCAGGCCAGGCAGCATCTATAAGGAGAAAAACTGTCGATGTTTAGGGACGAGACCCTTCGTCAGGACTAATTGAAAGGAAAGATACTAGGAGATTTGAAGGTAGTGGGGGGCGTAATGCGAAATGTTGCGATAAGACTGGAGGGGATGGGATGAAGCTAAGAGCTGGAAAGGCCTGTCGCAGTTATGCCTGCCTTTTTGTTGGCTTTGTGGAACAGTCCATGTTCCAAGACTATACGGGTATCCGCCCCCCTATTTTCCTTCGTTACATCGACGACTGCATTCGCGCTGCCTCCTGCATGCATGCTGAGCTCGTTGACTTCATTAACTTTGACTCCAACATTCACCCTGCCCTCAAATTTACCTGGTCCATTTCCGACACCTTCCTCCCCTTTCTTGATCTTTCTGTCTCCATCTCTGGAGACGGCTTATCTACTGATATCTACTATAAGCCTACAGACTCTCACAGCTACCTGGACTATTCCTCTTCCCACCCTGTCTCTTGCAAAAATGCTATCCCCTTCTCACAATTCCTCCGTCTCCGCCGCATCTGCTCTCAGGATGAGGCTTTTCATTCCAGGACGAAGGAGATGCCTTCCTTTTTTAAAGAAAGGGGCTTCCCTTCTTCCACCATCAACTCTGCTCTCAAACGCATCTCTCCCATTTCCCGCACATCTGTCCTCACCCCATCCGCTCGCCACCCCACTCGGGATAGGGTTCACCTTGTCCTCACCTACCACCCCACCAGCCGACATGTCCAAAGTATAATTCTCCGGAACTTCCAAAAACTCCAACGGGATCCCACTACCAAGCACATCTTTCGCTCCCACCCCCTTCCGCTTTCCACAGGGATCACTCCCTACGCGACTCCCTTGTCCACTCATCCCCCCCCCCATCCCTTCCCACCTATCTCCCTCCTGGCACTTATCCTTGTAAGCAGAACAAGTACTACACCTGCCCTTACACTTCCTCCCTCAACACCATTCAGGGCCCTAGAAACTCCTTCCAGGTGAGGCGACAACTTCACCTGTGAGTCAGCTGGTGTGGTATACTGCGTCAGGTGCTCGCAGTGTGGCCTTTTATATATTGGTGAGACCCAACGCAGACTAGGAGACCGTTTCGCTGAACACCTATGCTCGGTCCGCCAGAGAAAGCAGGAATTCCCACTGGCCACACATTTTAATTCCACGTCCCATTCCCATTCTGATATGTCTATCCATGGCCTCCTCTAGTATCAAGATGAAGCCACACTCAGGTTGGAGGAACAACACCTTACATACAGCCTGGTTAGCCTCCAACATGATGGCATGAACATTGACTTCTCTAATTTCCGTTAATGCCCCTCCTACCCTTCTTACCCCATCCCTGATATGTTTAGTTGTTTGTTTCTTTTCTCTCTCTCTCTTCCCATCACTCTGCCTGTTCTCCATCTCCTTCTGGTGCTCCCCTCCCCCTTTCTTTCTCCCGAGGCCTCCCGTCCCATGATCGTTTCCCTTCTCCAGCTCTGTATCACTTTCGCCAATCACCTTTACAGCTCTTAGCTTCATCCCACCCCTTCCGGTCTTCTCCTATCATTTCGCATTTCCCTCACTCCCACTAATTTCTAATCTCTTAGTATCTTTCCTTTCAGTTAGGCCTGACGAAGGGTCTCGTCCCGAAACGTCGACAGTGCTTCTCCTTATAGATGCTGCCTGGCCTGCTGTGCTCCACCAGCATTTTGTGTGTGTTGTTTGAATTTCCAGCATCTGCAGATTTCTTCGTGTTTGCTCTTTAGAAACAATGTTGCGTTTAGAATGAGTTTCAGATAAATCATCCATTATGTTCCTAGTGAGATCAGACTCATTATTATTGACCACAACAGTCATAGTAGCAGAGTGTTTCTCATAATATGGTTTTATCATATTTATATGGCAAAGTTGAGTTGGCCTTCTACGACCTGGAGTTTTTATCACGTAATCCACATCATTAATTTTAGACACAATTTTATAAGGACCATGAAATTTAGCTTGTAAAGGATTCGTTTGCACTGGGAAAAGAACCAGCACATTATCACCAGGCTTAAATTCCTCATCCTAGCTTCTTTACCGTACCAGGTTTTCAATTTCTCCTGAGCCGATTTCAAATTTTCCCTGGCTAAGCTACAAGCTTTATGTACTCTGTCTTTAAATTTTAAAACATAGTGCAGCAAATTAGTGTGTACCTCTTTATTAAGCCATTGTTCTTTTAAGAAGACAAAAGGTCCTCTACCTCTATGCCCAAATACAAGTTCAAATGGACTGAGATCTAATGATTCCTGTACCGACTCCCTTACTGTAAATAGAAGTAAGTGTACACCCTCATTCCAATCATTTTCATTTTCCACACAATACGTCCTAATCATAGTCTTGAGGGTAGAATAAAACCTCTCCAAGACGCCTTGCGATTCTGGACGGTATGCAGAAGAGGTAATCTGCTTAGCTCCAAATTTATAAACTATCTGTTGAAACAATCCAGACATAAAATTACTGCCTTTATTTGATTGTATTTCCTTAGGCAAACCAAAATATGTAAAGAATTTTATAAGAGCCTTTGTTACAGCTTTAGTTGGTATATTCCTAAGTGGTACTGCCTCTGGAAACCTAGACGCAGTGCACATGATAGTCAGCAAGTACTGGTAGCCAGTTTTTGTTTTTGGTAAAGGGCCTACACAATATATAATAATTTTGGAGAACAGTTCACCGAATGCTGGAATGGGTTGCAGTGGAGCCACTGGAGTAACTTGATTAGGTTTACCCACAATTTGGCAAGTATGACACGTTCTGCAAAACGTCACCACATCTTTTCTCAAACCAAGCCAGTAAAAATGTTTTAAAATCTTGTCCACAGTTTTCCTCACCCAAGGGCACACTATGGGCTTAAGTTAAAATCTCATTTCGAAAAACTTTAGGAACAACTACTTGATGAACAACCTTCATTCATCACTTGCAGGAATTGTAGGCGATCTCCACTTCCTCATCGATACTCCTTTCTCAAAATAATTTTCTAATGGCACCTTATCAATTTCGCTAACCAGAAGAACGTGTTCGTTTAGTTTGATAATCTCAGGGTCTCTACTCTGCTCTGCTATCTTTTCCTTCCGAGACAGAGACAAATCTTCAGGGTCAGACTTACTCCAAGAATTCTGTTCAAACAATGAAGGTAAGAAAGTTTCTGACACATCCTCAAAATTCGAATCCTGAGGTAAACAGTCAACCTCATTCTGCACATCAAGCTTTTTAGCCATAGCTCGAGTTACAACACAGGAGGAATCTGTGTTAGAATCCATTCGTGGTTCCTCTAACTTTATTGTCAAATGCACTTCCGGACAAACTTGTCCACCTGCCAAGTCATTGCCTAACAATAGAAAAATATCATTCACGGGTAAGCTAGGTTGTAGTCCTACTTTAACAAGTCCTGTAACTAACCCTGACCTTAAATTTACTCTATGCAAATGTATAGGCATAAGGACACTACCAACACCTCGTATATAGTTTACCTCACCAGTGTCAGACTCATCATTAAACTGTAACACACTGTCTAGCATCAGTGATTGAGAAGCTCCAGTATCCCTAAGGATTTTTATTGGCACCAGAGTGGATCCCTCTTTCAAGGATACAAATCCTTCAGTTATAAAATGATCATAACCCTTCTTAACTTGGTCAGATTCTAACAAAGCTTCATTTGTGTTCATCGAACCCTTTGGATTTACAGGTGTTTCAGTATGTTGCACAGTATCTGGGACTGCTTCCTTCTTCTTCTTCAATCGGAAACGGTTGGCAATTACGTGAACAGGTTTCTTACAGTAATTACAAATGGGACGAAATTGTCTTTCCTTCACATGTTTTTCTTCCTCCTTACCTTTCTGACTAATTTCTGATTTAGTTTCTGGATTACCTTGATTCTCTGTGTTACTTTTCCTTTTAAAAGTTCTGCCATGAGGAAATTTAATCTTGTGGATTACAGCATATACATCAGCTAATTTAGCAGAGTCCTGCAATGTAGCAGTGTCCTTCTCATTTAAGTATGCCCTTACTTCAATAGGGATGCTCGTTTTAAATCCCTCCATTAAAATCAGCTCTTTCATTTGATTATAGACCCCATTTACATTTTTAGAGGAAACCTATCTCTCAAAACACATGACTTTATCGTAGACGAATTCCACGTAAGTTTTCTTCCAAAGATTTCTTCAAATTTCTGAATCTTTTTCTATATGCTTCCGGAACTAGCTCATACACCTTTAATATCTGCTGCTTCACAATATCATAATTAAATGCTTGCTCAGCAGTTAAAGCTGTATAAACTTGTTCTGCTTTGCCTTTAATTACACTCTGTAACAACACTGGCCATTGCTGTTTCGACCACTCTGCAATCAGAGCAACAGTTTCAAAATGTTGAAAATATTTCCCTACCTCTGTTTCATTAAATAGAGGGACCAATTTAATTTCCTGACTAACAATAAACGTTTTTCTAGAACCAGAAGACTGATTCTCAGACTTCAATTCTGCCATCGCAAGTTCAAATTCCCTCTGTTTATTTTCAACTTCTAAACGACGTAGTTCCAAGTCAGCCTCCAATTGTTTCTGTTTTAATTCAGTTTCTATTCTAGGCTTTTCTTACGCAACCTGGTCCAGGTGTAAATGAATCGCTGCTTTACTTACAGGGAACCGGTCTAAAACCGCTTCATCAAAAACACCCGGATCTATGTAGTGTTCCGCGATTTTCCTCTGAATTACAGGCTTTGTTATAACCTTCGAAATACCTTTAAGTTCCAACCTGCTAGCAATCTCAGGTACATCACTCTTTTTTGTCTTCACTAATAACTCCGGATCTGTCAATATTCATTGTTGCAGAATACCACTCGAAAACCAATCCAACAAAACAAACGTGTATTCCCCTTTTCCAAAACACCGATCGATGATTAAACTAACGTTTAAGCAGAAAAACGTTACTAATCCCGGACGAGCCCCCAATTGTTTCGATACGGCAACAATGAATATAGAATTGAGATAGGATTTTTAAAAACAAATAAATCATTTATTTAAACACAGCTGAATAACAAATAAAAAGTAAACCAACGACTAACTTAACCGGAAGTTAACTGCTCTACGGCAACTCAAACAGTTCTTAAAGCAATAATGCAAAAACAGTTCTTAAAGTGATGATGTAAAAAGTCCAAGTCATTTATACAGTCAGTTAGGAGAGAATTTCCTTGCAGTGATAAATTTTCTTACGACGTGACGTTACTGCTGATCTCAGCCGAAATATTCCTTGCCCGAAGGATTTATGATGAAGGAAATAAAAACGGCTTAAATGGACTGAATTAAATGAGCGATTTTCAGAACTGCTAGTACAACGATTCTTACAGTAGCAATTAAAACATTAAAAAATTAAAGTGAAACTGCATCCTGAAATTAAATACGCAGCAGAACGGAGTCACTGACGAATTGAGCCATGAACTGACCTGCGTCACAGCGAGGTGTGCTCCTTTTATAGCTGTTGAAAGAGGACATCACGTGATCTCTCACTGGCGGGAAAATTACATCACTCCACCATCACAAGACCATTACATCATGCCCAGCAGCGCCTCAATTACATCATGGTCATGTGACAGTCACAAGATACCAACGGGTACGTAACACCTCAAAGAATTCCAACAGGTTCGTCAGGCTATATTTTCCCTGTGGGAAACCATGCCGACTTTGTACTATCTTAGTCCTGTGTCACCAAGTACTCCATAGCTTCATCCTTAACAATTGACTCCAATATCTTCCCAACCACTGAGGTCAGGCTAACTGCTCTATCATTTCCTTTCTGCTGCCTTCCTCCTTTCTTGAAGAGTGGAGTGACATTTGCAATTTCCCAGTCCTCTTGAACCACGCCAATGTCCTAGTGACTTTTGAAACATCATTTCTAATAGTTCCACAATTTCCACAACCCCTTCAGAACCCTAGGGTGCACTTCCTCTGGTCTGGGTGATTTATGTACCTTTAGGTCTTTCAGCTTTTTGAGCACCTTCTCTGTTGTAATAGTAAACGCACCCATTTCTCTTCCTTCACACGCTATGACATCAAGCATATTGCTAGTGTCTTCTATAGTGAAGATTGATTCAAAATACTTATTTAGTCCTTCAGCCATCTCCTTGTCCCCGTTATTATTTCCTCTGCCTCTAGCGGTCTTATATCCACTCTTCTTTCTCTTTTACTTTTAACATGCTTGAAAAAAAACTTTTACTATCCGCTTTAATATTGTTTGCTAGCTTTCTTTCATTTTTCTTCTTTTTCTTTCCAATGATTCTTTTGGTTGCTCTCTGTAGATTTTTAAAAGTTTCCCAATTCCTCACGTTTCCGTTTTTTTTTTTTTTTTTTGCTTTGTTGCATGCTTTCTCTCTTTTCTGTTTACATTAGCTTTGATTTTCTTCTCAGCTACTAGTCTGCTATTTGAGTATTTCTACGATTTTGGAATATGTCAGTCTTGCAGCTCACTCATTTTCACAGAAACTTTCACCATTGCTGCTCTAAACAGCTACCTCTTAGGCATTCAAGAAATTCACTCACTTCACATCCATTGCCGATCTAATTTTCCCAATCAACGTGTATGTAAGATCTCTCATGACTATCATAACATGTGCCTTCTTGCCACGCCTTTTCTACTTCCTGTTGTAATCCGTGGTCCACGTCCCAGCTACTGTTGGGAGGCTTGTAGAGAACTGCCAACAGGGTTATTTTACCCTTGCAGTTTCTTAACTCAACCCACAAAGATTCAAACATCTTCCAATCCTGTCACATCTTTCTACTGGTTTAATGCCATTCTTTACCAGCAGAGCCTCTCTGCCTAACTTCCTATCCCTCCAATACAACGTGTAACTATGGCTATTCCGCTACCAGATACAACCATCCTTCAGCCATGATTCAGTGACGCCACAACATCATACTGGCAATCTGTAATACTGCAACAAGATCAGCCACCTATTCCTCCGTGAATTGAGATACAACGCCTTGAATGCTGTATTTGCTATAGAGTTGTTGCAAAGCAACAGCGAGCTCGTGGACCCTATGCAAATTACAGAGGAGTTGTTTGTTGTCTTGCAGCAAAGCAGAACAGATAAATCGACAGGGCTTAACAAGCTATTCCCTTGTACCCTGGGGGAGGTAAGTACAGAAATTCCAGGGACCCTAGCATTGATATTTAAATCATCCTTAGAGACAAGTGAGATACTGGACGAATGAAGTTTAGCGAAATTTGTCCCCATGTTTTATAAAGGTTCTAACCATGAACCAGAAAATTATAGGCCGCTGATCCTGATATCAGCAGTGAGAAAGCTATTAGAAGGTAATGTAAGGGATCGGATATATGAGTATTTCAATACACAGGGATTGATTAAGGATATTCAGCGTGGTTTTCTGTGTGGTAGGTCATGTCGAAGAAATCTTATAGAGTTCTTCAAGGACGTTACCAGGAAAGGTGATAAAAGGAAGTTAGCAGATGTTGTCTACATGGACTTCAAGGTATTTAAGAAGGTCCTGCAAGGGAAATTGGTCAGGGAGGTTCAGTCGCTTGGGATTCAAGATGAAGTATTAAATTGGATTAAACTTTAGGATTGTGGGAGAAGCCAGAAAGTGTTAGTAGATGGTTGCCTCTAAACTGGAGGCCTGTGACTAGTGCGGTGCCGCAGGGATCAGTGTGGGTGTCCGTTGTTGTTTGTCATCTATAAAATGATTAGGATGGTAATGTGGTTAATTGCATCAGCAAATTTGCGGACGACACCAAGACTAGGGGTGCAGTGGACAGCAAGAAAGATTATCAAAGCTTGCAGTGGAATCTGGACCATCTGGGAAAAAAAGAGGCTGAAAATTGCGGAGGCATTGAATACAGATAGTTGTGAGGTTTTGCACTTCTGGGGAACCAACAAGATTGGGTCTTACACAGTGAACGGTACGGCACTGGGGAGTGCGGCAGGGCAAAGGAATACGGGTCCACAATTCATTAAAGGTGGCGTCACTGGTAGAAAGGCTCGGAAAGAAAGCATTTGGCATATTGGCCTTCATGTATCACATTATTCAGTGCAGGTGTTGAGATGTTAAAGAGTCAACTAAGATTGATAAAGTACAGAGAAAATTTACAAGGATGTGATCGAGACTAGAGGATCTGAGTTATAAAGAAAGATTGAATAGGTTAGAATTTTATTTCGCAGAGCGTACAAGCCTGGGGGTAGATTATGAGAGGTTAGATAGTATCATTGAAAGCAGGCTTTTTGTCTTCAAAAATTGGGTGAATACTGCAACGAGAGATTATGGGTTAAGAGAGAACGGTGAAATGTTTAAGGGGAGTATGAGGGGAAACTGCTTCACTCAGAGGTTGGTGAGTATGTAACAAACTGACAGCACAAGTGGTGGATGCGACACCGATATCAAATGTTAAGAGAAATTTCCATTGTCACATGGATGGGAGGGGTAAGATGGTCTGAGTGCAGGTTGACTTTACAAGACAGATGAATGGTTCAGCATGGGCTAGATGGGTCGAATGACTGTAAATTTCTACGACTATGAATACGATAAGAAAGATTTAATTAAATAAGTAGTGCAAAAAGAATGGTAAAATTGTGAGGTAGTGTTCTTAAAACGATGTTACGTACTGAAGTACCCATGACTGTGGCTGTGGATTCCAGCTGTCCTTGTCTGGAATTGGAATATTTGATCATTCTCACCGGAGCTGCACACAATGACTCGCTTATTGTTGCCGCCACCTGTGTTTCACAAATCTGCCGACCACCTGCACTTACTTGTCTTTGCATCCCCTTCTCTCTCTCTAATTTCATCCTCCACATCCCCACCCCCCCCCCAATATCCACCTCTGCCTTGTCCTCTGTTAATATCCCATCCATCATTTTTTTTCTCTGGACTCCTCAGCGTATCTGCCTTCTACAATTCCCTTTTCCTTCATCAGTCAATCAGATGTGGTTTTGGAACATAAAA
Organism: Hemitrygon akajei; assembly: GCF_048418815.1. Classification (NCBI taxonomy): domain Eukaryota; kingdom Metazoa; phylum Chordata; class Chondrichthyes; order Myliobatiformes; family Dasyatidae; genus Hemitrygon; species Hemitrygon akajei. The sequence goes on from NC_133131.1 coordinate 66,094,737, forward strand.
TTCTGAGAGCTCCTCAGAGGATGCGTGAAGAGCAGGTTGTCAATGGGTGGCAGTGAGTAGATTAATAGGAATTTCCGAAGTATAGAAACAAACCAGCAGCAAGAGATTTAACACTGAGTCAGGTTTTAATATTAAAATCATTATCTTTATTAGTATCTACTTATAATATAGTAACTCAACTAAGATAAACAAAAGTTAGCAGTGTTATGTGTATAAATGTGTGCAAGTATAACTCCCAAACTATCGAGCTTGAGGGAACAACGCTTAGAGTCTTGAGATGGTAAAATAAGAAAGGTCAGTTATCCACGTTGTAAAGGTGGGAGAGAGATATTTGTAATCCTCGTTGTAAGTACGAAGTATTCCACAGGTTCCAAACTGGTAAAACGAGATAACAGTGGCCGTAGTTCTTGTCCATCGTGTCGTTCCAAATTCACATACGAATTAAAATCGAAAGCGACCTGTCACAGGAATATTATCTTCCAGAGGTTACCACCCAACATCCCCAGGGAAGGGCTACACAAGTGGTCCCACAAGATAACCCCAAAATCCACTCCTATGGATTATACGAAATGACAGTCCCACTTCCGTTGTGCTCCGTGTGCCGATGTTTCAACCAATCTTTTGGGCGCTCTCTCTCTCTCTCTCTCTCTCTCTCTCTCTCTCTCTCTCTCTCTCTCTCTCTCTCTCTCTCTCTCTCTCTCTCTCTCTCTCTCTCTCTCTCTCTCTCTCCCTCCCTCTCAAGCAAACTGCTTTCAGCCTGTGACTGACGTCATAGTCCCGCCTCAGGCACTCAAAGTAACACACACCACCGCAGGCTTGTAACAGTGTATTGAAGGGAACTCACTGCACTGAAAAATAGTTTTTTGCCGTATTTGGAGATCTCCCGCCTCACTGGCACAGGTAGTATTTTGGCCACAAGTGCGCTTCAATTGTACGAACTTTAAAAAACAGTTCTGGCAAATTTCTACCAATACGTCTACTTCCAAACCAGAGGAGCGAATATATTATACCTGATCTGTATCAACGCTCGTGGAGCCTATTTTAGGGTGCCCCCACCACCACACCCCCCGTCCTCACCTGGGAGACCCGGACAGCATTCTCATTTTATTAATCCCTTTATACAGATCATTGCTTAAACGAGTCAGGCTATTGTACGGGGGGGGGGGGGGTGGTCGGAACCTGCCCAGAAAGCGATACCTCAGCACCGAAGAGCTGTTTGGAAAGCACGGACTGGGCCACATTCATCATCAGGTCAACATTGATGCATGTGCGGGATCAATGGCTGGCTTAATGGGTAAATACACTGAAGCCAAAGAGGAAACCATGGCTGAGGAGATTCGCAGCCAGGGCAAACCCAGACAAATCTGCGGGGCAGGGAAACATACAAGTTGCAGTTGGGTTATGCTAACAAAAGACTTAACGGACAACTTTACTATCTCTTTGCAACAGTCCACTGTCCCTGCAGGCTTCAAGTCAGCCACCATCATTTCGGTGCTAGAATGTTAGCCCAGTCACACTGACCTTAAGAATAATGACGTGCTTGGAGCCGCTGGCAGTGGATCGTATAAAATCACTACTTCCAGCTCCCGCATCATCCATACTTTCTGAGGAGGCTGAGAACAAGGCTCTGCGCCTCCGCACCGCCATTCTAACAACTTTTTGCAGGAGAACCACCCAGGGTGTCCTTCTGGCTGAATCATTGTGAGGCACTGAAGGTGCAAGGCATCTGACAGTAAGACCACAGTGAAACCTGCTGGAATCACCGCGCTCTCCGTCCTTCCCTATTTCTCACAGTTACCGGAAGGGCCCGAAACTTTGTTGAGGATTGCTGCCACCATTTCCACACTCTCTTTGACACAATACCTTCAGAAGCAGCGTCGGGGCTCGGGCTGCCAGACTGGGTAACGTCTTCTTCACTCAGGCTCTGAGAGTAATGAATGCTCTGCTGTAGTAGGTTTAGTATTTCAGTAATGTTTGAGAAATGCTGAGCATATATTGTTTGAGTAATTATTCTTTGTTGTTTACTTCATTCGTATGGGTTATATGTAAGAAGTACGTGCATACGTCATTACGCCAAATAGCACATGAGAGCGCCTCAGTAAAATAAAAATTAAAACCCGAGACGACAAAGCGTTTTATCACTGTAATGGAATTATATTAGGAGCAGCATCTGCACTTGCACTCTGGCAGAAAGCTCTAGACCAGATGCTGGAAGGCTGCCCAGGAATTCAGTGTTTTTACTGTGCAATTAGCATGGATTATTTAAACCAGTAGTGATTACTACTGTAAGCACACGATTGACACACAAGAATTACACAGGTCTGCTGAGGAAACTCAAGCAGTGGTGGATGCCCCAAGGCAAAGGACGTGTCACAGTTGCGGTCCTTTTTTAGGATTTGTCAATTACAATGGCATGTTCCTTCCAAATCTAGCTACTGTGCTCCACCCCTTGAACTCATTACTACAGATCAGGAAGAAATGGCAATGGACGAATTAATGTGATGCGGCTTTCCAAAATGCAAAGAAAACGGTGACGTCATACACCGCATCACACATTATGATCCCGATCGTGCAGAGAAGCGTGCTGTGACGTCTTGCTTATGGTATAGATACAATCATGTCACATGTTATGAGCGACGGAGAGATAGAAGATCACGGCCTTTGCATCACGTTCCTTTCCGCTGCAGAGAAAATATATGCACAGATTGGCAGAGAGGCCTTGAGTATAGGTTGGCGTGTAAAACATTTCATCCGGTTCCTGTGTGTGATAACGTTTACCCTCATAACTAATCATCAACATCAGGTGCTCATTTTAAATCCACAGAAGGGTGTTACACCAACAGCATCTGCACGAATGTCCTCTGTTTCTTGGAGGACACAATAGCAAGTCGAGTTCAAGAGCACAACTAATCTTAGAAATGCTGATGGATTGCCCCCTTACCTTTGAAAAAGGAAGTACCTGATTTCTTTTCTGAAAAGTGGGCACTCATCTTGACTTATTCTCCCTGAGGAAAATCGAAAGTCTCCCTATTACGGCACTCTCACGTCTACATGGCAACCAAAAACGGCTGGAATGTACAGCATAAATTAAATTTCCCCCGTTTTGTCCACTTCTACCGGCGTCGTGACGATCTTGCCCTCGACAGATGTTGCCTTATATGGGGACTGAGAATTGTTGTACCATTCAATCTGAGAGCTAAGGTGTTGGAGGAGCTATATGCCTGTCATCTAGGCGTGGTGAAAATGAAGGTGTTGGCTTGGAGCTTAGTCTGGTGACTTGGTATAGATCAGCAGATCGAGCAGCTTGCCATCCGCTGTTTGGGATGCCAGCTCGTCCAAGAACAGCCACAGCACAACCAGCCCGGGTATGATTACGCCATTGCTCCATACATCATATGAGTGCCTCACGATGAAAAGAAAACTCTAAACAGACCAATTATCCAGGCTCCTGTGTTTTTTTCGAATATTTTCTGGAGTTCCAAAGTATGCTCAGGTGTGGTTGACAGCTGCTTTCACCTTGAATAGGTTTATCTCTAAACAAATAGCACCAGCAGGGCAGCTGTCATAAACACATAGAAACATAGAACATTACAGTACAGAAACAGGCCTTTTGGCACTTCTTGGCTGTGCCGAACCATTTATCTACGTAGTGCTACTGACCTGCACCTGGCCCATATCCCTCCATGCAACTCTCATCCATGTACCTGTCCCAAGTTGTTCTTAAATGTTAAAATGCACCCGCATTTGCAACTTCATCTGGCAGCTCTTTCCCACACTCCCACCACTCTCTGTGTGAAGAAGCTCCCCCTAATGTTCCCTTTAAACTTTTCCCCCTTCACACTTAACCCATGTCCTCTATTTTTTGTTCTCCCCTCGCCTCAGTGGAAAAATCCTGCTTGCATTCATTCTATCTATACCCATTAAAATTTTATATACCTCTATCAATTCTCCCTTCATTCTTCTACGCTGCAGGGAATAAAGTCGTAACCTATTCATTTTTTCTCTGTAACTCAGTTTCTCAAGTCCCAGCAACATCCTTGAAAACCTTTTCTGCACTCTTTCAACCTTCTTAATATCCTTCCTGTAATTCAGTGACCAAAACTGCACACAATACTACAAATTCGGCCTCACCAATGCCTTATACAACCTCACCATAACATTCGAACTCTTATACTGAATACTTTGATTTATAAAGGCCAATGTACCAAATGCTCTCTTTACTACCCTATCTACCTGTGACGCCACTTTTAGGGAATTTTGTATCTGTATTCCTAGATCCCTCTGTTCGACTGCACTGCTCAGTGCCCTACTGTGGTGGTTCAGTCCGAAGTCCGTGGTCCGGTCCGAGGACTCCAGACTCCGGGTTTTCCGGCAGTCCCTGGCTGCGGTTGGACTTATCTAGAAACACCTGAGGCTCATATTGGAACTGGGAATATAAGGGGCCCTAGTATTGAGTGTGGTTGGGAGTGGGGTCTTGTCAAGAAACTCATGGCACAGATGGCTGGTGGAAAGCCAGAACGGACTCTTGCCATCCTTGGGGCCGCGTCGGAGAGCCAAGGCTTCTGGAGCCTTGCTGGTAATCGTCGGAGCGGTCATTGCGGTATGGATTCAGCCGTTTCCCCCCGCCAGCTGGGTGGCCGTCAGCCACTCCGAGTTAAGTAGGGATCCGGTTTCTTCCGTAGCCAGCCAAGGCTGCCAGCCGTAACGGTTACTCAGAGCTACCCCGATGCAGAGGTGGAACTGTCTGTCGTTCCTTGGTGTTTGTCTCTTCCTGTCCTCGCCCGCGCGGGATAAGTCCGGCCGTTCTGCCGTTGCCCTGCGGGGGGAACTGCCTTGCCTTGTTCTCGCCTCCGTAGGGTAAGTCAGGCCATTCTGGCGTTACCCGACGGATGGTCCTGCCCGACCTTGGTGTGGAGTTATAGATGAGTCCCGGCTTGTCGGTGGTTAAGTCCCGGCTCTATGTCTGTGTACTGTCCTGTCTCATGTCAGTGTCCTGTTAAAAATGAGTCCCGGCTTGTCGGTGGATAAGTCCCGGCTCTATGCCTGTGTACTGTCCCGTCTCATGTCAGTGTCCTCTTAAGGATGTCCCGGCTTGTCGGAGGGTAAGTCCCGGCTCCATGTTGATGTACAGTTCCTAGTCTGCCCCTAGCTCCTGCCTCCGAGTTCCCCAAGCCTCAAGCCTCGAGACAAGCCTGCAGCCTCCAGCCTCAAGCCTCGAGTCAAGCCTACAGCCACTAGCCTCAATCCTCGAGCCAAGCCTGCAGCCTCTAGCCTCAATCCTTGAGCCAAGCCTACAGCCTCTAGCCTCAATCCTTGAGCCAAGCCTACAGCCTCATGCTTCAAGCCTCCAGCCAAGCCTGCAGCCTCCAGCCTCAAGCCTCGAATCAAGCCTACAGCCACTAGTCTCATTCCTGGAGCCAGGCCTGCAGCCTCTAGCCTCAATCCTTGAGCCAAGCCTGCAGCCTCTAGCCTCAAGCCTCGAGACAAGCCTGCAGCCTCTAGCCTCAAACCTCGAGTCAAGTCTGCAGCCTCGACCCAAGCCTCAAGACACCAAGTCCCTAGCCAAGCCTCGTCACGTCCTCGCCTGCGTTTGGATGTGCGTGCCCGAGGCAAGACATAGGTTCTGAGTCCTTGTCCAGTCTCGGGCTCGGAATCCACCCCAGGTTCCTTGTTCCCAGTCCCTCGTCCTGTTTCCGGGTCTCCAGTGTCTGTGTCCTGTAGCTGGGTCATAATTCAACACCCGACTTAAGACACCTACTATTTACCTTGTATGTTCTACCTTGTTTTTTCCTTCCAAAGTGCAATACCTCACACTTGTCTGTATTAAACTCCATCTGCATTTTCAGCCCATTTTTCCAGCTGGTCCAGATCCATTTGCAGGCTTTGAAAACCTTCCTCACTGTCCACTACACCTCCAATCTTTGTATCATCAGCAAATTTGCTGATCCAATTTACCACATTATCATCCAGATCATTGATATAGATGACAAATAACAATGGACCCTGCACTGATCCCTATGGCACACCACTAGTCACAGGCCTCCACTTAGAGAAGAAATTCTCCACTGCCACTCTCTGACTTCTCCCATTCAGCCAATGTCTAATCCAATTTACTACCTCACCATGTATATCTAGCGACTGAATCTTCCTAACTAACCTCCCATGAGGGACCTTGTCAAAGGCTTTACTGAAGTCCATGCATACAACATCCATTGCCTTCCCTTCATCCACTTTCCTTGTAACCTCCTCGAAGATCTCTAATAGATTTGGTAAACATGACCGACCATGCACAAAGCCGTGTTGACACTCCCTAATAATTCCCTATCTCTCTAAATACTTGTAGATCCTATCTCTTAGTACACCTTCCAATAATTTACCTACTACGGACGTCAAATGAACCGGCCTATAATTACCCAGATTACTTTTAGAGCCTTTTTTAAAACAACAGAACAACATGAACTATCCTCCAATCCTCCAGCACCTCACCTATAGATACCGACATTTTAAATATAACTGCCAGGGGCCCTGCAATTTCAACACTAGTCTCCTTCAAGGTTCGAGGGAATACCCTGTCAGGTCCTGGAGATTTATGTACTTTTATTTGCCTCAAGATAGCAAGCACCTCCTCCTCTTCAATCTGTATAGGTTCCATGACCTCACTACTTGTTTGCCTTATTTCCATTGACTCCATGCCAGTTTCCTTAGTAAATACAGACGCAAAGTTTTGGTTCCATACGGAGCCGACCAGTCTGATCTTCAAGAAGACCAATGTTATACCTTAATATCCTTTTTCTCTTAATATACATGAAGAAGTTCTTCGGACTATCCATCACCTTGACTAGCAAAGCTGCCTCATATCTTCTTTTAGCCATCCTGATTTCTTTCTTAAGTATTTGTTGCACTATTTATACTCCTCAAGCATCTTATATGCTCCCCCTGTTGCCTATACTTGTCATACATCTCTCTCTTCCTCTTTATCAGAGTTCCAATATCCCTCGAGAACCAAGGTTCCTTATTCTTATTCACTTTGTCTTTAATCCTGACAGGAACATACAAACTCTGCACTCTCAAAATTTCTCCTTTGTAAGTCCCCCCACTTATCAATCACATCCTTGCCAGAGAACAACCTATCCCAATCCACGCTTTTTAGATCCTTTCTCATTTCTTCAAATTTGGCCTTTTTCCAGTTTAGAACCTCAACCCGATGACCAGATCTATCTTTATCCATGATCAATTTGAAACTAATGATGTTATGATCACTGGAACCAAAGTGTTCCATACTTCCGTCACCTGTCCTAACTCGTTTCCTAATAGGAGATCTAATATTGATTTAGAAAACTTTCCTGAACACATTTTACAAACTCTAACCCATCTGTACCTTTAACAGTATGGGAGTCCCAATCAATACGTGGAAAATTAAAATCCCCTGCTATCACAAATTTATGTTTCCTGCAATTGTCTGCTATCTCTCTGCAGATTTGCTCCTCCAATTCTCTGTGACCATTGGGTGGCCCATAATACAAGCTTATTAATGTGCTCATACCTTTCCTGTTTCTCAGCTCCAATCATATGGCCTCAGTAGACAAGCCCTCAAATCTGTCCTGCCTGAGCACTGCTGTAACATTTTCCCTGACTAGCCATGCCAACACCACCCACCCCCCACCACCAACACCATTCATCCCTCTGCCTCTATCAAGTCTGAAACATCGTAACCCTGGAACATTAAGCTGTCAGTCCTGCCCCTCCTGTAGCCAAGTTTCACTAATGGTTGCAATGTCATAATTCCACGTGTCAATCCATGCCCTCAGCTCGTCAGCTTTCTACACAATACTCCTCGCATTGAAATAGACACATCTCTGAAGATTATTACCACCACACAGAACCCTTCTATTTGTGACTTTGTGTGAAACTTTAACATCATTTATTCTCACCCCCCGCCACACTGTCTGCTCTGGCACTGATTCCCATCCCCCTGGAAATCTAGTTTAAACCGTCCCCCACCCCCATAGCACCAGCAAACGTCCGTGCAAGGATATTGGTCCCCCTTTGTTCAAGTGTACTCCATCAACATAAAAACGTAAAGGTCCCACCTGCCCCAGAAGAGGCCACAATAATCCTGAAATCTGAAACCCTGCCCCGTACACCAGTTCTTCAGCCACGTGTTCATCCTCCAGAGCATCCTATTCTTACCCTCACTGGCACGTGGCATTGGTAGCAATCCTGAGATTACCACCCTCGAGGTTCTGCTTTTTAACTTCCTACCAAGCTCTCTATACTCACTCTTCAGGACCTCCTCACTATGTCATTGGTACCGATGTGTACTATGACATCTGGCTGCTCACCCTACCATTTCAGAATGCTGTGCATGCGATCAGAGACATATCTGATCCTGGCACCCGGGAGGCAACAAACCATCCGTGAGTCTCTGTCGCGACCACAGAACCTCCTGTCTGTACATCTAACTATCGAGTCCCCTATCACTACCGCTCTCCTCTTCTTTCCCCCCTCCCTTCTGCACTGCAGAACCAGACTCAGTGCCAGAGACCCAGCTTCCGCAGCTTGTCCCAGGTAAATCACCCCCACCCCCAACAGTTTCCGAATCGGTACACTTGTTGTTGAGGGGAATGGCCACAGGGGCGCACTGCTCTGTCTTTCCCCTTCCCTCGCCTGACAGTAACCCAATTCCCTGAGCACTGCTTCTTCAGCGTAACTGCCTCCCTGTAGCTACTATCTATAAACTCTTCATTCTCCGTAATGATCCGGAGGTCATCCAGCTCCGGCTCCAGTTCCCTAACGCGGTTTGTTATGAGCTGCAGCTGGATGCACTTCTTGCAGGTGTCGTTTTCAGGGACACCGGGGGTCTTCATGACTTCCAACATCCTGCCTGGCATTCTCTCTACTCTAAACAAACAAAACAAAAGTTACCGGAACCTACCCCCGCCTATGCCTGTTCACGCCGACGCCTGTTGAGCTAAAGCCGTCCCATTCTGAATCCGTCCACTACGACGATGGCCGCTATATATGGAGGATTGTTTTTTAAATATTTGGCGGACTACGTCACGTGCCTGCGCAATCTAAACTCTTTTCTCCGATAATTAAAAATATGGCTTCTCTCCGAGATGCCTTTAGTCCTTCAGTCTCCGCCTCTGGCTTCGATTTAAAAGGCGACTGCTAAAGGAGGACAGTTGGGCATCCATCGCATAAAAACCAGCAGATTCTTAAATGACAACAGAAACTCAAAAGATATTATCCCTGAGAGGGGAAGGATCGTCACCTAACGATTAGCCCAGGACTCCAGCGAGCTGCTGTCTGCAGCCTACTCCCCAACAAGGGTAAAGTGTTTAAATAAATAATTTTTTTATCCCACTGTCATCCTGTTATTGTTTTTTTTAATCTAACTCTTCAATGAAATGGCTAGCACATACACTTTACGGTCTAACCGGATCAGAAAGGCTCTCTCAGAAATGAAATGAAAGCGACTCGGAGATGCAAAGCAGGAAACAGTAAGTTGTGCTGCCGTCCGCGATATATGTGTACTGGACTGTCCTGTCTGCCTGCACCATTGTTTGGTGCCGAGGCTGCAAGGCGTCTACAGAGGACAGTAAAAGCGCCGAGAGGATCATCTGTGTCTCCCTCCACACTCTTTCTGACATTCACCGGGAGCGCTGCAGTACACATTGAAAACAGCATTAGGTTTGCAAAGAGACGATTGAAAGCGTACACACTTCGAGATGGTATAGGAGAAAAGCAGTAATAGAGTCTGGAAATGTGTATTACATGTGTAGGCAGCAAATAATTCGCATGCGACATGACTAGGTTGATGGAAAATTTATTTCTAATGTACAAGAGTTCCGTTCAATGCTCTGGTCACAACAGAATAGAGCTGTTCTTCATCTTGGTGTTGCGTCTTTTCAAGCCTTTGTATCCGGGTGGAAGAGTGAGAATAACACAAAAATACAGCTGCAGATGTTGTGGATCAAAGAATACGTACACGACGCTGGAAGAACTCAGCAGGTCAGGCAGCATCCGTGAGAAAAGAGTAGCCAACGTTTCGGGCCGAACATCACCATTTCTGATGAAGGGTCTCGGCCTGAAACGTTGGCTACTCTTTCGCACGGATGCTGCCTGACCTGCTGAGTTCTTCCAGCGTTGTGTATGTGTAGAGTGAGAATAAATTGTTCACACGAACCCCAAACAGGCGGGAGAGAACATCAGGCCGAGAATGAAGCAGTTTCTGTGTCAAATCTATCCCAATTTGTTTAGCTAATCTATCTCATCTCTGAGGAGGTAGCTCAAGGCCATCGTGCACATTCCGTTCCTCTTCCGACATCTCATCCTACAGAGCATCAACGTTAAACAAGTGGCGCAGACTTGTTTTGGAATAGTTAGGAATATCGCCCTGGCATCCACGGACCCCTCGATAAATAGTAAGGCTCCATGACATAAAAAAGGTTGGGAACCCTTGTAGACAGGCTTCGATGTTAGGCTGATGCAGAGAAAGAAGGGCCTGGGACCCTTCCTGGATACAGGTCTGAGACCCTTCTTGGGCACAGGGCCGCGACCTTTCGCAGACCCAGGACGTTGAGCCGGGACTCTTCTCGGACACCAGACTCAGAGCCGGGATTCTTCCTGGACACCGGACATGGGGCCGGGAGTCTTCTTGGTATGAGTTTCTGATGCAGAGCTTCTTAATGTGGGTTTCGGATGCCTAGCTTCTTGGTGAGGGTTTCTGACGGGGACGGTCTAGCAAAGGAATAGCTGACCCCTGAGCTATTTATGTTGCAAAAGCTCGAAATGAAGATCGGTTCCTCAATTAAGGCGACCAACGGAACAAGGGAAAACAGAAACAACCGGAATACGGAATCCATGGACCAGACCGTGAACCGGTATGCGGAATTCCGGGACCAGACCGTGACAAACTCGATATCCTCTAAAGCAAGATGACGAGGAACACACATAAAATGCGACAGAAATCCAGCAGGCCAGGCAGCATCTGTGGAAAAGAGAAGACAGTGGACGTTTCAGGCCTGATGAAGGTTCTCGGTTCGAAACGTTGACTGTTTACTTTTTCCATAGATGCAGCCTGGTCTGCTAATTTACTCCAGCATGTTGTGTGCGTTGTTAGGTTTGTACTGTCGCAGCTCTGACTGAGCTGCTCGTTATTTCCCGTACGATATGCTTCTGTGTCTGCGGATACGCCGCAAAGGCAGTAACAATCATTGAGTGAGTCACACCGGTATCAGAGGTTTAGACAGCAGATTCCGAACCGCTGCTGTGTTGTGCCGTGATCGTACAGTGGTTAGTAGTCTGCGTTGTGGCCGCAGCAACCTCGGTTAGAATCCGAGTCACGGCAAGCGGGTGTTCACGCAATTTAACTTTCTGCAGGGCCTGCAAATCATAGGCGCTCTTCTTTTGCTGAGTTTCTGTCCGTCGCTTCCCTCAGAGAGTTGAGTCTCCTCTGTTACCGGTAGTTTTACCCTGGACACTTTGCCGCTCGCACGACTACACCTGAAACTGCTCGACAGATCAGCAAGCTCAGAATATAAACGGACTATGATCGACCCCTGGGACCGATGAATGCAAGGGGCAGAAAGAGCCACATTGCCGCTGCAACAGCACAGCATCTCCGCTCTGATGCAGGCACTGGCAAAGTAGAGGTGCCGTTCCCCCAGTCTGTGCCCCCCCTGCCGCTGTCTACATTTACTAAACGGCACCGGGCTGATGCGGCCACAGATGCAGAACGCGCTTCTTCGCCAACTTGGTTGATGTTTGATGGGGGAGGGGTGCGTGGGATGAGTTAACACTTACTGATGAAGAATTTTTGAAAGTATAACTCATTTCGTTTCTCACCGTCACTGATTTAAAATGCTGAGATTTGTAACTGAAATCAAACTCAGATTGGAGTGGGCCCAAATAGTCTCAAAGGGCATGTCAAAGACGTGTGCGATGATCAAAGTACGGTGTTACACAGGGGCGACGGAGGAGAACCCAAGTGCAGGACACTGGCACGACGAATCAGTTGGGAGGCTGGCGTAGACCTGAACGTAGAGCAGGAAACCAGAGGGATCTTGACAAGGAGAAGGGATGAACAGGGACTGTCTAGAAACTAGAGCGGAACTTAGAACTACCTGTTCTAATCGGAACAGGGAACGAAGTAACACACGAGAATTGACCAACGAACTGGCAACCTGTGATAGAGTCGCCATCGTATTTATTTCCCAGTCTCTGATGAAAGCCAGATGTACAGTAATTGGGTAACTAGCAGCAATTGACTGAAATTGGGGCATAATCAGGGAGAAAGAAGTGTTAAAGGGGAATGGTCAACCGGTACCATGACATATGGGGCAGGCACACGTAAGTTATTGATTTATATTTGTAATTTGGAAGAAAGGAAATTAAATAATATTTAGTTGTCCACGTGTCTCATCCTTTCTAAGTGCAGTTGCCCATAGCCCCTCATATTTAAGATTGCTGAGGACACATTATCGTTAGCCAAATCAAAAAAAAGCGATGTATCAGCAGATAGAAGGGATATTGAAATTCTAGCTGAGTGGTGACAAATCTTCCTCAATGTCGGCAGGAACTGAGAGATGATTATTTACTTCAGCCAGGAGAAACTAAGGAGGTCTGACAACCTGTTCTCATCCGAGTATCAAAGGTGGAGAAGGTCACTATCTTTAAATTCCTCGGTGTTACCATTTGACAGGACTTGTCCGGGCCCAGCTTGTAAATGTCATTACGACGAAAGAACAGCAGCGCTTCTACTTACTTAGAAGTTTCCGAAGAGTTGGCAAGCCACTTAAAACTTGCGGAAACATCTATAGATGTGTGGTTGCACCACTGCCTTGTATGGAAACACTAGTATCCTTGAACGGAAGATCCTACCAACGCTACTGGATACAGCCCAGTACATCATGGTTATGGTCTCCCCAATATTGAGCCTATCAACACGGACCACTGTTCCAGGAAAGCGGCATCCATCATCAAAGGACTCACTACCCAGGTCACGCTTTCCCGTCGCTGCTGAGAAGAGGAAGGAAGTACAGGATCATAGAACCCTCGGCACCAGGATACGGAACAGTTATTACCCCTCAGCCATCAGTGTGAAGGGAAAGGTCGTGGCTTCATTCTGTGACTTCCATGGATACGAACAGACTCTTCCACCATCGCCACCCGGATTGACCTGGGCCCTCAGCTGCCGGCCGTACAATCTGAGGCTCATGTCATGCCTCGGTTTGGCCACCTGGAGCGCCAGTATCCTTTGCACTGCGATGCTCCTCCTCTCCTGATTAGTCGGTGATTATTTTACCTGTATCTTGTTTTAGATATCAGTGCACCTGTGTCTTCTTTCTGTGTCTAAATTCGCTTTGTTCTGTTTGATTTTGCTCAGTATTAAGCATCCACGGTCTAGTTCACTTCTATCCTCGTCTCCAATCTCCTCTACACTTGGGTTCACCTGGTGATCGTCTCTCCTGGTAGTCCAGTGGGCAAAGATACGGTACTTCACCGAAATATATCCGGTTCAAACCCAATTGGGCAACCATACTTGTAACACGTTCACATCAAAATGGAGAACACTAGATCACTCACCCTTTCTTCATAAGACATGATCTGACATCTAAGCTGCATCCTGGCAAATCTGCTCTTCACGATCACTAAAATTTCTGCATCCTTCCTATATTGAGGCAAATAGATCTAAACATCATATTCGAAGCATGGTCTAACAGAGTTTTATACAGCCGTCTCTCACCTCCTGGCACATGAACTCAATCAGGTTTAAAGACGGTCATCTCAACGCCTCCTCAACATCCGGTCAACTTACGTGGCAACTTTCAATCATATATGAATCTGGAAACAAAGTTCCTTCTGTTTCTTAACAATGCTAAGAATTCCGCCATAAACATTGTATTCTGCCCTCATTTGGATTATCCAAAGAAAATCACTCCTCACATTTTCAGAGAGAACTCCATCTATTAACCTCACTAATCCGATCATTATTTATCGAATTTTCTCAGGTTACCCCTCAGCCTTCGACGCTGTAGAGCACACAACACACGTTTGGCCAACTGTTGGTTAGATCGATGCAAAATCCAAGTGACGCTCCTCAACAACATAATTCGGAATCAAACTGCTCACCCCTGCCTGTCCGAGATGCACACTCTTCCATTACCTGTATATTCATGCGCTTGTCTTAAAGGATCCTAGAAATCGAACCAGAATCTCTCCTGTCAGCGTCCGCCAGACCACTGCTACTCCCTGTGTGAATGACTATTGCTTTGCGCTTTTTCTTTAATATTTGTCTCCTCTCAGATTAAATATTCGAGTTAACTTTGTTTTCCAAATTAGCTTCTCCACATGTTGCTTTCCACACATGCGGTGGGACATCGAAACATACGGTGAAATGTGTCCTTTGCATCAGCCGAGGACATGCAGGGCACCCGCAACTATTCCCTTGCTTTCGGTTACAATGTAGTATGCCCACAACTTACTAACCATAACCCGCACGTCTTTGGAATGCGGGAAAAACCGGAGCGTTCAGAGGAAACCCAGACAGTCCCGAGGAGAACGGACGAACAACTTACAAACTGCCGTGGAATTCAACACCGATCGGTGATCCCTGGCGCTGTAAGCAGTTGTCCTTAAAGTCACGCTATTATGCTGCCATTTTCACTTTTGTATTTGCCATTTCTAATCCTGTGAAATAATTATGATTGTCTATGTATCTATGCCTCCCATAATACTACATGCTAGTGGATATATAAATACATGCTATTTTATTTCCTTTATTCCAAACTACAATTATAAAGGCAATTCTTTCTCTGGTTCGGCCTCTTTCCTTGACCTTGCACAGCCCTTAGGCATTAACCCTGAGGCTGTCTGAGTCCAGTCCAATATGAGCTGGTTTTCAGTCCGCAAGTCTGATCACTTCACATCAGTGACGTTGAGGAACCGAATGAGGTGTAATTTGGAAGATAATGATAACGGCGTTATAAGTCAGTGTTAACTCATCACCCATGTAACATTAACCAAGTATGATTAAGAAAAAGCGAATCCTGAATCAGCACATCATCGCACTGACCCTTTCAATAAAATGAATCAGCGACAGGCGACTCATAAGCACAAGCGCTGCGGACAAAGGCAACTCTCTTTCGCCAGCGCCTGGGTCAGAGAGTCGAGATTCTCTGCTGTGGCTGAGGCAATGCGGGTCTTCCTACGTCCTGTATTCCGCGATCTCGGGGATCATCATAGCCCGTTTATATTGAGAGATTCCAGATCTATTGCGATCGTTCAGTTCCAAATGCACCGACTGGTTCCGTGTGTATTAGTTCGAGTAACAATGTGTCCAGAGGACAACAGGACAACTGCTGATGACAGAGATGACTCAGCCTTCTGGGGAAGCGGCGGACGGAAAATCAGCAGAAGAAGAGCATTTAATTTGCAGGCGCTGCTGGAAGCTAAATGTGTAAACACTCGCCTGCCGTGACTCGGATTCGAACCGAGGTTGCTGCGGCCACAACGCAGAGTACTAACCACTATACGATCACGGCCACACACTGGCTGTGCGGTTTCTGCTGTCAAGTCCTCTGATACCGGTGCGACGCAACCAATAACTGCCACTGCCTTTACGGCGTTTCCGCGGAGTCACAAGAGTAAAGTACTGGAAGTTATCAACAGATCAACCGTAGCTCCGGCTGGAGAAACAGAGTGTACGTTTCCTGTACGAGATCCGTCCGCAGAATTGACAAGGTGACAAAAGAAATTTATGAAGGTGTAGTGAGATGTCTCTGACAGGCAAGAATCGGGTTGACCATTGCGGAAAAATAACAAGCAGCTGGACGAACTCAGCGGGCTTGAACAGACAATGGAAAGGACATTTCCTGTATCAGGTCTGTGGCCATTGAAATCATCTGTAAACAAATGTTCAATGCTTATTGAGTGAATGGGAGCTGTTACTGGGGAAGAACAAAAGCTAAATTAAATTATAAAGGGCACAGAGAGTGTTGACTCCGTGTTAGCGCTAGAACTGAGTGCTGAATAAGAACCAGAGGGGCACTTTACACAGCGGTTGTCTAACAAATGCAAAAAGAAATGCCCCCAAAAGGAAACTAAGCATCTCCCTAGTTACCTACCAAACTACCCCCTGGTGTTCACTTCCGTCTCTACTTACTGCCCAGGATTAAAAAAAAACAAAAACCAGACGCCCTGACTCTGCAACTCAAACACTTATCGGGGATGAGACGCAATGGATATTTAACATCGTAAACCACCGAGTTGTTTGTTATGCCTCTCCTCTCGAGGTGAAATGGAGACATCTCTTTCTCCTTTATGCTGAATGCCAGGTGAACAATGTAGTCATTGGAGTAGTGCAAGTCTGTGTCTTTGCTGTAACTTTGCTCTCATTGGAGTTCTAGGTGGTGGGTGCAAATGTTTTTTTTTGCCAGTGGGGGGGAGGGGGATTGTTGTTGCTGCCGCTTACGCGCGGGAGGGTGGGGAGCTGGGGGTTTGGGGGAACTTTGGGGCTGTAACATTTAACTATCACATTAACAAATATTCGAACATATTGTGTCCTTTCTGTAACTCTAACGTTTGATCTATGTTAGGATTCAGATTAAATGAACTGTTTGCTACACAGTTCCAGGCATAATGACCCCCATTACCAGAGATGCTGTACAGTGAACGCGGTAGAGTATATCATATTCTGATTTAGATGTCCTGCCCCGGCACTTCTATCTCTACGAATGGAACGGTGGTGAAGTCCACTTGGAAGAAAAGTGATTGTTGTGCTTGAATGCTGGTTGAAGTATAAAGATAAATCAATTAGATTACACCTTCTGCACAGGTCTTTTGCTGCTATTTGAGGAGATAGAAAGTGTGAATAACTGGGACGTGCATAATAATATGAAATTTAGCTGAATGTAAATAATTTGAAGAGATGAATGTAAGAGTCGTGAATGAGCGGAATAGAGATTTTCGGAAACTTAGGAAGTACACCGACATATGATTTTGCTAATGGTTCAGCTTTTTCAGATTCAGTAACTGCAAACCTCTCTCCACCATACAAAACCGATTATGTATCAAGTTTCTAACGCTCCCTAATTTCTGTATCACCCCAAACTTTCCATACCTGGCTCTCTTTTACAATGCATTCACGTTATGTTCCGTGCCCCTCACACCACTTTTCTAACTGTAGCTTGAACTGGGTTTTTTTATTGTATGAAAGATGAACAGGAGTAACACTGCCGAACTTTCCTCCCCTTCACAGCTCTTTTACAATCACCGTCCACCAAGGAGCAGCTCTCCTTTTATTATCTGGGAATTTATCTCTTAGCAATTGAGTTGTGTACCGAGCACAAAGTATTACTACCGAACTCTGATCCTCTAAATCAAGATGGCCAGGAACACACATAAACTGCTGGAAAAAAAAACAGCATTCCAGGTAGCATCTATGGAAAAGAGTAGACAGTGGACGTTTCTGGCCTGATGAAGGGTGTCTGCCCGAGGTGTTGTCTCTGTTTCTCCTGACGCATCTGCTGAGTATTTCCAGTACATTGTGCTTGTGTCTCTGCGGAAACGCCGGAAAGCCAGTAACAGCCAGTGACCGAGTCGAACCGGTATCAGAGGTTTAGATAACAGATTCCGCACCGCTGATGTGTTGTGCCGTGATCGTATAGTGGTTAGTACTCTGCGTTGTGGCCGCAGCAACCTCGGTTCGAATCCGAGTCACGGCAGGAGGATGTTTATACATTCGGTTTCAGCAGCTCATGGAAATTATTAGCGCTCTTCTTTTTGCTGAGTTTCTGTCCGTCGCTTCCGTCAGAAAGTTGTGTCTCCTCTGTTACCAGTAGTTTTACCCTGGACACTTTGCCGCTCGCACGACTACACCTGAAACTTCACGATAGATCAGTAAGCTCAGAATATAAACGGACTATGATCGACCCCTGGGACTGCGGATTGCAAGGGGCAGAAAGAGTCGCATTGCCTCAGCAACAGCAGAGGATCTCCGATCTCTGATCCAGAACAGAGGTGTCATTTCCCCCAGCCGCTGTGTCTGTGAGTCGCCTGCCGCTGACTCCTTAACGCGCTTCATCACCAACTTGGTTAATGTTTTATGGGGGGGGGGGGGATGAGTTAACAGTGACCGATAAAGAATTATTGATTCTCTTCGCAATTATGACTCATTTCGATTCTCACCGTCACTGATTTAAAATGCTCAGACTTGAGACTGAAGACAATCATAGATTGGACTCTAGTTCGGCTCCGGGACGGGACAGGTACAGATTTCCGACTGGAAGTACTGAAAAAAAAACAACGTAACGGTACCTTCCGGAAATTCTCCAAATGGGGGAGGGGGAGATAAAACAGGGATTTCTGTAAGAGGTGAAATGTTTAAGGGGATCGGAGTGGGATTTTTCTCACCCAGAAACTTGTGCATCACCAGAATAAAATAATCCAAGGGAAAGTTGAAAGCATAATAGATGACAGCATTCAATTGTCCAGGGGAGCACGTGCGTATTTTAGGCTTTGAAGGGCATGAACACATGTTGGAAGAAAGGATTGATACATACAGATACCCATTGGTCAACATGAATGTGCTGGAACCAATGTCTTGTTTCCATGATATTGGACGCCATGATTTTATATTAACCCAAATTAGAACGGAAAACCTAACTGAATTGAATTGACTTCATTTCTTAATACTTCACATATATGACGAGTAAAAATCTTTGTTACGTCTCCATCTAAATGTGCCATGTGCAATCTTGGTAAATTATAATAATGTATAATATATAGAACAGTCAATGTAATATAGAGTACAGTCAAATCAGAGTGAGTTCAGCAGTCTGATGGCCTGGTGGAAGAAGCTGTCTCGGAGACTGTTTTACCTGGCTTTTATGCTCCGGTACCGCTTCTGGGATGTAGCAGTTGGAATAGATTGTGGTTGGGTGAACTGGGTCCGCAATGATCCTACCGGAGCTTTTTACACACCTGTCTTTGTTAATGTCCTGAATCATGGGAAGTTCACAACTACAGATGCGTTGGGCTGTCCACACCACTCTGTCCGCACCAGTCCTGCAATTAACGGAGGTACAGTTCCCACAGCAGGCTGTGATTCAGCCCGTCAGGATGCTTTCAGTTGTGCCCTTCTAGAAAATTCTTAGGGTTAAGGGGTCATACCAAACTTCATCAACCGTCTGAGGTGAAACAGGTGCTGTTGTGCCTTTATCACCACATAGCTGGTGTGTACAGAGCACGTAAGGTCCTCGGTGATCTTGATGTCAATAGGGGTTAGCCTGTCTCCGTTCCTCCTGTAATTCACAACCAGCTCCTTTGTTTTTGCGACGTTGAGGGAGAGGTTGTTTTCTTGACACCACTACGTCAGAGAGATGACTTCTGCCCTGTAGGCCACCTCGTTATTGTTTAAGAGAAGGTCAGTTAATGTACTGTCGTCTGCAAATTGAAGTAGCAGCCCTGAGGGGCTCCTGTACTGAGAGTCAGAGGGTTGGAGTTGAGGAAGCACACTCTTACAACCTGCTGGCGATCTGACAGGAAGTCCAGGATCCACCTGAACAAGCCAGGGTCAGGGCCGACGTCTCCGAGCTTCTGTCGAGCCTGAATGCAACTATGGTGTGGAATGCTGAACTGCAATCCAAGAGCAGTATTCTCACATAATCATCCTTCTTCTCCAGATATGTAAGGATGATATGTAGAGCAGTGGCCATTGCGTCATCTGTTGATCTGTTGTGTCGGTAGGCGACTTGTAGGGGACCAGTTTGGGTGGTAGCAAGCTGCAGATGTAATCCTTGACCAGACTCTCAAAACATTAGCTTATTATTGAGGTGAGTGCGACAGGACGCCTGTCGTTCAGATATGTCACCTTGGTCTTTTTTTGGTACAAGACAATGGTAGATTATTTGAAACAGGGGGGCACTCTACACTGGGAGAGGGAGAGACTAAAAATGTTAGTAAACACACCTGCAGTTGTGCTGCGCACATCCTGTGTACTCGCCCTGGGATGCCGTCCGTTTCCGCAGCCATGCGACTGTCCACTCGGTGGAAACATCTGCGTGCTTCAGCGTCCGAGATTTCCAGGTTGCAGGCTGTAGTGGTGACTTTCCTAGGAGGCTCAAAGTTAGCGAATTCGAACCGAGCATAAAAGCGATTGAGCTCATCTGGGAGAAAGGCCGTGATGTTTACGGCACAATTTCCTTTGGTTAAGATCGATTTTCCCAGCACGCTGCCGTTCTGCGGATGGTGGGCACGCCATCTTTCTCTATGCGTAGTGCATCGAGAAGGTGGGACTGGGCAGCGGCTCTGCGGACTGGCAGAATTCACTCAATAAAAGTGGCCACACGAAGGCACACCTGAGTGTGCTCTTATGTGAATCTCCTCAGAGATTGACGAATATAACTGAGTAATGCACGGAAATATGCCTTGCAAAACGGAGAAGCAATTATTTGCTGGGTGTCGAGCTGCGGTTCCTCGCCTTCACGATGAAAGCCTTCACCGCATGCTTTCCAGAAGCCCTCAACAATTTATCAACCCATCCAAAGTCTCCTCTATTCACCCGCACCAGTGACGGCAGGAAGGATGAAAGTGATGCCAGATGAGCACAATTGGATTCATGGAAAATGATGCAGTGACAGAGCGCAGTGCACGGCTGGTCATCCGGCACGTTCCAGCTGGATGGCTGAGTGCTGGAACTCACTGCGGAGAGCGTGGTGGAGATAATGGCTCTTACAACACTCAACAAGTATCCAAATCAGAAAGGGAATCACGAAGGCACGTAAAGGCTACGGACAAGCGCGGGTCAATGAGATTATTGTAAATGGGCATTTCGTTGTCAGTGTGGATGTTAAAAATATCATTGCCGTTTTCTGTTTCGTTCTGTCCGCCATTACCTTGATCTCATTCCTGTTCCCTTCTCCCTTTCAACAGAGCGCCATGTCTGTACGTTGATTTTCACTGTTCTTGAATCGGCTGTGTCTTATCAATTCAGGGTAACGTATGAATCAGTACTCAGTGCAATGATTGATGCAAAGTGACACACGCAGTGTCGTCACACTGACGTAAACACCGTTCGCTTTTTCTGAGGTCTGATTCGGAATCCTGTAAGTATTTTTGGTTATTTTTTCGGTGTCTGCGTTATTGGACGATGTTTCGGTTGCATCGGCAAATTTCCGAGTTTTACGGGGAACATAGAACACGGAACAGAGCAATACAAGAAGATCACCTTCGGCCCACAATGTATGTGCACATCATGATGCCGAATTACTACCAACTTCCTGCGCCTATCCGTTCATTTTTACATATATGAGCTTGTCTGAATGTCCCTTCAACATCTCTACGCATCTACCAGTGCGTTCAAGGCAACCATCACTCACTGGTGGAAATACACTTCCTTTCAACACAAAACCTATCCCCCCTCCCTCAAAATGCATCATCACCCCAGCAGCTTAAATCTTGTTTTACGGTTGAGAGCGCGTGCTGGGGCTGGGGTATATGTGGAATCAGGAAATCCGTTCATTCTCTCTGAATAAGGCTTCTATTTCCACAAAACGAGAACTGCACGGATTGACGCCTGTTCTACGTTTCTCTACTTACTAGGTGTGGTTAAGTGTGGTTCCAACTACAGATTCACATACGGCGTCGGGGAGGATTACCGAAGTGAGATAAATCAGCAAATTGAGTGGTGTCGTAATAAATTTATGCTTGAGATGATCAAAACCATGGAAGTTATATTGAACATTAGGAAGTCACGAGAACTGGCTCCAGTCCTCATGGAAGTGATCGTGTTGGGAAGGGTGAGCAAGTTAAACTTCCAGCGTGAAAACACCTTGTAGTATTCATCTCGGGCCAAGTGCATAGATGTCATTATGAAAAGGTGGGACCGTGTTCCCAATTTCTCAAAATAATACGCATTATTGTCACGTTATCGGTTACTCCAAATAAAATAAAAAATTTTGGCGATATACAGTGAAAAGCATGATGACCAGTTGCATCATGGACGCATGGATGGGGATACTTCGAATGAGATGTATGGGGTATTTTTGCTTTTGCAGTTGGTGTAGGACGCCTTGTACGTTCTGGCAAGGGTAATGGTGGAAGTAGACAAAATAGAGGTGTCGAATCGGGATTTAAAAAGGAAAGAGAATATATAGGGAAGTTGCTGTTTAACTCGAAGATCTATCTCAGTCCTGTACACCACTCTCCAACGCTCCCTCTTCAGCCTCTCTCCTTAGTGCTCTCTATCCGTGCCACATGCCCGCTCTTATTCAATGTCCATCGCAGCCCTTTTCTTCTCTCACGTCCTTTCTTACTGCCTACATCCCTCAACTCTATACTCAGTCAATCCTCCCAGTTTTCCTCCACTTTATGTGCTTCTGGCGAGATTTTTTGTCAAATTTCGCCGCTGATGTCACTGGAGCATGCACCCTCGCTGGTCTGTCTGTGAGTCCCTCGAAAGGTTAATACTGGTCCATTCAATTTTCCAAACGCATACATTCCGTCTTTGACTTTCTTCTCTCTCTCTCTCTCTCTCTCTCTCTCTCTCTCTCTCTCTCTCTCTCTCTCTCTCTCTCTCTCTCTCTCTCTCTCTCTCTCTCTCTCTCTCTCTCTCTCTCTCTCTCTCTCTCTCTCTCTCTCTCTCACACACACACACACACTTCCTCCCTCCCTCCCTCCCTCTCTCTCTCTCCCTCTGAGAGAGAGCACTCAGAGAGAGCTGGGAAGGGGCGGAGAATTGACGGAAATTCACTGCATTGGGGTAATGCTGATTTAAATCCCATAGCGAGTTTAGCTCAACTTACTGTGCACAGGTCGCTATGTGGTATTATAGTAAGGATATGGAGACTTTGGACCGGATGCAGATGAGTCTGGCTAGGTTGGCGTCAAAGGCTCTGGGGAGAAGGCAGGAGAATGGTGTTGAGAGGGATGAAAATCAACTATGATGGAATGACTGAACAGACTCGATGGACAGAATGGCATAATTCGGCTCCTATGTGTTATGGTTTAATGGACTTAACATCACTTGCTTGTGCTGCTGTTCTCTAATTGTCCTTGACGCCTGCAGTGTTTTATCAGGTAGACTGAATTTCCGTCCGCCGCTTCCCGAGGAAGATGAGTCACCTCTGTCCCCAGGAGCTTTCTCCTCGACATACTGTTACTCGAACTAATACACACGGAACCAGTCGGTGCATTTGGAACTGAACGTCGCGATAGATCAGCAAGCTCTGAATGTAAACGGGATATGATGATCCCCGAGATCGCGGAATGCAGGACGTAGCATTGCATCAGCCAGAGCAGAGGATCTCGACTGTCTGATTCAGGCACTGCCGGAAGAGAGATGCCTTTCACCGCAGCCGTTGAGCCTATGAGTCGCCTGTCGCTGATTCATTTTATTGAAAGGGACAGTGCGATGCGGTGCTGATTGAGGACTCGCTTCTTCGGAATCACACTTGGTTAATGTTACATGGATGATGAGTTAAAGCTGACTGATAAAGCGTTTTTCATTGTCTTCCTAATTATAACTCATTCAGTTCCTCACCGTCACTGATGTGAAGTGCTCAGACTTGCGGAGTGAAAAACAGCTCCGACAGGACAGATTGGACTGGACTCAGCTAGCCTCGGGGTGAATGTCAAAGGACTGTGCAAGGTCAAAGACAGAAGCAGAACCAGAGAAAGAATTGCATTTATGATTGTAGTTTGGAGTAAAGAAAATAAAATAGCATCTATTTATATATTCACTAGTCTCATCCTTTCCCTCGATGAAAGACACAGAAAACCTACAGCGGAATACAGGCCCTTCGGCCCACAATGTTGTTCCAAACATGTCCCTACCTTAGAAATTACCAGGTTTACCCATAGCCCTCTATTTTTATGAGCTCCATGTACCTATCCAAAAGTCTCTTAGAAGACCCTATCGTATCCGCCTCCACCACCACGTTCCCGGCAGCCCATTCCACGCACTCACCACTCTCTGCATAATAAATGTATCCCTGACATCTCCTCTGTACCTACTCCCCAGCACCTTAAACCTGTGACCACTTGTGGCAACCATTTCAGCCCTTGGAAAAAGCCTCTGACTATCCACACGATCAATGCCTCTCATCATCTGATAGATAGATAGATAGATAGATAGATAGATAGATAGATAGATAGATAGATAGATAGATAGATAGATAGATAGATAGATAGATAGATAGATAGATAGATAGATAGATACTTTATTCATCCCCATGGGGAAATTCAACATTTTTTCCAATGCCCCATACACTTATTGTAGCAAAACTAATTACATACAATACTTAACTCAGTATAAATATGATATGCATCTAAAATCACCCTCTCAAAAAGCATTAATAAATAGCTTTTAAAAAGTTCTTAAATAGTTTACTAAAATACATTGAATGGTAACTTAAGCTCAGTCCTAACCCCGGCGCTTTAACATATCTTACCCCTGGTGGTTGAATTGTAAAGCCGAATGGCATTGGGGAGTAATGATCTCTTCATCCTGTCTGAGGAGCATTGCATCGATAGCAACCTGCCGCTGAAGCTGCTTCTCTGTCTCTGGATGGTGCTATGCAGAGGATGTTCAGGGTTTTCCATGATTGACCGTAGCCTACTCAGCGCCCTTCGCTCTGCTACCGATGTCATACTCTCCAGTTCTGTGCCCACGACAGAGCCCGCCTTCCTTACCAGCTTATTAAGACGTGAGGCGTCCCTCTTCTTAATGCTGCCTCCCCAACACGTCACCACAAAGAAGAGGGCGCTCTCCACAACTGACCTATAGAACATCTTCAGCATCTCACTACAAACATTGAATGACGCCAACCTTCTAAGGAAGTACAGTCGACTCTGTGCCTTCCTGCACAAGGCATCTGTGTTGGCAGTCCAGTCTAGCTTCTCGTCTAACTGCACTCCCAGATACTTGTAGGTCTTAACCTGCTCCACACATCTGGACCTGGGGATTTGTCAGCCTTCAGTCCCATCAGTCTTCTCATCACCGTTTCCTTCCGAATGTCAATCTGTTTCATTTCCTCTGTTACCCTATGTCCTTGGCCCATCCATACATCTGGGAGATTGCTTGTATCTTCCTTAGTGAAAACAGATCTAAAGTACTCATTAAATTCTTCTGCCATTTCTCTGTTTCCCTTAACAATTTCACCCAATTCATTCTTCAAGGACCCAACATTGTTCTTAACTATCTTCTTTCTCTTCACATACCTAAAAAAGCTTTTGCTATCTTCCTTTATATTCCTGGCTAGCTTGCGTTCGTACCTCATTTTTTCTCCCCATATTGTTTTTTTAGTTAAGTTCTGTTGTTCCTTAAAAACTTCCCAATCATCTGTCCTCCCACTCACCTTAGCTCTGTTATATTTCCTTTTTTTTAATGCTATGCAGTCTCTGACTTCCTTTGTCAACCACTCTGGCCCCTTTCCCCCCTTTGAATCCTTCCTTCTCTGGGGGATGAACTGATTTTGCACCTTGTGCATTATTCCCAAGAATACCTGCCATTGCTGTTCCACTGTCTTTTCTGCTAGGCTATCCGTCCAGTCAACTTTGCCCAGCTCCTCCCTCATGGCTCCATAGTTTCCCCTGTTCATCTGCAACACTGACACCTCCGAGCTGCCCTTATCCTTCTCAAACTGCAGATAAAAGCTTATCATATTGTGATCACTACCTCCTAATGGCTCCTTTACTGCGAGATCGCTTATCAAATCCTGTTCATTACATAACATTAAATCCAGAATAGTCTTGTCCCTGGTCGGCTCTCGTACAAGTTGTTCCAAGAATGCATCCCGTAGGCACTCTACAAACTCCCTATCCTGTGGTCCAGCACTAACCTGATTCTCCCAGTTCACCTGCATGTTGAAATCCCCCATAACTAAGGCGACATTACCTTTGCCACATGCCAATGTTAACTCCCTATTCAACTTGCACCCAATATCCATGCTACTGTTTGGTGGCCTGTAGACAACACCCATTTGGGTCCTTTTGCCCTTACTGTTCCTCAGTTCTATCCACACAGACTCTACTTCTCCTGACCCTATGTCCCCCCTTGAAAAGGACTGAATCTCATTCCTCACCAACAGGGCAACCCCACCCCCTCTGCCCACATTTCTGTCCCTACGATAGCACGTATACCCTTGTACATTCATTTCCCAGGTCTGATCTCCCTGCAGCCATGTCTCCGTTATCCCAGCAACATCATTATCCCAACAACAGCAGAACAGCAATGGCTGGATTTTCTGGGAGCCATTCAAAGGCGTAGGAAAGAATCATCGCAGAGATGAAGAAGTTTTCAAAGCGGAGGATGAGGCAGCCGTAGCTGACAGGGCAAGTTAAATGCACATAAATGCAAAGGAGAGAGCAAAAAAATGTTAGTGCAAGGTAGGGGATCGAGAAATGTTTCTTTTAAAATCAGCAGTAGCCAACTAAAAACAACAAAAAGAGTAAAGACTGAACATGAAGATAACCCAGACAATAATATGAAAGAGGAAAGAACGTTTTCTCAGATGTATAAAGATGAATGAGAGTAAACAGTAAATAACAGACCACTGCAAAATGGTAGAAATTGGGGACAATAAATGACAGACGATCTTAGTGGAGTCTCTACTTTACACCAGTCTTTATTGTAGAAGACACAAGTAGTAGACCAGAAATGCTTGAGAGTCAACGAGCAGAAGCCGGTGTCGTTGCTATTACTAAAGGGAATATGCTTGGGAAACTGAATGTTCTGAAGGTAGATAAGTAAATTGGAGCAGATGTACTATTCCCCAGGGTTGCTGAAAAGATTGTAGAGGCATTGAGGACGATCCTTTAAAAATTTACTAGATTTTAGAATGGTTCTCGAGAACTAGAAAATTACAAATGTCATTCTACACTTCCAAGAAGGGAGGGACTCAGAAAAAAAGGAAATAATAGCTCATTTAGCCTGACGTCAGTGGCTGAAAACATGTTGGAGTCTATTTTTAAGGATAAGGATTCGGGGTACTTGGAGGCACAATTCAAAGTCAGCCAATTTCAATGTAGTTTCCTTAAGGGAAAAACCTTTCCTGACAAATCTGTTGATATTCGTCCAGGAAATAACAAGCAGGATACGCAAAAAAGAAATGATGAGATTGTTCTGACGAAGGGTCTCGGCCCGAAATGTCGGCGGTGCTTCTCCCTATAGTTGCTGCTGGCTTGCTGCGTGCCAACCAGCATTTTGTGTGCGATGAGATAGGTCATTTGTATTTTCGGAAGTCATTTGAAAAGGCGCCGTACATGAAGCAGCTTAATATGCTAAGAGCCCGTGACATTACAGGAAAGATACTCGCATACAAAGAAAGGTGCCTGACTGGCAGCACTCCAGCCCGAGGACTACAGCAATTATTCCATGGACAAGTCGGCGGCATCAAGTAAAGCAGAGGCAAGGGTGCTTGGTTCATGATTAACGGTGCTCAGATGAGCCAGCTCTGTTCCAGACCTACTTATCGGACGTGGAACAACTGACGATCACGTTCTGTCCATTCTGTTGTGTCATCATGCTCGTAGTGGAGTACATTCCAAAATTGGCAAATGTCATGCGCGCATTTGAGAAGCTGGGCAACGTGATCAGCGGTCACAAGATTGCGCAACCTGATGCCTTCACGATCATCCCAGTGGTCTTCAACCTGGCCAGCTTGAGGGTGTCTCTGACTATCTGTTTCCTACCGTGGCAGAGCAGCCAACGCTCTGGACGTTGCATCACCGCCAAAAACATTTACTATACAATGCCACGCCTGGACTTCGGCTTCTACTCCCAGAATACAGACACAGACTGAGGACTGCAGCAAAATTTTTAATGAATTTTATTGTTTTAGAGATACAGCACAGAACGGGTCCTTCCAGACCATCAAACCACACTGCCCAGAAACCCACCTAACTAAAACTAGCCTAATCACGGAAAAATTTACAATGGCCAATTCTCCTACTAACCGGTACGTCTTAGGACTGTGGGTGAAACCGAAATTCACGCGGAAATCCACGTGGTTCACGTGCTGATAAGCCTTCTCCTTGTTGACAATCAGCACTGTCGCAACTCCAGGATGTGTGTTTAGCCTCTTGCTATACTCAACACGCACGACTGTATGCCTCAGAATACCATATATAATTGTCTGTTCTTGGCAGGATCTCACATGACGATGAGTCGTCATACAGGGGTAAGACTGATCAGCTGGTTGGGTCATGTTGCAATAACTACTTCGGACTCAATGAACTGTTGATAAATTCAGAACTTTTGCACTGACGCTTACTAATAGCGCAAGAAGTGATCCCATATCTCTGAGCCTATAAGTCTTACCATTCAATCTCTCACCCAATGAATAATGCTACACGTTTCACACATGGGGTGCGTTCTAACCCACCTGTGGGCAACACTTTTCATTTCACCTGATGTATTTCCTCCTGATGTCTCCAGCGTTATCCTCCCTGCACACATTGAAGCTAGCTGAGTGTCATCTGTAAAATTGGACTCTGCTGGTCCTTCCTTCATTCTGTTGAAAATACTTAACCAACTTTCTCAGATTAGCCTGTTGGTCCAACATCCCCAAACCTTCAACTCTCACTTCCTCCTGTTCTCTCTTTCAATCTAGTGTACACAATAAAACCGATTTATTGAACCTCCTTACGAACATCTTTTATCGCACATTAAATAGGGTGTTCCAGACGTACGAAGTTTCTGTACCCAAACATTCGCTCTTAGCTATTCTATAGAAAAATACCGAACAGATCGATATGCCAAGGATTTTTAAATGTCTTTTTAATATGGTCAGTACAACTATTTCTTAAGTCTATGTCCTTCATTGTTTAAATGGCTACAAGTCGAACTCTTGAATGGACCTTCACCAGATTCCAGGGTTGGGATTCATTCTCAAACTACCAGTATATTTTTTTACTCATCTTGCTTGAAGAACCACTACGAATACAGCATTGCATGAAACTCTCCTAACACGTTGATCCAAAACGTGTTGAAACTCATAAGTTAACAGGTGGCGAAGTGGATAACTGCGTCTTGCCTTCAGAAAAAGGCGAGGGAGAACTGTCATCGCGGAGTAAAGGGAACCCGGCATTAACAGTCCTTCCATACAAATCATGAAGCTTCAGAACTGATGGATCCTCCACTGCTTTCTGGATGAGTGTCTGAATTGGAGCTACGTCCTCAAACCGAGTAAGCTGTGGTGAGAGTAGGAAACTTTATTATACACACAGACTAATGGGTAAGTCTCTAGGTACAGCCTGCATTGTTTTATTTCACCTATGCAATCTGAAACTCAAGCACTTCTTCCGCTAACAGACGAAGAAGACAAGTAAAAAAAATCATTATTCCAACCGCTAGATAGCGCGAGGGCTCCGTGGCTTAACTGGTCAAAGCGCCTGTCTAGTAAACAGGAGATCCTGGGTTCGACTCCCAGCAGAGCCTTTAGTTCATGGGGGACATTGTATAAGAAATCTCGAGCCCCACACGTCTACAGCATCCTCCACCCAACCTGGAGTATTCTACTGCTTCACCGTGATATCGTTGACTCTGAAATAATTTCCAGTACTGAATCCCATGACGATTTACGCATTTCTCATTTTGTTCCGCAAGATACTCTTTAATCATTGTCGGAAAAGATTTATCAGTTTCCTTACGGTGGCTGCTGTGGGACTGGAAATCCTTAGAAACTAGAACCTTAATCCACCGCTCGGCCATATTACCACGGTTGTATTTATAGCAATAATGACTTGAATTGATTGACCATGTTTATCTTGAAAGTCTTATACAATCAGTGTATACTTTGAAACATCTCAGAATTATCTGCTTGAAGCTTGATGCACTTTCCTTTTTCCAATCCATCCAATATATCTTCAAAGCAGACCGGAGACAATGGTGGAACAGAGCTGTCTCTTCACACTGCCGGATGGCAGACAATGGTTTTCCAGAAGTCATTGCAAAGACGCTAATTTCCGTGAGTGTTTACAGTGTGAAGATGGGATATTATATGCTCATTTTTCTAGCGGATGCGTAGAGCAAAATCTACCTACTTCCTCAAATTCAGCGTTCTTTTTCCACTTACACCAAGATGCGCAAGGTTTTTATTCAGATGAGGCAATCCCAGATTTCTCATCCAGACGTTGCATATTGAAACGCTTATATAGTTAACAGTTAAATTAATATGGCACGGGGGGGGGGGGGGGAGTATGACAGAACTGATGATGAGCCAGCAGGTTTACAAACAGTTGATGAATGTAGCATGAATGTAAGCCAATGATTGGGTACAAAAGCAGACAGAACAACGAGTTAAATTGCAGCACAGAGGTAAAATTCAAAAAGGTGAAGAATGTAAGACTGAAGCTGCTGTATTTAAATTCACTTAGCTTTCGGAATAAGGTAGACAAACTTGTGGCACAGTTAGACATTGGTCGGTATGACTTTGTGGGCATCACTGAGTCGTGGTTGAAAGAAGGCTTAATATCAAAGGATAATCTTTGGGTCGAAAAGACAGGCAGGAAAGCATAGGCGGTGGTGTGGCTCT
Organism: Hemitrygon akajei; assembly: GCF_048418815.1. Taxonomy (NCBI): domain Eukaryota; kingdom Metazoa; phylum Chordata; class Chondrichthyes; order Myliobatiformes; family Dasyatidae; genus Hemitrygon; species Hemitrygon akajei. The sequence continues at coordinate 66,125,276 of NC_133131.1, forward strand.
GTTGGTAAGAGATGGAATTACACCTTTAGAACGAGGTGACTAAGGGTCAGGCAATGTTGAATCTTTGTGAGTGGAGTTTAGAAACTGCAGGGGTAAAAATCTAGATTGGAATCATATATAGGCCCCCAGATAGTAACCAAGATGTGGGGCTGAGATTCCAAAGGGAGCTGGAAACGGCATGTAGTAAGGGTAATGGCACAGTTGTAAACGAGAACTTCAGTGTGCAAGGTGATTGGGAATATCAGGTAGGTGTCAGACTGCAAGTGGGGAAATTTATAAGATATCTACGAGGTGGCTTTGTAGAGTAGCATGTGCTTGAGCCTTCTCAGGGAAAGGCGTTCTTAGATAAGGTGTTGTGTAATAACCCAGAACTTAATAGGGAGATTAGTGTAAAGGACCCCTTAGGAGAAAGTGATCTAAATGTGATTGAATCCATACTGCAAATTGAGAGGGAGAAGCATAAATCACATTTATCAGTATCGCAATGGAATAAAGGGAATCACAGAGATATGAGAGAAGAGCCTGCCCAGATGGATTAGAGAAGGAAACTCATGAGGATGACAGCAGAGCATGAATTTTCTGGGAATGGTTTACAAGACACAGTATAGTTATATCCCGCAGAGGAAGAAGTTCTCAGATGGCAGGGGTAGACATTCGTGGCTGACAAAGGAAGTTAAGGATTGCATAAAACTGGTGGCGGACCCAAATGTAAAACATAGACACTAAAGTAGTCCGAACTTGACTATGTTTATTAAGAATGCTAGGGAAGCCAAAGAACAAGGATAAAATGACAACATGAAAGTAGACATTGAGTGACAAACCAGTAAACCTGGACTTGGACTTGGGACTTGAACTTGACAGGGAACTCAGCTCATGACTCGGAATTGGGATGTTGGCAAAGGCTTGGTACTTGGGTCTAGACTTGGCTCTGTTCTAGGACTCGGACATGGCTTGGACTTGACTCGTGCACTTCTTCGACACAGACTCGGAGCCGGGACTCTTTTTGGACACAGGATACAGAGCCGGGACTCTTCTTGGACACAGGATACAGAGCCTGGACTCTTCCTTGGATATAGCACACAGACCCGGGACTCGTCTTGGACACAGGATACAGAGCCTGGACTCTTCCTTGGATATAGCACACAGACCCGGGACTCGTCTTGGACACAGGACACAGACCACAGAGCCGAGCTTCTGGGTATGGGTTCTGACGGGGTTACTGACGAGGAAGGTCAGCAAGGAATCACTGGACCCCAGACCTCTTTATGTTGCCAGACCTGAACGATAATCAGGTACCTCAATTAAGGCACCCAATGGAACAAGGGAAAAAAGGAATAGCCGGAATACGGAATCCACAGACCGGACCATGAACCACAATGTGGAATGGACCGTGACAATACAAGGTAAAAAAAAGTGAGAGGGTTGCCAGTTGGATGATTAGGAATCTTTTAAAATTCATCAAATGGCAACTGAAAAGGTTATAAGAAGGGAAAAGAAAATATATGAGGCCAAAACAGCCAACAGTATAAAGCAGGATACCAAAAGTAATAGGTACTTTGCACCTGTCCTAACTCTGGAAGACACTAGCACTGTGTCAGAGGTCCATAAGTATCAGGGAGCAGAGGTGAGTGCCATTGCTATTACAAAAGTAAATGTGCAAGGCAAAATCAAAGGTTTTAAGGTGGATAAGTCACCTGGGCTAGATGGACTATATCCCAGAGTCAGAGAGAGGTTACTGAAGAGATAGTTATGATCTTTCAAGAATCACTTGATTCTGGAATGAACCTGGAGTACTGGAAGATTGCAAATGTCACTCCACTCCTTCAGAATGGAGGCAGGGAAAAGAAAGGAAATTATAGCCAGTTAGCCTAACCTCAGTGGTTACGAAACTGTTGGAGTCTATTATTAAGGATGAGGTGTCGGAGTACTTAATGACAAAATTAGCCAACGTTAATATTGATTCTGTGAAGGGAGATCCTGCCTGACAAATCTGTTCCAGTTTGTCGGGGAAGTAACAAGCAGGGTGGACAAAGGAGAGGCCGTCATCTACTTGGATTTTCAGAAGGCATTTGATAACGTACCACGCATGAGGCCGTTCAATAAGATAACATGCTATGGTGTTACAGGAAAGATGAATAGAGGAATGGCTGTCAGGCAGGAGGCAGTGAGTGGGAATAAAAGCAGCCTTTTCCGGTTTGCTGCCACTGACTAGTGATGATCCACAGGGGTCAGTATTGCGAACGTTACTTTTTATACTGTTTGTACAGTGATTTGGATAATGGAATTGATGGCTTTGTGACAAAGTTTGAAGATGATACGAAGATAGGTGTAGGGATAAATAGTGCTGAGGAAGCTAAACAATTGCAGCAGCATTTACACAAATTGGAAGAATGGGCAAAAAGTGGAAGATGGAAACCTGTATTGGGAAATGTTTGATAATGCATTTTGGTAAAAGGAACAATTGTACGGATTATCATCTAAATGGGGAAAAGGTTCAAACATTAGAGGTGCAGATTATTTAGGAGTCTTCCGACAAGACTCCCAGAAGGTTAATTTATGGGTTGAGTCTGTGGTAAAGGAAGCAAATGTAATATTGGCATATACTTCAAGGGGAGTAGAATATAGAAACATAGAAAGATAGAAAACCTACAGCACAATATAGGGCCTTCGGCCAATAATGTTGGGCCGGACATGTACTGACTTAGCAATTACCTAAGGTTACCCATAGCCCTCTATTTTCTAAGCTCCATGTACCTGTCCAGGAGTCTCTTAAAAGACACTATGATATCCACCTCCACCACTGTCGCCGTCAGCTCATTCCACGCACTCACCACTCTCTGGATAAAAAGCTTACACCTGATATCTCCTCTGTACGTACTTCCAAGCACCTTAAAACTGTGCCCCCTCGTGTTAGCTAATTACGCCCCGGGAATAAGCCTCTGACAATCCACACGATCAATGCCGCTCATCATCTTATACACATCTATCAAGTCACCTTACATCCACCGGCAGTCTAAGGAGAAAAGGCCGAGTTCACTCAGTCTATTGTTAAAAGGCGTGCTACACAATCCAAGCAACATCCTTGTAAATTTCCTCTGCACCTTTCCTATAGTTTCCACATACTTCCTGTCGTGTAGTGATCAGAACTGAGCACTCCTAGTGGGGTCTGACCAGGGCCTATATAGCTTCAACATTACCTCTCGGCTCTTAAACTCAGTCCAATGATTGATGAAGGCAAATGCACTGTACGCCTTCTTATCCACAGAGTCAATCTGCGCAGCAGCTTTGAGAGTCCTATGGACTCGGACCCCAAGATCCCACTGGTCCTCCACACTGCCAAGAATATTATCATTAATACTATATTCTGCTATCATTTTTGACCCACAAAAAAGAACCATCCCACACTTTTTTGGGTTGAATTCCATTTGCCACTTCTCAGCCCAGTTTTGCATCCTGTCGATGTTCTGCTGTAACCCTCTGACGGCTCTCCACACTATCAACAACACCCCCAACCTTTGTGTCATCAACAAGTACACTAAACGTCCTTCCACTTACTCATCCAGGTGATTTATAAAAATCACGAAGAGAAGGCGTCCGAGAACAGATCCCAGAGGTACACCACTAAGTCACCGACCTCCATGCAGAATATGACCCGTCTACAGCTACTCTTTGCCTTCTATGAGCAAGCCGATTCTGGATCCTCAAAGCAAGGTCCCCTTGGATCACATGCCTCCTTACACCTCAATGAGCCTTGCATTGCGGTATCTTGTCAAATGCCTTGCTGAAATCCATATACACTACATCTACTGCTCTACATTCCTCAGTGTGTCTAGTCACATCCTCAAAAATTTCAATCAGGTTCGTAAGGCACGACCTGCCTTTGACAAAGCCATGCTGAATATTCCTAATCATATTATACCTCTCCAAATGTTCATAAACCCTGCCTCTCAGGATCTTTTCCATCAACTTACCAACTACCGAAGTAAGTGTAAAAGAAAGGAGATGATGCCGACCTTTATAAGACATTATTCAGGCCGCACTTGGAGTATTGTCGACGGTTTTGGGCCCCATAACTTAGAAGGGATGTGTTGTAATTGGAAAGAGTACAAAGAATGTTCACATGGTTGATTCCGGGAAGTAGGGGGTTAACATATGAGTTGCGTTTGTCAGTTTTCGGCCTATAAGCACTGGGATTTAGAAGAATGCCGGGGGAGGGGTCTCATTGAAATCTACCGAATGTTGAAAAGACTAGATAGGGCGGCTCTGAAGAAGATGTTTCCTGTAGTGGGGGTATCCAGAGCTAGAGGGCACAGCCTCAAATTCAGGGAAGACCATTTCCAACAGAGGTAAGGAGGAACTTTTTCAGCCAAACAGTGTGAATCTGTGGAATGCTCTGCCACAGACACCGGTGGAGTCCTAGTCTTTGGGTATATTTAAGGAGGAAGTTGGTAGTTTCCTAACCGGTCAGGGCATCAAAGGATCTCCTGAGAAGGCAGCTGTATGAGGTTAGAAGGATGAGGGATCAGCCGTGATGCAATGGCAGAGACGCTCGATGGACTGAATGGTTAATTCTGCTCCTACGTCTTACGGTGTTATGGACAAGAGCCAGTGTGTATGTGATTTCAGCGGAGCGGCCATTGTGGGAGCGGGCATATTGTGAGTTCGGGCCTGAGGCCTTGTTCTAGTACCTTCCGAAGGCGAATGAGGCGGCTGAGTTAAGTTTCCAATGTGTATCTTTCTAATGGCGGAGTTAGAGAAGTCGGAAACAAATTCTGGCTAGGGCAATGCTCCCCTAACAGAAGTGAGAAGACAAGGAGACATCAAGTGTCCCAGACTACACCTGCAGCTTTTTACAGACGGTGTTTGAGAACTGGAGCTGGACCAGGATTAACTCCGGATCGTTCAGGAGGAAAAGGGGTTGATTGACAAGTGATCCAGAGAAATCGTTACACCAAAAGTGCAGGAGACTGACAAATGCATGACCATCAGAACAGTGAAGGGAAGTAGGCAGTCAGGGCAATGTACCCCTACGGTCGTACTGAGCGGTGAACAGCTAGAGCAGACAGGTGTCTGGCACAGACTCTGAATCTGTGACAAAGGGGAAAGGGTGAAAGCGATAATGATGTGGGATTCATTGGTTCAGAAACGACAGGAGATTCGGTGGACGAAAGCAAGATGATCGAATGCTCGAATTATGATGGGTATAGATAGAGTGAATGCAAGCAGGCTTTTTCCACTGAGGCCAGGGGAGAAAAAATAACAGGTCATAGGTTAAGGGTGAAGAGGGAAAAGTTTAAGGGGAACATGGGGGGGGGGGGGGCTTCTTCACGCAGAGAGTGGTGGGAATGTGGAATGAGCTGCCAGATGAAGTGGTGAATGCGGGCTCACTTTTCACGTTTAAGAAAAACTTGGACAGGTATGTGGATGAGAGGGGTTTGGAGGGATATGGCTCAGGTGCAGGTCAGTGGGACTAGGCAGAGAAATGGTTCGGCACAGCCAAGAAGGGCCAAAAGGCCTGTTTCTGTGCTGTAATGTTCTATGGTTCTATAGTTCTAATGGTATGTTGCCGCCGGGTTTCCAGAGTCAGGGACAACTCAGTCTGATTCCATAACGTGCTTCAGGTGGAAGGGGAGCAGCCAAAGTTCGTTGTCCACTTTTGTAGAATGAGATGGTCGCAAGGTAACGAGTTCCTGCAGAGTGTGTTGAAGGAGTTAGATGCTAAATTAAAGATAAAAACCTGCAGGGTGGTGATTTCATGATTTGTACCTGTACTGCGTGTTAGTGGGGCTAGAAATAGGAAGAAAGTACCACTAAGTATATGACTAAGAAAATGCTGCAGGAGGAGTGGTTGGCTACCTTCCTTCGTGCTAATGTACATTCTTTGGAAAATGAAATTGAAGGCCTCGGAGTACTTCAGTACCAGAGGGACATCAGAAACTGTTGTATGCACTGCTTTACAGCAGCGGGCTACAGTCATCGGGGAAAGGTCTTTCACTGGATTGGCAGCTGAATGCTTGGCAGAGGATTTCCTTCAGGGGGAAGGGTTTCAGATTTCTGGGCTCAGAATGAAGCTACCTCCACACCATCCTATCAGAAAACGTGAGGTCACACACTGAGTGAAGTGGCCTCTATGCTAATCCATCGGACACACTCAGTGTCAGACACGGAGTGAAGCTCCCTAAATTCCGTCCCATCACGCATGCCCACGGTCAAAGACAGATTGAAACTCCCTACACATCACCTTATCACACATACCTGGTGGCAGACACGAAGTGAAGCTCCCTCTGTTCTTGTTCCACTGCAGAGAAAATGAGCGCAGAGAGCAAAAGATACAAGAAGGCCTTCAGCTGCTAGTTGTTTCCTGGACACCTCAAACTAATTCTATGCCGTTGTAAACGTTGCTTTCTGCTGAGTTCGCCAAGTACAAACCCCACGAGCAATAAGAGTATGAAGAAGAGTTCCACCCCATGACCTTGTCCATTTCCTCTACCACTAGTGACGCCCATCCTGCGCTCTCTGGGATTTCAAGCCTCTGCTGAGCAAGATAATTAATACTTCCCCTGACAGGAATCTCCAACACCCTTCGAGCAGTCAGTTTGCAACAACTCTGAACAAGCCTGCCTTTGACAGGGAAGATATTATGGTCCAAGTCCATAGCTCCCCGACACTACCGGATCATTTCAATTGGGATGTAAAGAATGTGTTAGGCCTGCTGGCATTGATTAGTGACATGTTTAGTGTTCAATATTCAAGAGGTCACATTGCTCTGATTAGTCCGTACCTGGAGATTAGCATTCAGTTCTGGTCGCCCCAGTATAAGAAGCATGGGGAGTGCGGGGGGGGGGGGGTCGGTGGTTGGGTGGGGGTGGTTCTAACAGGTTTACCAAGATGCTGTCGGTATTATTTAGGCAGTTTACTTTGGAGCGGCGGTGGCTGAGGAGAGACTAGACAAAGTTTGATAAGATTATGAGACGCACGGATAGATTAGACAGCCGGCATCTTTTCCCCGGGTTCCAAATACCTGACACTAAATGGACTGCATTCAATGTGAGAAGTGTGTTCAATGGAGATGTGTGGCGCAAGTTTTATTACACAGAGCGTAGTGAGTGTTTGGAATGCGCTGTCAGGAGTGATGCTGGATGCAGATATGAGAAAGTTGTTAAATAGACTCTCAGATATGCACACGGATGTACACCCTGGAAGGCATACGCATGTTGGGCTGAAAGGCCGAAAGGAATATGTAAACATTAAACGAATTCCGCTAGCTTGTCTTTAGCGTCAGAAGGCAGGTGGAGTTTAATTCCGGAGATCTACTATGAGACAAGAAACAAAAACATGCTACCCCATTGCATATAAGTATTTTTAAATATCCTGACCCCATGGAAACCCTGCAAAATATTTCCCTAAGAGATGTCTAACACACTTTGGGTTTATAAATATCTTGACCCGATCATAGAATCTGAAGGATTTCAGCATTTTCACCCAGAGGTATGTCACTATTGAGCATCACACTGATGGTCATGATGTGCGCTGGCAACTTTGGAACCCAAGAGAAAAGAAGAGACCAGCTCTTGAGGTAAAAACGGCGATGACAGTTCATTCGGAATAATTCCCAAAGAACATCGGTGTCTTGGCCGAGCGACAACGCGAGAAGTAGCATTCTAGGATCTAGTGATTAGCGTCAATCGGGCAAATGGATACATAATACAAGCAAATCGGAATCCTTGCTCCTATCAAAATACACTTAACAGGCTTTAATAGATTATAAAGAGCGAGTCTCTCAAGACTTCTCTTGAATATGTTAGACTTTTATTTGTATTTTTGATACTTTTATGTTAACCCTCTGGTCCTGTGTTGCTGCAATGAACTCTACTGTTTCTGGAAAGAGATCTCCAATTTTGAACCGGACGTTGACATCTGCACTGCTTAGATCGCGGGGATGTCCTCCATAGACGGTTATGCTCTTCCATTGGTTAACTTTTTCTTCTGGCCTGACCTGCTTGAGTTTCCTCAGCATTTTGTGTGTGTTGCTCGGATTTCCGGCCTCTGCAGATTTCCTCTTGTTTTTTTCTTCCACAGTGTGTTTCTTCATTTTTCTAGGTTGTGTTTTCATTTAAGTTTAGTGGGGTGTACCTCTTATCAGAATTGCATATGCTCGCATGGCGTGCTGAATCCTGTTCTCGTTGATGAAAATATATCCTTAGAAGTTTTATATGACTGTTACAGTTTTTATGTCTGTTACTCATTTCCTTCCTTCTGCCCTCGGTAGTGTTAATATACCCGCGTTTGGGTGTACACAGTGTTTTCTAAAATTTGTTATTCAAATTCTTACTTTTCTTTGTACATTTTCCACATCAATTTCAGACCAAGATGTTCTGCCAAAAGAATACATTGATATGGGTATAGCGGACCTGTGTTCGTCTTTTTATATTTTTCTATTGAGCTGTTTAGAGAGATTTTCTTAAATCGTGAAGTAAATTCTGTCGAATGTTTTCTCTCTATCGCCCTATGATCTACTTTCTTTCCTTGTTGATATCCCAGATAGCTTTCATATTCGTGCATCAGTGGTATTGTACCGGGACTGTTTTGCATTCTACTGACTCTGTTAATTCTATTAATGTTGTGCACTTATCTAGTCTAATGTTTATCTTTGTATGATTAAAAAATAATTCTACAATTTAAATTAATTGTTTTAGATTTATTGATGAAGGGACGTATAAATTCAAATCGTCCATGTATGGAAGGCGTGCCAAGGTATGATTTGTTTGCTTCTTTCTGATCTGAAATTCAATTTTCGATTCAGTAAATTAGAGAGTGGGGTAAAAGTTAGGCAAAACTATAGTGGGCTTAGAGAGTCGCCGTGGAAAATCCCTAGGCTTCTTTTGATAATGATGGTAGATTTTTTCTGGTCGTTAATAGATCTGTGATTACACTACGCCAAAGCTTCATCAGATGTTGAAGGAATTTCACAAATTTTGGATGTCGTTTATAAATATTAAGAATTTCTATTAACCACGAATAGTCACGAGTAGTAATTTGGTAGTCATTATAACAACATGGAAAGTTTCTGCTTTTCCACCGAGCTTGATTTAGAATCTATTATTAGTTGCTCTTTACATCATTTCATAACTTTCATCATCCTTTCTGCTACTCTATAAGTCTATTGTAGTTATCTAAGTCATTAGTGATTAGTTATAGACAATAGACAATAGGTGCAGAAGTAGACCATTCGGCCCTTCGAGCCTGCACCGCCATTTTGAGATCATGGTTTATCATCTACTATCAATACCCGGTTCCTGCCTTGTCCCCATATCCCTTGATTCCCCTATCCATAAGATACCTATCTAGCTCCTTCTTGAAAGCATCCAGAGAATTGGCCTCCACTACCTTCTGAGGCAATGCATCCCAGACCCCCACAACTCTCTGAGAGAAGAAGTTTTTCCTTAACTCTGTCCTAAATGACCTACCCCTTATTCGCAAACCATGCCCTCTGGTACTGGACTCTCCCAGCATCTGGAACATATTTCCTGTCTCTATCTTGTCCAATCCCTTAATAATCTTATATGTTGCAATCAGATCCCCTCTCAATCTCCTTAATTCCAGCATGTACAAGCCCAGTCTCTCTAACCTCTCGACGTAAAACAGTCCAGACATCCCAGAAATTAACCTCGTGAATCTACGCTGCACTTCCTCTACAGCCAGGATGTCCTTCCTTAACCCTGGAGACCAAAACTGTACACAATACTCCAGGTGTGGTCTCACCAGGGCTCTGTACAAATGCAAGAGGATTTACTTGCTCTTGTACTCAATTCCCTTTGTAATAAAGGCCAACATTCCATTAGCCTTCTTCACTGCCTGCTGCACTTGCTCATTCACCTTCAGTGACTGATGAACAAGGACTCCTAGATCTCTTTGTATTTCTCCCTTACCTAACTCTACACCGTTCAGATTATAATCTGCCTTCCTGTTCTTACTCCCAACGTGGATAACCTCACAGTTATTCACATTAAACGTCATCTGCCAAGTATCTGCCCACTCGCCCAGCCTATCCAAGTCACCCTGAATTCTCCTAACATCCTCATCACATGTCACACTGCCACCCAGCTTAGTATCATCAGCAAATTTGCCGATGTTAATCTCAATGCCTTCATCTAAATCGTTGACGTAAATTGTAAACAGCTGTGGTCCCAATACCGAGCCCTGTGGCACCCCACTAGTCACCACCTGCCATTCCGAGAAATACCCATTCACCGCTACCCTTTGCTTTCTATCTGCCAACCAGTTTCCTATCCATGTCAATGTCTTCCTCCCGATGCCCTGAGCTTTGATTTTACCCACCAATCTCCTATGTCGGACCTTATTAAATGCCTTCTGAAAATCGAGGTACACTACATCCACTGGATCTCCCCCGTCTAACTTCCTGGTTACATCCTCGAAAAACTCCAACAGATTAGTCAAGCATGATTTACCCTTGGTAAATCCATGCTGGCTCGGCCCAATCCTATCACTGCTATCTAGATATGCCAATATTTCATCCTTAATAATGGACTCTAGCATCTTCCCCACCACCGATGTCAGGCTGACAGGTCGATAGTTCTCTGTTTTCTCCCTCCCTCCTTTCTTAAAAAGTGGGATAACATTAGCCATTCTCCAATCCTCAGGAACTGATCCTGAATCTAAGGAACATTGGAAAATGATTACCAATGCATCCGCAATTTCCAGGGCCACCTCCTTTAGTACACTAGGATGCAGACCATCTGGACCTGGGGATTTGTCAGCCTTCAGTCCCATCAGTCTTCTCATCACCGTTTCCTTCCTAATGTCAATCTGTTTCATTTCCTCTGGTACCCTATGTCCCTGGCCCATCCATACATCTGGGAGATTGCTTGTGTCTTCCTTAGTGAAAACAGATCTAAAGTACTCATTAAATTCTTCTGCCATTTCTCTGTTTCCCATAACAATTTCACCCAATTCATTCTTCAAGGGCCCAACATTGTTCTTAACTATCTTCTTTCTCTTCACATACCTAAAAAAGCTTTTACTATCGTCCTTTATATTCCTGGCTAGCTTGCGTTCGTACCTCATTTTTTCTCCCCGTATTGCCTTTTTAGTTAAGTTCTGTTGTTCCTTAAAAACTTCCCAATCATCTGTCTTCCCACTCACCTTAGCTCTGTCATACTTCCTTTTTTTAATGCTATACAATCTCTGGCTTCCTTTGTCAACCACTGTGGCCCCTTTCCCCCCTTTGAATCCTTCCTTCTCCGGGGGATGAACTGATTTTGCACCTTGTGCATTATTCCCAAGAATACCTGCCATTGCTGTTCCACTGTCTTTTCTGCTAGGATATCCATCCAGTCAACTTTGGCCAGCTCCTCCCTCATGGCTCCATAGTTTCCCCTGTTCAACTGCAACACTGACACCTCCGAGCTGCCTTTATCCTTCTCAAATTGCAGATAAAAACATCATATTATGATCACTGCCTCCTAATGACTCCTTTACTGCAAGATCGCTTATCAAATCCTGTTCATTATATAACACTAAATCCAGAATAGTCTTGTCCCTGGTCGGCTCTCATACAAGCTGTTCCAAGAATGCATCCCGTAGGCACTCTACAAACTCCCTACCCTGTGGTCCAGCACCAACCTGATTCTCCCAGTTCACCTGCATGTTGAAATCCCCTATAACTACTGCGACATTACCTTTGCCATATGCCAATGTTAACTCCCTTTGCAAATTGCACCCAATATCCATGCTACTGTTTGGTGGCCTGTAGACAACACCCATTTGGGTCATTTTGCCCTTACTGTTCCTCAGTTCTATCCACACAGACTCTACTTCTCCTGACCCTATGTCCCCCCTTGCAAAGGACTGAATCTCATTCCTCACCAACAGGGCCACCCCACCCCCTCTGCCCACATTTCTGTCCCTACGATAGCACGTATACCCTTGTACATTCATTTCCCAGGTCTGATCTTCCTGCAGCCATGTCTCCGTTATCCCAACAACATCATAGTTACCCATTCGCACCTGAGCTTCAAGCTCATCCGCCTTATTTCTGACACGTCGTGCGTTCAGATATAGAATGTTTAGCCCATTTCTCATCTCTCTGTTTGAATCGCTGCCTATTGTGCTTAACCCAGCTCCCCGAACTCCCGTCGGGCTATACGCCCCTAGAATTTTGTTGTCCTTCCAACACATTTAACGCCATGTTCCGTCATACCATCCACCTGTACATGTGTCCTCCTTATCACTTGTTCCGCCTCACCTTTCTCTACTACACACTTAATATTCCGGAACTGTGTAGTCCCCAACTGTCCTTTATTCTTCCTCTCGCTATCCGCTCTCGCATTCTGGATCCCCGCCCCCTGCAAATTTAGTTTAACCCCCCTCCCCAAGAAGCACTAGCAAATTTCCCTGCAAGAATGTTAGTACCGCTCCAGTTCAGGTGTAAACCGTCCCTTCGGAACAGATCCCACCTTCCTTAGAACAAAGCCCAATTATCTACAAACCTGAAGCCCTCCCTCCTACACCATCCTTTCAGCCACGTATTAATCTTTATAATCTTTCTGTTCCTTGCCTCACTCGAACGTGGCACAGGTAGCAATCCAGAGATTGTTACCCTCGAGGTTCTGCTCTTCAGCTTCGCACCTAACTCCCTGAACTCCCTACGCAGGATCCCCTCACTCATCCTACCCACGTCATTGGTCCCTACATGGACCACAACATCTGGATTCTTGCCCTCCCTCTCGAGAATAACCCGCACCCGATCTGAGATGTCTCGGACCCCGGCACCAGGGAAGCAACATACCATCCGAGACTCCCGATCTTCCCCACAAAATCTCCTATCCGCCCCCCTGACTATAGAATCCCCTATCAATACCGCTCTCTTCTCTTCCCTCCTCCCCTTCCTAGTCGAGGGTCCAACCTCAGTGCCAGAGACAGGACCACTGCAGCTTTTTCCTGGTAGGTCATCCCCACCAACAGTATCCAGAACGGTATACTTATTTTTGATGGGAACGGCCACAGGGGTGCTCTTGTCTCTCTGTCTGCTCCCCCTGCCTCTCTTGACTGTCACCCATTTGCCTACCTACCTCTTTTCGGTGTGACTACCTCCCGATAACTCTTATCTATCTCTGCCTCTGCCTCCCGTAGTTCATCCAGCTCCTGCTCCAATTCCCTAACTCGGTCTGATGCACCTATTGCAGGTGTGGTCATCAGGGACAACTGTGTTGACCCTGACCTCCCACATACTGCATACGGAGCACACCACTGCTCTAACTGTCTCCCCCATTACCTGATCCCAGATTCGTCAGAATAAATGAAAAGCAGGCTTCTTGCCGAAGTCCTCTTGCGCCGAAGTCCGCTGAGCCAAAGCCCAGCACTCTGATCCTGCGCACTCCGCTGCCCGCACCGACGCTGTCCGCTCCTGAAAGTGGGCCGCTTTTTAAAGCACGCGCTCACCGCTGACGTCACCCGCGCTTGGGCAGCTTTACCTTCCTCCTCAGGTACTGCAGGTAGGTCCGAGGGTTGTGAGATATATGATGTTACAATTTTATATATAATCTGTAAGGTAATATGACGATATTTTGAAGGATCATTGCTCATTTTTAGGTAAGAATTACGCTTTACCTTCTGTCAAAAGTGCCAGCATTCTTTCAGGATACTTAAGAAAATTGTGTAATAGGTGCAGATGAAAACATATAATTTTTTATAAGTAATTATGAACATTATCACTGCCAGTACTTATCCAGTTGTGGGTATTTTATAACCGCTTTTAGCAAATTCATTGTAAGATCTGATATTTGCATTTTTTTTTTAATTAGGTGAATGCGACCTTTTTCCTACCTACTCCAGTTTGCTTCTTGATTGTGCCTCATCGTGCTTGACCAGATATTAAACTAAAAGTTCATTTTCACTGTGTTTGTTGGTAAATCTGTGCGAGGGTTGGTGACGTTTTATTGTTGTTGTATTTTTATTTTCTCTCAGCGGAAGCTGGTAAAACATGAGGTACAGGCATAACTATTACAGGAATCACCCCTTGTAATAATGAAATAGAGAACCTGTATTTACCGGCAAATAACATTCATTGTCTCAAGTAAGAGCACGTGGGTTCACAAACTGTCTCCGTATGCACCCTACAAGAATTCCCCAACCCTCCATGAACAGTCAATGAAGAGGAAGGATATTACCCGGGAAAGGTGTCTACGCGGATCAGGCGTCCCTCGTGGTCCCCATCTCCATGTGTCCGTGGAGTCCTCCTTATCCGCGATGGTTGGTCTCTGGCTGCTGAAGAGTTATCGCCCCTGCGTTTTTGGAGCTTCTGATAAACAAACACCCTCATTTCTGAATGGCTAGCAACCTTCCGACTATTCTAGAGGTGTTTAGTATTGCACCTTACTGGTTATATACATAGATATTGCTGTGTAGCCCGAATTATTTAACGCTATTGTGTGGTGCAGGGTGTATCAAACGCGGTTCCACGACAGATCGTGATTGGGGAAAAAAAATCATCGACGCGTGATGCTAGCGCTCGCGGTGGCGGGCAGTGACAGATCAGCTTCATTAGCAATCTCCTTCGAGGTCTCTCAGCCCAGTAGATCCGTGTTTATTTGGTTGAGTCCATTGCGGGTTTTGACGTGCGATAGGGGAGGCCGTTGATAACTGGTGAGGGCTGTATTACACCGGAGGCCGTTGATAATTTGTGGGCGCTGTAATACACTACGAACTGTGTTTCATTATCTTTCAATTTCCTCTTTTAATTCAGCACATTTCTAGTGTTTTGTTTACTGATTTCTGTATGTTTCTGTGGTGGGTGTGGCTATATCCTCATGTTGTTGCTGTTGTGATCTAGAGCAGACTAAAGCATTGCATTCCAAACTCTGGCTGCCTTACAATCGCATTTCTCTAACAGATATTAGTTCATAGGCACGACTTATAAGGTGTGCCATCAATTCATTTCGCATGATACGAACGATGCCTTCGTCAGCAATTTAAATCAACTTTCATCGCTACAGAATGAAACAAGCTGTCTCTGTTTGGCAGGTTCCGTGTACGTCGAAGAGGTGTCTTATTAACACTGGCAGCATTTCAGACAATGAAGTGAGTCTGAACTTACAATGAAATAAGTACATTGCTTTCCTTACGATTATTTTTGGTACGACATGGAGACCTAAGTGTGAATTGAACCATTGAATTTATTGTTAACGTCTTCAATCTAGTTTGCAGTTAATGCTTCTCCACCCGTACCACTATGTAAAGGGAGCCAATCCAAAAACAAAACTGTTCTCGAATTTGTGGTAACAGAACTGAAGTGCGCCAAAGCGTATACCAGAATATAGCTTTACGTCTTAAGTCTAAGCATTGCTGTTCAGTTCAGTAAATCAATAAAGATTAAGGGACCACTTATTTTAGCCAAATTCAAACAAATTACTGAATTAGCTTAAGACGTAGCACAATAATTGTGCTTGGGTTTATGGCCCGTTTATCACAATTTATCCAAACCAATGTGGACAGTTAAATCTTTAATTAAATAATGCTTAATATACACGCCTAGAAAAAAAAATCAACTAACCGACAGATATGAACTAAAGCAGGGATTTTCCAACTTTTTGTTATGCAGTGGATCCCGACCATTAAATGAGGGGCCTGAACTCCAGGTTAGGAACCACTGATCTAAAGAAATTACAACTTTGAGCTTTCAGCGCATGTTCTGACTCGAAAGAATCTCAGGACTCAAATAAAGGAATCGCCTTATCAATGGGCGAGATTCCAGGGAATTAATGGTTTTCATCTCTCAGCAGAATAACGTGGAAGTATGAACGTATTTGTACCTATCGGCGTTTCACTCGATCTCCGCCATTTCAGGAAAGACAATCCAAGTCAATTCATTCTATTACTCTGACATCCCATGACATGCAGCATTCCGGTGTACTTCCTTTCTCTGCTGGATTTGCGTTGTTCGCACAATCTGTCTACCATTGTTGTACAGAATATTCCAGCTGAGGTCCGATACAAAAAAGACTAGAAAAGTGTTTAACCAAACTGTAAACTGGTATTGATGTAACATTGGGTTTTGTAGCATTACCTGCTGCCATTACAGAATTACAATAAACATATGTTCAGTTCTAAACACAAAGTACTCTGCAGATGCTGGGACGAAGGGTCTTGGCCCGAAACGTTGACTGTTCGTTTCCACGGATGCTGCCCGATCTGCTGAGTTCCTCCAGCGTGTTGTGCGTGTTGCATATGTTAAATTCTGCCGAGGTACATTAGGTATTGTTGGATCAATATAGTTTTCTGTCTTTTCTTGCTCCTCTCTTCCCAACCGCCGGTCTGATGCCCGACCAGTCTGTCTCACCATTTCTCCTGAAAGTTACAGTTTCGCCCATTTTTAAGTGCTTATCTTATTTAATAGCAACCAAGTGTCAAGGACCTTAACTCAACTGATAGATTCTGAGTCTTATTTTCTTTTTATTTCCATCAGTCTACATCATCCAAACGGATTGCTTGGAACACCCTAGAGACTCATGTGATGGGCGAAATCATGCGCTGTGTTTGTTTCCAACTTCGGCGAACCCGAAACGCAATGAAGATGCTCAGATAGTAAACCTTGCTGCCGTTACAGTCATTATTATCCAGCTGCATCCGGCCGAATTTACCAGATATTGTGATGATAAATCTCAAGACAGATTTGAAGAAACAGAAATAAATGTTTAACAGTTCAATGTTTATGGTAAATTTATTATCAAAGTATGTATATGACACCATAGACTTACCTGTGACATACAACAGGCAGACAAAGACGGAAAAACACAACGATGGACAATACACAAAGGCGGACAATCAGAATTATATCTAAAAGTCTTCTAAGCTGACCACAAAAACATCGCCGCGTATCGCTGTATTAATTGCACGTGGGGATATGTTCGAGTAGATTATTTGTTTTGTATCGCAGTACACCAAGTTGGACTCTCTCTTGCTTTCAGTTCACTGCCTCTTACATTTTGTATCTTCATACTGTGAGCAATTTAATTGCTGCTGCTGAATGAAGTTGAAAGGCGGAGAAGTACTGAGGGCACGTATGGGCTTATTGCGAGCAGCTATCTGGTTTAGTAACATCATCCACTCAAGGTTGACATTCACTTCAGCCGCAGACAAAAGACACTTTCCTTGTCCCATTGGTAAAATAAATAAAATCGGAGAAGGGGATTACCACTCTCCCTTCACCGAGATACTTGGTCCACTGATTTCCTCCAGCAATATGTAATTTCTTCTTACTTAAGAATGCCTACGTGAAAGGTAGCATACAACAACCTTTATTGTGCCTTGGAAGTAGATGACGCCTCGATAAAAGATAAGTAACAGGTGTAATTAAGAGGTATAGGGAATACATTAAAATATCTACTTTCTGTACAGCTTTTTAACCGAATTTAACGATGAATTAACCGTTGCAAATCTATACCACCGCCTCGATTGTGATATGGTTAACTTAAATGTCAATAACAGTTTATTGATTGCAGTTTCTCGCGATGTTTTGGAGAGGTCTCTGCGTTCTGTGGACTTATAGCAAATGGTAACTTTAACACAAAATAGTCTTCCGGCTTTAAACATTTTCAACAGGGCGAGAGGGCTAACATTCAGTTCGGCCGCTGCTGAACACATTAATTGCGGTTCCGTTGCTGAAGGCACTTTGCAAGTCTAATACAAGGAGCAGCCTCCAATGAAAGAAAAAAAACTCTGAATCTGCAGGTGCACGGGGTTAATGAGAGGTCAGGAAGTAAAGAAACATTTTTGCAGTCACGTACACCAAATTCGAGTATCTGCATCTTCGATTGCTCCTCAATTGTCAACAGTAACTACCCACGTTGCGTATTATATTGTGAACCACAAGCCTGTTGTGATAATGCGATGCCAGGCTGGCATCTCTAAACTTCTGCATTTACGTGTTCCTTGTCGTCCCCACATAAACCGAGTGGTCGCTAGCGCTGGAGTCTCTGAGATAACATTCATAATGCAGTTGAAAATTGGTCGTTGAGAACCCAAAATAAGCGCCCATGATCCTTGGAGACTGCAACCTGAGCTTTTTTTTTTTGCTAGAAGGAAACAAATCAGTAGTTAGAACAGTCAACGTTTTCCTTAAAATCCCCATAAATTAACTATCTGATCGCTATCACCAGGACCCAAACAGTGGGCGTGGCGTGAACGGGCTATAGACGAAGGGTGTGCTAATATGGTCGCTTGCTAAAGATATGAAGTAATATCATTTTTTCTTTATCTCAAAAGAACGGGGAATCTCAGGTGCCTTCTTACTCCTTTAATTTTCCTGAATCATTCGTGTTCTGATTGTTTCAAGTCTATTTTCGAAATTTATATTCTCTCTCAGGATTCTCTCGGAAGTCAGTGACAGGAATGAACAATCACTCTTTGGGATTTGTCAGTAGACCCCGAATAGCAACAGAGACAACGAGGAACGGATTGGAAGGAAGAATTTGGAAAGTTGCAAAAATAAAAGTTTTGTTGTCATGGGGGACTTTGATTGCCACCTCTTGGTACAAAAAGATTTAGATAGGGTGGAATGTGTTAGACATGTCTTGGAAGAATACCTGACATTATATGTAGTCAGAGAGACTAGAGGAGAGACCGTACTGAATCTGGTACTTGGCAATAAGATCTCTCGATGTTTGTACATTTCGGAGACAGTGGACACATTTCCCTGACCTTTACTATTACCCTGGAGAGGGATCGGAGCAGGTGCTCCGAGACAATATTTAATTATGGAGGGGGAATTGTGATGCTACTGGCGAGATCTTGCAATCGTAAATTCGGAACAAGAGTGTGTGAGCAAATGCACAAGGGGAATATAGAGCTTGTTTACAGAACACTTACATATGGCTCTGTATAGTCTTGACCCATTGAGGCACCGATAGGATGGTAGGGTGCAGATAAACGGATGGTTCACAGAGCCATCTGTTTTGGAAATACAGATGTAAGGGGTTTCTTCTTTGTGAGGGATTTTTTCTTTCTCTTTTGTTACCGTCTATGTTAATAAAAATGGCTTCTTTGTTTTGTTAAAAGTAGGTTGCAAGAGAGTGCTGGAAGCTTGTTTGGGTTAAAATTTACTGATAACGAGAATTGTATTCGTTTGTTACATTGTGGGGGCTCGTCCGGGATGCTGTGTGTTGTTGACCAATCTTTAACTGCTGCTTTTCAGGTCGGGGTGGAAGAAGCTGGTGGAGTAACTGCGTCCCAGATTAAGATGGCTGGGATGCGAGAGTCAGAACTGCTGAGTCTCTGGTGAGAGTTGGAGGAGCCAGAGAAGAAGCTGATATTTCGATTGCAGGAGGCTGAAGAGGCTGCAGGAGCAGTGCAGGCCACGCGTTTCCGTTTGGAGAAGATCAAACAGCAGCTACCGACCGCAGAAATGAGGAATACGGATTCGAAGGATGATGTGCTGGATGTGTGGTACATGCTGCCTTTTGCTAACTTCCCCTTGATTGAGGAAGAGAACTGTGGCCCTTCTCCCACTGAGTCAGGTGTAGTGGGGAGGGTTAGCTGTGGGCAGCAAGGGTTTCAGAGTTGCAGTGGGGACATGAGTGAGAGGCTGGGAGAGGTGATGGCAAGCGGACCCGAGGTATCCCCAGTTGTGTCCGAGCCTGAAGGGTTTAGGTGAGGGGGTATGGAGGTCTCGGATAGTTAGGAAATTCCCAGATAAATTGGCCTATATACCGCCTGAGAAACAGTGTGTGAGGTTTACTGTGTGGAGAGCAAATGTTACTGTTTGTGCCTGGGCTAGTGCGTGTTTTGGCAGGAATGGTGGCGAGTTATTTAGTAGTCATGAGGACATGACTGAATTTGATGGGGGGAGGGTGTAAGGTGGTTTCTTCTTTGTAAGGGTTTTTTTCTTTCTCTTTTGTTACTGCGTATGTTAATCAAAATGGCTTCTTTGTTTTGTTAAAAGTAGGAATGCTTCTTTGTTGAGAGAAAGTGCTGGAAGCTTGTTTGGGTTAAAATTTACTGATAACGAGAATTATATTCATTTGTTAACCAATTGGGATTAATGTTGTTCTTTCTTCTGAGTCTGTAAGCTATTGTTGGCGGGCTTTTGGGGAGCCCACGTGAGGGGTGAGAGAGAGAGAGAGAGAGAGAGAGAGAGAGAGAGAGAGAGAGAGAGAGAGAGAGAGAGAGAGAGAACGCAATGCTGTTAGCTGTGCGACGGTACTGACCCCGAGCGGAGGTCCGAGGCCAGGAGGTTCGGCGAGGAGAGGAAACGAGATCAGATGTGCTTGGTTGATCACTTCGGGTGGTCCTGAGCTACTAGTCGAGGAGGTCTGAGGGGATCGAATGGTGCCCAGAAGCCTTCGTTAATTGAGCTCCAACGGTTATGCACGAAGTGGTTTGGACTTTGATAAGTCTGGCGCACTTAATTTGTTTTCTTTTCCTTCATATATACTGTATCGTTATTAATTACTTAGTTATAGTAATCTCTATAAAGTGTAATCATTTAATCGCATATGGTGTATTGTCTGTTGTTGGGTGAGTAGGCGAGGACATCACACAGCATCCACAGGAACTGATTATCCAGTTTGGCGGGGCCGAACGCTGCTCCCCCTAGACGAGAACGAGCTGAGCGAGCCTGAGGCTAGCCAGGGGGCTACACAGAAACATAGAAACCTACAGCACAATACAGGCCCTCCGGCCCACAATCCTGTGCTGAACATGTATTTACTTCGAAAGTACCTTCGGTTACCCATAGCCCTCTATTTTTCTAAGCATCATGTATCTATCCAGGAGTCTCTTAAAATACTCTGTCGTATCCGGCTCCACCACCGTTGTCGGCAGCCCATTCCATGCACTCAGCACTCTCTGCATAAAAACTTACCCCTGACATCTCCTCTGTACCTACTTCCAAGCACTCAAGAGGATGAAAGAAGCACCAGACAGGCCTATAGGGAGACACATGGCAGCCAAGAAGGAGTTTAGAATGCAATTAGGAAAGCTAAATGGAGGCATGATAAGGCGTTGACGAGTAGGATTAAAGAAAACTGCAAGGCGTACTGCACATATGTGAAGAACTCTGCTGGCAGTAGGACCGATAGAGATAGTAGAGAAGACATGTGCCTAGCGTTGGAGGAGTTACGGGAGGCTCATACTGAGTATTCTGCATAAGTATTTTGCAGAAAGAGACAGGTTGACATTTGTCACAACCGCTTAAAGAGGCTGATATGCTGGAATATGTAAAGAAAGAGGATCATCTAAATGACATTAAGGGAAATACGGTGGCATGCAAAAGTTTGGGCACACCTGGTCAAAACTTCTGTTACTGTGAATAGCTAAGCGAGTAAAAGATGACCTGATTTCCAAAAGGCATAAAGTTAAGATAACACATTTCTTTAATATTTTAAGCAAAATTACTTTTTTATTTCCATTTTTACAGTTTCAAAATAAGAAAAAATGGAAAAGGGCCTGAAGCAAAGGTTTGGGCACCCTGCATGGTCAGTACTCAGTAGCACCCTCTTTGGCAAGTATCACAGCTTGCAAACGCATTCTGGAGCCAGCTAAGAGTCTTTCAATTCTAGTTTGGGGAATTTTAGCCCATTCTTCCTTGCAAAAGGATTCTAGTTCTGAGAGATTCTTGGGCCGTCTTGCTTGTACTGCTCTTTTGAGGTCTAGCCACAGATTTTCAATGATGTTTACGTAGGGAGATTGTGAAGGCCAATGCAAAACTTCAGCCTGCTCCTCTTGAGGTAGTCCACTGTGGACTTTGAGGTGTGTTACGGATTATTATCCTTTTGTAGAAGCCATCTTCTTTTCAACTTCAGCATTTTTACCGACGGTGTGGTGTTTGCTTCCATAATTTGCTGGTATTTAATTGAATTCATTCTTGGTAAAAGTTATCTGAGACCTCAAATCACTTGCAGTGCCCAAACTTTTGCATGGTGCTCATTTCCTTTTTTCACTCTAAACTTGTATAAAAGAAAAGTAATACACTAATCATACTTAAATGTTGAAAAGAATGGTTCATCTTTAACTTTATGACTTTTGGAGATCGGTTCATCTTCTACTCATTTAACCATAAAACCATATAACAATTACAGCACGGAAACAGGCCGTCTCGATCCTTCTAGTCCGTGCCGACCGCTTACTCTCACCTAGTCCCACCGACCTGCACTCAGCCCACAACCTTCCATTCCTTTCCTGTCCATATACCTATCCAATTTTACTTTAAATGACAATACCGAACCTGCCTCTAGCACTTCTACTGGAAGCTCGTTCCATACAGCTACCACTCTCTGAGTAAAGAAATTGCCCCTCGTATTAGCTTTAAACTTTTGCCCCCTAACACTCAACTTATGTCCTCTTGTTTGAATCTCCCCTACTCTCAATGGGGAAAGCCTATCCACGTCAACTCTATCTATCCCCCTCATAATTTTAAATACCTCTATCAAGTCCACCCTCAACCTTCTACGCTCCAACGAATAAAGACTTAACTTGTTTGAACATTTCTCTGTAGTTTAGGTGCTAAAACCCAGTTAACATTCTAGTAAATCTTCTCTGTACTCTCTCGATTTTGTGGACATCTTTCCTATAATTCGGTGACCAGAACTGTACACAATACTCCAAATTCGGCCTGACCAATCCTTTGTACAATTTTAACATTACATCCCAACTCCTATAAACAAAGCTCTGATTTATAAAGGCCAGCATACCAAAAGCTTTCTTCACCACCCTATCCACATGAGATTCCAACTTCAGGGAACTATGGACCATTAATGCTAGATCACCCTGTTCTACTGCATTCTTCAATGCCCTACCATTTATCATGTATGTCCTATTTGGATTATTCCTACCAAAATGTAACACCTCACACTTATCAGCATTAAACTCCATCTGCCATCTTTCAGCCCACTCTTCTAACTGGCCTAAATCTCTCTGCAAGCTTTGAAAACCTACTTCATTATCCACAACGCCATCTATCTTAGTAACATCTGCATACTTGCTAATCAAATTTACAACCCCATCATCCAGATCATTAATGTATATGACAAACAACATTGGACCCAGTACAGATCCCTGAGGCACACCACTAGTCACCGGCTTCCAACCTGACAAACAGTTGTGCACCACTTCTCTCTGGCATCTCCCATCCAGGCACTGTTGAATCCATTTTACTACTTCAATTTTAATACCTTGCGATTGAACCTTCCTGACTAACCTTCCATGTGGACCCTTGTCAAAGGCCTTACTGAAGTCCATACAGACAACATCCACTGCTTTACCCTCGTCAACTTTCCTAGTAACCACTTCAAAAAAATCAATAAGGTTTGTCAAACACGATCTTCCACGCACAAATCCATGTTGACTGTTTCTAATCAGACCCTGTCTATCCAAATAATTATATATACGATCTCTAAGAATACTTTCCATTAATTTACCCACCACAGACGTCAAACTTACAGGCCGATAATTGCTAGGTTTCCTCTTCGAACCCTTTTTAAAAAAATGGAACATCATGAGCAATACGCCAATCCTCTGACACCATCCACGTTTCTAATAACATTTGAAATATTTCTGTCAGAGCCCCTGCTATTTCTACACTAACTTCCCTCAAGGTTCTTGGGAATATCCTGTGAAGACCCGGGGATTTATCCACTTATATATTCCTTAAAAGCGCCAGTACTTCCTCCTCTTTAATCACCATAGTTTCCATAACTTCCAACCTTGTTTCCCTTACTTTACACAATTCAATATCCTTCTCCTTAGTGAATACCGAAGTAAAGAAACTGCTCAAAATCTCCCCCATCTCTTTTGGCTCCACACATAGCGGTCCTCTCTGATTCTCTAAGGGACCAATTTTATCCCTCACTATCCTCTTGTTATTAATATAACTGTAGAAACCCTTTGGATTTATTGTCACCTTACTTGCCAAAACAACCTCCTATCTTCTTTTAGCTTTTCTAATTTCTTTCTTAAGAATCTTTTTACATTCTTTATATTCCTCGAGCAGCTAATTTACTCTATGCTGCCTATAATTTTTGTAGATATCTCTATTTTTCCGAACCAATTTTCCAATATCCCTTGAAAACCATGGCTCTCTCAAACTTTTAACCTTACCTTACAACCTAACAGGAACATAAAGATTCTGTACCCTCAAAATTTTACCTTTATATGACCTCCATTTCTCTATTACATCCTTCCCATAAAACAAATTGTCCCAATCTACTGCTTCTAAATCCTTTCGCATCTCCTCAAAGTTAGCCTTTCTCCACTCGAAAATCTCAACCCTGGGTCCAGTCCTATCCTTCTCCATAATTATATTGAAATTATATTTAACGTAATGGCATTGTGATCACTGGACCCGAAGTGCTCCCCAACACATACCTCTGCCACCTGACCTCTTTCCCTAACAGGAGATCCAACACTGCCCTTTCTCTGGTTGATACCTCTATGCATTGCTGCAAAAACACTATCCTGCACAAATTTTACAAACTCCAAACCGTCCAGCCTTTTTACAGTATGGGCTTCCCAGTCTATGTGTAAAAAATTAAAATCTCCCACAATCACAACCCCGTGCTTACTACAAATATCTGCTATCTCCTTACAAATCTGCTCCTCCAATTCTCGCTCCCCATTTGTTGGTCTATAATACACCTATATAAGTGTTACTACACCTTTCCCATTCCTCAATTCCACCCAAATACCCTCCCTAGACGAGCCCTCTAATCTATCCTGCCAGAGCATCGCGGTAATATTTTCTTTGACAAGCAATGTAACACTTTCCCCTCTTGTCCCTCTGATTCTATCACACCTGAAGCAACGAAATCCAGAAATATTTAGTTGCTATTTTGACCAGGGGTGCCCGAACTTTTGCATGCAACTGTAGCCCAAGTTACTATAGGAAGTGGGGAAGAGTTTCCTGCGCCTTTGGCAATGATCTTTTTGTCGTCGCTGGCCATGGGATGTTTGGAGAGTTACAAATGCTATTCCTTTGTCTTACTTCATGGGTGGACTAATTATTGGAAAAGATTCTTTAATACAGGAATTACAAGTAATTGGGGAAGCATAGTCTGAATATGTATAATCAGAATTGAGGGGCAGTTCATGCCACACAAGCCTGATTGAATTATTTTAGGAAGTCAGAAATCATACTGGCGAATGTAGAGCCATAGATGTGCCGTATATGGATTTTGGTAAAGTATTTTCTTCTAGTAAAGAATACAGGGGGATATAGATCACAAATAAGAGAAAATCTGCAGATGCTGGAAATCCGAGCAAAGAAATGGCTGTTGGAGTATAAAGACCAAATGTCAATTGCTGCACCTTGGTAGATCAGATATAAAGACATTGTACTTTGCTAAGGTTGGGTCGCTTAACAGCATTGGTGAGCAATGGAAGCCTAGGGACTAAGTTCAGAGCTCCCTGAAAGTGGCTATTGAAGCTGATAGTGTGGTTAAGAAGGCACAAGCATTCTTACTTTTATTCACTTCAACCGTTAGGAATATATGTTGCAGATTTATAGAACTCCAGTTAAGCAGCATCTAGAGTTTTTCATACAGCACTGGTCACACTATTATGGGAAGTATGTTGAGGCTTTGCAGAGGGTGCAAAAGAAATTTACTAAGATGCTGCTTGCATTAGAGAACATGTGATGTGACGAGAGCTTGGAAAGGAAATGTTATTTTCTCAGAAGTAGCAGAGGTTGAGGGGAGTTCTGATGGATGTTTAGATAATTATGAGAGACATAAATAAAGTAGACAGATATTATCATCTTCCCCAGGGTTCAAATGACTAATAACAGAAGGTATGCTTTCAAGGTGAAGGGGCAACATTGAAGGCGATGCTTGGAATCCGATGCCTGCTGTAGAGGTAGCTATTTACGTTAGATACTTTTAAAACACGTTTAGATAGGCTCGTGAATATAAGGAAAATGGAGGGATGTGTGCATTATGTAGGGATTAGTATTTCGTTCCGTTGGACATTTGATTACTAATTTATTTGGTTTGGCACAACATTGTGGGCCGAAGGGCCTGTTCCTCTGCTGTACTCTTCTATGTTCTTTGGTCCCCCTGAGCGGCTGATTAAGAAAGTTAGGAGGCATGAGATCCTGATATACTTGGCTGCGCAAAATCTAGAAGGCAGAAGGTGATTTTGGATTAAATGTATTCTTCCCGGATATCGTTGACCATTAGGCTTCCACAAGGATCCGTCCTCGGACCCATGTTCTTTGAATTACTTTTTATAAATGACCTGGATGAATAAGTGGAAGGGTGGTTTGGAAGTTTGCAAATGACTCGGTTGGTGCTGTTGTGTATATTGGAGAAGGCTGTCAAGCGTTATAACTGGATGTTAGAGTTATGCCAACAAGTGGCAGATGGAGGACAAGCCAGAAAAATATGAAGTGATTCACTTGGGAAAGTCCAATTTGAAGGGATTCTTAGTAGTTTGGAGCAATAGAGAGATTTTGGGGTCTACGTCGATGGATCCCTCAAATTTGCGGTGCAAATTGATAGGGTTATTAAGAAGGGGCATGTTGCTTTGACCTTCATTAGATGGGGAATTGAGTACAAGAGCCACAAAGTAATGCTGCAACTGTATAAACCCCTTTCAGACTACGCCTGGAATATTCTCTTCAGTTCCAGTAGCCTCATTATCGGAAGGTTATGAAAGCTTTAAAGAAGGTGAGAGGAAATTTACAAAGGATGCTGCCGGAATTGGGTAACATGTCGTATGAGGACAGTTGAGCGAGCAAGGGCTTTTCTCGTTGATATGAAGGAGCATGAGGGGTGGCTTGATAGAGGAGTAAAAGATGGTAAGAGGCATAGTGTGGGCAGGCAGCGCCCTTTCCCCGGGGCGAAGGTGGTCAAAAGAGGCGGGAATAATTTGAAGATTTTTTTACAGAGAGGAGTGTGTCAATGCTGTGAGTTCACATTTGACTGTACTGTGATGTACAAGATCTAGCCTGTTTACAATTTAAACTTTCTTTTTATCCCTGCATTTGTTAGTGAACCGAATCAGCCTTCCTTGATTTTCCAGTGATGAGGCACATAGATATAAGAAATCAAAGGCTATACGAGGTGTATTAACGCAGAGATTCTCAATTTGGCGTCGATTTCATAGGAACTACAAATAAAAAGCAAGAAACTATGGGCTATGGTAGTGTTCCAGTGGGCCATGATAAGGTTACTGATTTTATGAAATATTACTAAAACCCAAAAATACAAAGAGAAATTAATATACATAATTTAATTGGAACCCTGAAAGAAAGAAATGGGAAAATATGGTAGGTTTTGCAAATGAGGCCACAAAATAGCTGAGGCTCTGCTCCTGCTTGACAGCGCACAAATCACTATTCACACCCGGCTGGGCTGTCCGCTGAGTCCCGCTTCACATCCCGCTCCAAATCACAGATTATACAGTGAGCAGGCGGGCGTTACCCTGCCGGGTACCCTGCAACGTGCTCCACCAGCTGGTGTTTATAATTACTTTTTATAGATAATTACATATTACTATGGAGCCATTGGCATCTAATTCCAGCTGAAAGACAGTTGGAAGTTGCCAGGATTTCATCTCAGATCCGTATCAGAGCGGATTAATATGGAAAGAGTGGCACGGCCCGTGTTGTAGTAATCTAAAATTAAACGGTTATAAGTATAACGTATTAAGTGAGCACTGGGCAGGGTTGTCTACATCAAGGCCAGTCAGCGAATACTCCGCAGGTGGATGATTCTGTTTGCGTTTCACTGCGGCTTATAATATTTATAAAACGTGAGATGAACACTGTAGTTATTACAGTGAGGTCTTCTCCCTGAAGATCAGTTACTAATGCTTACAGATCTGCGATGGCCATCAAAATGCAATTGCCCTCGTCGCTTTGTTGCTCTTTAGAATAGCGTTCCAGAGTGATAAAAAAAAAATTGGAGAACAAATTGGCCCTGCTAGGTCTGTCATATCTTAGCGTCAGATATATTTGTAAAACTGCATTTATTAAACAAGCATTTACAGAGGAAAAGCAATCTTACATCAGGCAAAGAGGCTATTACTGCTTTCCTTGGAAAACTCAATCTTTTCAGCAGCAGTATTCGACTTGAGAGATATTGATAGGTTAAGTGAGTGTGCAAGGGTCTGGCAGAATGGGGTATGATGTAGGTAAATGCGAGGTCATCCACTTTGGAAGGGAAAATGCAAGAGCAGATTATTACTTAAATGGTAAAACATGGAAACATGGTATGTTGCTGCGGAGAGGGACTTGGGAGTGTTTGTGCAGGAATCACAAAAGGTTGGCTTGCAGGTGCAGCAGACCATCAAGAAGGCAAATAAAATGTTGTCCTTCATTGCAGGAGGGATTGAATTGAAGAGCAGGGATGTTATCCAGCAACTGTACAGGGTACTGGTGAGGCCACATCTGGAATACTGCGTGGTGTTCTGGTCTCCTTACTTGAAGAAGGATAGACTGGCTTCGGAGGTGGTGCAGAGGAGGCTCAGCAAGTTGATTCCAGAGATGAGGGAGTTAGACTATGAGGGGAGATTGAGCCGCCTGAGACTGTACTCGCTGGAATTCAGAAGAATGAAAGAAAATCTTATAGAAACATATACATTTCTGAAAGCGATAGATAAGATAGAGGCAGGAAAGTTGGTGAGGCTAGAACTCGGTGGCATAGCCTCGAGATTCGGGGGAGTAGATTTCAGACGGAGATGAGGAGGAACTGCTTTCCCCAAAGAGTGGTGAATCTGTAGAATTCTCTGCCCAGTGAACCAGTGGAGGCTACCTCAGTAAATATATTTAAGACAAGGTTGGATAGATTTTTGCGTAGTAGTAGAATTAAGGGTTATGGGGAAAAGGCAGGTAGGTGGAGACGAGTCCATGGCCAGATCAGCCATGATCTTATTAAATGACGGAGCTGGCTCTACGGGCCAGATGACCTGCTCTTGTTCCTATTTCTTATGACTTCACGAGTTTGTGCAAATTTGCTTCAATGATCACCCTTAAAATGGAATTGTATTCAGTAGTATGACGTCGGTGGTCATGGTCTCTCCATGACCATAATAGTACTTGGCAAATTTTCCTGCAGAATTTGTTTACCATTGCCTTCTTCTGGGCAGGGTCTTTCTGACTGTATATTTTGATCTTTTGAAACAACTGCACACTGATATGGAATTTCGGTTTAGAAGTCCGTTGGAGATGCATATTTCAGAATGCGTATTGTGTCCATTTACACTAGATAGGAGCAGAATTGAGCCATTCGACCCACCGAGTCTGATCCACCATTTCGTCATGGCTGATCCATTTTCCCTCTCAACCCCCATTCTAGAGGACATGATAGAGGTATACAAGATATTAAGAGGAATAGATAGAGTTGACAGGCTGCGCCTCTTCCCCGAGGCACCATTGCTCAATACAAGAGGATATGGCTTTAAAGTAAGGGGTTGAAATTTCAAGTGGGATATTAGAGGAAGGTTTTTTTTTTACTCAGAGAGTAGGGGTGCGTGAAATGCACTGCCTGAATCAGTGGTAGACGCAGATACACTCGTAAAATTTAAGAGTCAACTAGATAGGTATCATGAGGAATTTAAAGCCGGAAATTATATGGGAAGCAAGGTTTAAGGATCGGCACAACATTGTGGGCCGAAGGTCCTGTACTGTGCTGTATTGTTCTATGTTCTATGTTCTATCCTCTCAACTTTCTCCAATGTCTGCATATCTTTTCTTAGAGAGGGGGTCAAAATCTGCTCACAATTCTCCAAGAGAGGTCTCACCAGTGTCTTATAAAGCTTCATCATCACATCATTGCTTTCATATTCTAGACCTCCCGAAATCAATGCTAATATTGCATTTGTCTCCTCATTACCGACTCAACCTGCAAGTTAACCTTTAGAGAATCCTACACGAGGACTCCCAATCCCCTTTGTACCTCAGATTTTTGTATTTTCTGACTGGTTAGAAACTAATCTACTTTCTTTGATATTTCTACCAAAGTGCGTGACCATGCACATCTCGACACGGTGTTCTAGTTCTTTGCCCACTCTCCTAATCCATCTGAGTCCTTCTGTAGCCTCCCTGCTTCCACAACACTACCTCCACTCCACCTATATTAATATCGCCCGCAATCGTGGCCACAGAGCCAAGGGATCAATTTGGGACAAATGTGAATGACGTTGACGCCACATTACAAGCATGTCTTAGTGAGCTGCAGCGTGATGTAAGATCTCGAGCGAAATTTCAGGATAAGTAGTGATAAGTTTCTGCAGCTCTGGGAAAAAGCAAAGTTGTTTTTAATTGGATATCTCACGTCCCGACTAATTGACTGTGAATTTAGTCAAGTTCTTCGCCTGCTATCAAAAGCCGATAACCGTCTTGATATTATGAAAAGGGATGATATTCGATTGTCTTTAACTAGTTTGCAACCAGATATTCAAAAACTCACCAGTTTGTATCAATCGTAAGGTTCTGACTAAGTACCCAAAGTAACAATATCACGAATAAAATATCCTCTTGAGAGCTTGATATAGTTTTATATTTCATATGCAGATGTGATATTTTTATATTTAATGTATAATAGATAATACCTCTTGCCTGTTAAAACATAAATATTGGCTTTATATTAGAATGACTAGTACAGTTGACGACAAAAAAAACTTCAGCAGCGGCCGGAGTCTATGGAGAACCAGGGCGACCGAGATGAATGAAATTCGCAAGTGGGTCACAGGAAGAACAAGTTTGAGAAACACTGCATTAACGTATCGAAGAGTCCGCGTTCTTAGATACAATCGCCTTAGCATTAAAGTGAAACCCTCATTATTGTTATCTTTAACATTTAAATGTCTGTATTTCTTGTGCAAGGACATCTAAAACCCTTTCTTCAGCAGCATTTCTAAATAACCAAACACCCTCTTCTGTTCTACAAAGCAGTTAACTTTAGACTTCTCTGCATTATTCTACATTTGCACAGTCGTTTTCAACTTTTCAGAATAACCTCATCGAACAATTTGATCCTGTCCATATTATAATATTATAATAAAAAGACTACTTTCGCTGCAGTCAGAACTGAAACGATCCGTCCCAGTACAGTCTAGTACACCTCTTCCGTACCCTTTTCAGTGTGTTTCTGCCCATCCTGTAGTGTGACAGGGAGAATTTCACGAATTAGTCCGATTATTGTCTCAGCTAGTTTTTAATAAATCTGTACCATGGCTTCCTATATGCCTTCTTTACTACTTGGAGATCTGCGTATCATCTTTAGAGCTGTATGGATATTTACAGTTGCGAAACAAAATCCATCTGTTTTCCTAAAGCCCCTGGTTCCTAATATCGATGGTGCATGTCCAACACTTGGTGGAACTCCAAAAATGAGTTAATGCTCACTTACCAGGTTCAAATGCCGTATTGCAAACATCACACCATCATTGCTTCAACAAAACAAATTTATCTCTATGAAAGCGGAAGAACCCAGTGTTTTTTTGCAGTCACTTCTTTCTTGAGAGAAACCTGCAGGTCCAGCGAGGGAATCTAATGTTATTCTAATTGTTCTATGTACCTGTTTCCTTAGTGATTTGCGTTCCAATTTCGCATGATTCGCGATTTAGTCAAACTTGCAATGCTTTTGCCGGTTCCTTTCGTAAATAAGTATCCAAATCTCACTGTGCCACGTATGCATTTCCTGTGACGATACATCCTACAGGATCAAATTGCTACCTTTAGCAACCTTTTTTTTCGTTAAAGGTGCAGTTAACTTTCACCTTAAAAATTTATTCCAGCCTCATTTCATTGATTTTGTCGCGTTATTTAATGATTTATTTCATGTTGGTCTATACCAACGCTCTTAGATCGTTCAGGAAGGGTTCTGAGTTCTCCGGACGTTTTTCCCCCTTGTTGTTTTTTCGACCAATAGAAAATCCGACTTAAATCAAAATCGAGATCTCAAGCCACACGCTGGTTAAAACAAACTGAAGTTGACACCTTGAAGATTGTGGGAGAGGAGTTATAGTTTCCTTGAATCAAATGTGGAAACCGAAGTCATTGGGTGTAAGTTTGAAATATTTGTTTAATTGGTTCTCAAATAGATGTCGAATGGAATGCCTTGGTTCTGCTTGCAGAAGTACAAAACAAAATAAGGTTTAATGACACTGACAGATGCCGCGGAATTGTTGATTTGCGCCAACAGCATCGCGCAGGACAGGAAAATAATCTACCAGTTTCAAAAAAATAACTATTTTGAGCAGAACATCGTGGTTACCTGCTGAGGTCGGGCTCCTTACATGAAAACTAAAATTGGTTGTTAAATGTCTGGTGCGGAGGGAAATATGGGTGCGTGATGGAGATAATAACAGGAAAATGAGCTACTGCGCGACACTAGTGAGAAACGCGAAATGGCGTGGTGATATTTATGTAATTTATTAGCGCATATTAGATTATTCTTATGCTATGGGAACTGTGCAACATGCATTTTAAGGTATTTCTCTTAATTTGGCTGTGTTACATATTCGGTGGTACTCTAAAGGAACATAATCATTTATGAGCCACAGAATCAGTTTTGAGATGTCTATAAATACACTGGACTTTATTGCTCATTCCGTTCTGCCTCCTGGGTGTTAATCGAGGACAATCTCGAGAATAGAGGATCCAGTGCACTGGATCAATCGACACTAGTACTTACAGATCTCTTGCTAGTAAATGTTACAGAGACTGCGATACCTGAAGAAGTTGGGGCGGAGCATTATTGAACAAGAACGCATTGTGTGCTTCTATTTTTCTGGGTACTAAACATCTGAAATTCAAAACCGTTTCCCATTTTGAATTATTGATGCAAATTCGGTTTTCCATTGCGTTTGTTTATCTCATTACTTCGTTTTTCTTTGATATCACTTTCATTAACCCATCCCCGCAATCACCTTTTTCGAGAAAATAATTTCCGTTTCACGTACAGTTCGCATTTGATCTTTTGCAGTCAATCCAGATTTTTCTGGGAACATGTACTCTAATATCCTCGGTCGCCTTGCTTCCAATCTGGGGAACTCAATTTGGAACGGAATTGCTTCCTCATAGCCAACTGACGGTGAGTTGCCTCCAATTCATTTTGCACAACGCACCTATTTTGCGTACTTCTTCTGTTGTTAAGCATATCATATTGCCATGTTCATTTTTGGTTCTGCGATTCTATTATTTTAACAGTTGAAGGGCGCCCTTCAATGACCCGAACAAACAGAAAGCCGGACATGTTGTCCGTCTGTCAATATGTCCAGTTACAGACATCAAAGTTAAATGTAGGCAAGTGAAATAAAGGCTGGAATTGGCCATCTAGCCCTTTTAGACTGCTGTACCCAAAGTCGAAAGTTCAAAATGCAAAGTTTCGTATGTCACCATATAATTCTCTGAGATACATTTTCTGCGGGCATTCCAAGGTAAATGCAAATAAGGGAAATAGACTCAATGAAAACCCGATCGCGAAGAAGATCAACAAACACCTAACTCTGCAAATATACAAGAGCAAAATAAACTTAAATAAATAACTAAACAAACACAGACAAATAAACAAACACGTACATACATACCTACATAAATAGACAGACAGATAGATAGATAGATAGATAGATAGATAGATAGATAGATAGATAGATAGATAGATAGATAGATAGATAGATAGATAGATAGATAGACAGATAGATTGATAAATAAGCAATGAACATCACGAACATGATTCGAAGATGCTTTGAAAGAGAGTCCATAGATTGTGACACAATTCAGGCTTTTAGTTGAACGAAGTTCTATATTATTTAGTGATAAATCGTGGAATAGGCCCTTGCGGCTCTTCGAGCCACGGCGCCCCTGCTCCTCTACAATCCCGATTATCCCTAACCTAAACATGGAACAACTGTCAATAACCACCCTAATATCTTTGTACTGTGGGAGGATATCAGAGCACCCGGGGGAAGCCCGCACATTCCACAGGCAGGACATACTGAGACTCTTTATGGAACAGCGCCAGAAATGAATTCCGACCTCTGGAACGCCCGAAGCTTTGAACTAACCACTACGCCAATGTGGTGCCCTGTGAGCTATTTCCATCTGGTTTAAGAGCCTGATGGTTGAGGGGACATAACTGTTCCTGACCATGGTGGTGTCAGACCTGAGGCTTCTTGTCAGCAGCAATAAGAGAACACGGCCTCGACGGTGGATGTTACTTCCTGCGATAGCGCTCCCTCTGGATGGTTTTACCCATGATGAACTGGGCTGTATCCAATAGTTTTTGGAAGCTTTTCCGGTTACGCGCATTAGTGTTTCCATGCCTTTCGTTACGTCATTTATTACGTTGCCAGTATCATTATCCTGCAGCAAGCCCAGGTCCCTTGATTCCCACAGTGCCATTAAATCGTATACTGATTAGAATTTATAATGAGCCAGAACTGTTGTTTGTTTATAGTGTTCTGTGCGAAGTTTCCAGGGAAATTGTAAATCCCACACAGTGAAGAAGCTCAGATCTGAACTTAAAACGGAGAAGGTGGCCTGAAGCGAAGACTAGCCAGTTTAAGACCCCATGTCATTGCTGGAAACCCCCTGTTCCTAACAGCGTATTTATATTTTCCCGCCTCAAGATCCCTTTGTCTCCTGCTCAGACTAGAGTTAAAATATATGAAAATTGCGAGTAAATTTCTATATTTCATGGGATGCTAGTACTTTAGAAATCAACTAGAATATCAAGGATGTAAACAAAACTAATGCTGTCGAGTGGATCTTATTTTACAAAAAGCATGAAGACTTAAAGAAAACGAAGTGGAGATCAAAATATTCTGGTGTGCCGCATGTTGTCGGGGAAAAGGACTTGATGGAACCTAAAATCGATTTGTTTCATCTGAATTGTCTATCGTTCAGTTATTCTACCGTGCCAGCTATGCATGTTGATTACTTGTTCTTTCAGAAGGCCTTTAGCAAAGTACCACACATGAGATTAGTAAACAAGATTTTTTAAAAAGCTTAAACCATATTACAGGAAATACCAGCATGGGTAGAAGATTAGCTGACTGGCAGGAGGCAACGAGTGGGACAAAGAGGTGCTTTGCTGATTGGCGACCGGTAAATAGACTTATTCCGCAGAGGTCGGTGTTGGGACCACTTGTTACACGTTATATATCAATGATTTGGATGATAGAATTGAGGAATTTGAGTTCAGGCTTGCGGACAATGGCACGGTAGGTGGAGAGGCAGGTATTGTTGAGGAAGTAGGGAGACTGCAGAGGGACTTAGGGAGATTGGGAAAATTGGCAAAGAAGTGGCAGATGGAATAGAGTGTAGGGAGGTGCACATTATTAGAAGGAATGTAGGAGTAGATTATTTTATAAAGGGGAAAAAATCAGAATTCAGATATGCAAGGAGATTTGTAAGTCTTCGAGCAGCATTCCCTGAAGGTTAACTTGCAGGCTAGGTCTCTGGTAGGAAGGCAAATGCAAGTTTGGCATTTATTTCAAGAGGACCAGAATTTTAAAAAATTATGTATCTGAAAGTATCTCCGGTTACTTTCTAATGAAGAGACATATAATGAAGTGAATTAAATTGAATGCAGGCCGATCCAAGGAACTATGAAATAGACTGAAGCGATTGAATACTCTCACGGGTTTCCTTGTGTGCAGCGTGTGTCTGGAGACGCAGCAGAATTATAAATAATCAGGATTATGACATTACTGATTTAGCACATCACTATTATGTTTCCAGTCTGTTAAAGGTTGCGTTGCAGTTAGATTCTGGCAAATGTGAAACCGATTAAAACCATAACACATGGGAGCAGAATTAGGCCATTCGAATCATCGAGTCTGTTCCATCGTACGATCAAGGCTGAATTTTTATCCCTCTCAAACCCATTCTCCTGCCAT
Source organism: Hemitrygon akajei (assembly GCF_048418815.1). Lineage (NCBI taxonomy): Eukaryota > Metazoa > Chordata > Chondrichthyes > Myliobatiformes > Dasyatidae > Hemitrygon > Hemitrygon akajei. The sequence goes on from NC_133131.1 coordinate 66,161,132, forward strand.
CTCCCATAACAGTCGACGTCCTGACTAATCCACCACGAATGTACAGAATCAGTCCTGAAATTATACGTAACAATAGTTTGAAAGTTATATTAGACATACTGTGATTGTTACCAGTTGATGCTACGCGAGTTTGATAAAGTTTTTAACAAGTAGTTGGGTCTCAAATTAAGTCTATATAATGACTGCAGCATATTGATAAGTATGCTGACCGCTGTGCAGCGTACTCAAAGGAGCTGTCAAGCGTCTGAGTGACAGGAAATCGAATAAGAATGAATTGCCTGATTTCAGATTGGTGGCGCCCAGCTTGTGCGTTCCACAGAGGTCAGATCTTTGCTTCAGCTTGTCACAGCAGGCATTAGTGATTTAGCTGAGGGAATAAAGAATAATTGTTCCATGTTCGTTGATGGTAAACAAAGATAGAACAAGCACTGCACAACGTGGGGTAGACCGAAATTATAATAACGGAATCATGGACAATATATACTTACTGTTGTATGGGAGATCTCAGCGAGTCCTGAACATGAGTTGTAGAAATTCACTTCTCATCTTCGGTGTGCGAATGAGAGAAGCGACACCAGATTCATCGTTATTAAGGCAAGATATTCATTTCATTGTCGTAAAAGAACAACACCACAATAAAGTAGTCCTTCGTTAAGTCACTCGCTAGTGTCCACTATAAATTACGGTCAGTTTTGGAAGCATTATATTATAATGTCACGTCGTGGACAGTATAAAGTTATCGCAAAGAGCAAATCTTTGCTGAAGCTGCACTACGTAACATAAATTCTTGGAATACATGATCTCCGTAACTGAAACACAGAATATCTCTCCTAATGCGCCTGCTTTGAGAGAAAGTCTAACAGTTTGCAACATAATGTGCATCGAATTGCAGAAATAGTAGCTATACAGTACAGTACCTTTGTTCAATATTTTGTATTCATTATCCACTCACATTCATTCAGTCTCATTACAACGCTTACTCGTCGACTATCAGTGCAAAAGATTATTGATCAAGAAAATGAAAACTTGAGAATGGACGCACGATCCACGCCGATATATCGTAAAAATACAACAAAAACAGAAGATTGCGTTATATGAAATTAACTGTTCGAATCAATATTTACTCATTTAATTTTCAAAAACTAAAATGCATTGTCATTCCAGGTAATGTTCTGTGGATATGTACGGTTTGTGTTGGAGAACATATCATCTGCGGTTCTTGTAAGTAGCTTTACAACGGCTTTCAATTCAGTGACGCGTTGCAACGCAAAAGTTTCTGCTGCGCTACGCTTCAAGTTACTAGACTATCTTACAGTAATTCACGGAGTAAATTGAGGTAAACGGTTATGAACGCGAGAAAGTCTGCAGCTCCTGGAAATCCAAAGCAACACACACAAAATGCTGGAGGAACTCGGCAGCATCTACGGAAATGCCGAGACCCTTCTTCAGAACTGAGAAGGACGGGGGGAAGATGCTAAAATAAAAAGGAGGAGGAAGGGGAAGGATGCTTGCCGGAGGTGATAACTGAAGCCAAGTGGGTGGGAAAGATCAATGGCTGGACAAGAAGGAATCTGATAGGAGAGGAGAGTGGACCACAGGAGAAAGGGATAGAGGAGGGTACCCAGGGAAAAGTAATAGACAGGGAAGAAGAGGTAAAGGGTCAGAGAGGGGATAGAGGAGGGTACTCAGGTAAAAGTAATAGGCAGGGAAGAAGAGGTAAAGGGTCAGAGAGGGGGATAGAGGAAGGCGGTGTATTTGTTTACCAAGGAGATATCGATATTTATGTCATCAAGTTGGAGACTAGCCTGGCGGAATATGAGGAGCTGCTCCTCCACCCTGAGGGTGGCCTCGTCTTGGCACAAGAGTACGCCAGGGATCGACACGTAGGAAGGGGAATAGGAATCGGATTTAACATGTTTGGCCACTGGGTAATCCCGTTTGTTGCGGATCTTTGCGGAGGTGCTGAGCGAAGCGGTCAAATTTACTGCGGCTCTGACAAATAGGGAGCACCAGACATAACAGACGACCGCGCAAATTCGCAGGGAACTGCTGCCTCACCTAGAAAGGCTGCCTGGGGCCCTGAAAGGCAGCGAGGCAGGATCTGTATGGGCACTTTGTGTAGCACTTATGCCGCTTGCAATGATAAGCCAGGAGTGGGGGAGGAGAATTTGTTTAGTGGTAGGATCCCTTTGGAGAAGGTGGACGTTACGGAGGATAATGTACTGGATGCGGAGGTTGATGGGGTGGTAGGTAAGGAAAGGAAGAACTCTAGCACTATTAAGACGGCGGGGAGATAAGGGTGTGCGGATATTCGGAAGTGGACGAGATGCGGCTGAGGGCAGCATCAATAGAGGAGGGAGGAAACCCCCACTCGTTAAAGGAGGAAATCTTGATGTCCTGGAACGGAAAGCCGCGTCTAGGACACCAATAATGATTATTCATTGTAGCGCGGGTCCTGCAATTTATTGACTCACGCATTACAATATATAGTTCACCAAAATTGTTTTTCATTCGTAGTTTGAAAGTTACAGCATAAGGGACGATTCTTCACTCCTATTTTTTTTTAATTCTGCAAAAAAGTCTGGAAATACTCGGCAGTATGGACCCCATCAGATTTAAATGAAGCGGTCAGATTCAAGTGTTTAAAATTTGGAGCTTTCTTCTCTACTGTTCAGGTCTTTCCCGCATCTTCTGCATTGTATGCTATATTTTACGTAGCTGCGATTCTCTTCCGATCTTTACTGAACCCTAGAAAGGGTAAGATGAGGGAAGTTACACCAGCCCTCATAGAGGGATCAGAATTGAAGAGACTGAGCAATTGCAAGTTGCTGGATGTCAATATCTCTGAGAATCTAACCTGGACACAACATATCGATGCACCTATAAAGCAGGCACGACTACAACTAGGAGCTTTAGGAGGTTTGGTATGTCACAAATCATTCGCACATTTCTACAGATGGACCTTGCAGAGCATACTAAGTAGCTGCATCGCCATCTGGTGTGTGTGTGGGGGGGGGGGGTGTAGGGAGGAGGGGGGAGTCTACTGCTTAGAATCGAAATAAACTACAAGGAGTTCTGAAATTAGTCAGCTCCATCATGGGCACTCGCTTCGTAGTATCTAGGATACCTTCAAGGAGCGATGCCTCACATAGGAGGTATCTATCATTAAGAACCCCGATTAAGAATCAGGTCATGCCCTATTGTCATTGCTACCATCAGGAAGGATGCCCTCCATTTTTGCACTACGTGTTTAATTTAACTATTTAATATATCCTTACCGCAACTCACAACTGTATATATATTTTTGTGCATTGCATCGAAGCTCACGTGGTTTCTGATCATGAATACGATCAGCACCGTTATTGCCTTGGAAGCTGTGCGTCAACTTGCAACTGAATGGAAGATTTGGACGACAAGCGTTCTGTGCGCTGACGAAAGATCCTGCTATTCCTGGACTATTTATTCAGCGGTAAGTGATGATCAGAAATCATATCGTTTTTATATTTGCAAAAGAATAACATTTCCTATTATCATTTTCTATATGATTTAATTATATCGATAACCGTGGGCCGAAACATTCCACTTTCATGTAAAAGTCCATTTATTGCATTTATTACTCGTGTTCCACTGAATTCACCTATATATTATATCATTGGATCTAATATATAAAATATTATACTGTAAAAAGTTAGTTACAGTCATTTAGCAACTCGGTAGTATAGTTGTTCGCGTAACAGATTTTACAGGGCCAGCGATCACCAATCGGGATTCAATTCCCGAAGCTGCTTGTAATAAAGAACTTGTGATTTCTCCCGGTGAAGGCGTAGAATTCTTCCGGGACCTTCGGTTTCCTCCCACATTCCAATGAAGTACCGTCAGGATTAGTGAGTTGTGGGTATTCAATGTTGGCGCCTGAAGCAACTGGGTCTTCGCTGAATTGAGTTGATTTGAAGTGAACTACGTATTTCACTGCCTGTTTCGATGTTTAGATGTACACATGACTCATTCAGCTAATAGCTCGTTGGTTATAAAAATATGCATTTTGTAGGAGGAAAAGGTAACATTGATTAAGAGATTAAGCAATCGGCACAACATCATGGGCCGAAGGGCCTGTAATGTGCTACGATGTTCGGTGTTCTGTGTCCGATTGTTCTGCTGTGCTTATCCTGGTTCCACGTCGCAAGTACAAGAGATGAAGATAAATTTGTCATTGTTACAGATTTCCAGTATTAGCTCGGTGTAGGAAAGCAAAAGAACAATATGGTGTCACTTGCGGAAAGAGTCTGTGCGAGTGCTTAAGAATATTAAAGTGTTTCTGGCAATGCTCCAGCACAATTATCCGAGTGACCCGATCTGTCAATCCATGCATTGTTACTCCATAATTCAAATTGATGATCTATAAGTCACTCACCTGCCTATTAACATCCCTACACTTCCTGATTCTTTATTCTTGTGTCGTCATGGATGGAGTCATATTTTTGGAAATAACTAAGAGAACATTGGCTTTCAGCGGGAAGGGTATTGCATAGCTGCATATACTTTTTTAAAAATGTTATAGGAAGGGAATGCAGTTTTGTACATCGTCGAAACACAGCTGTATTTCTGATCCTTCGCGTTAATGCAACGTTTCCAAACTTTCATTCGGATTTCACTTAATTCTAAAAATGACATCGAAGCTTGCTTTGAGACTACGTGGCGTCGGGAATTGTTCTGTGTGATTGTCATTAACATGTTCTCACCTTTGCTTCACAGAGATGGCGGCTTGTTATCGTCGTCGTTCTATTCGTCCTAACCATGTTGGAATTGTTTATAATGGTTGCTGTTTCAGTTTCCGGATTTAGGAAGTTATGGAATGATTATAAAAGTCTTATGAATAAGGTTGGTTCATGCCATTTCTATCGATAAACAATTGAGCAATCGATCTCATCTCTAAAACGATGTCTAATGTCGTCAAAATCCACATTTCCAATTGATTAATGTTAATCTTGATCGGTAATGATTAGCATTCTATAAGCTAAAGACGCGACATTGATACATGCTCCTGCGCTCTCCAGTGCTTTGCACGCTCCTGCGCTCTCCGGTGCATATTCCAGTCAATCAACTGGTGAGCAATTGTGTTTCTGGCTATGAAGCCTGGAAACTCACAGGAATGTGCAGCAAGACATTAGTCTGGAAATAGAAGGCGAATGTGGTCGTCTCGCCTGGGCATTGCTTGGGTGATGAACATTCGCGCTCGAAGGCGGGTAGAATTCAGCAGGTCTGTCTGAATTACGGCATTAATATTGAATTCTCCGGCTTCTGAGAACCAACTCCCTTTATTCCCCTTTCCTGCTCATTCTGATCTACATATCCATATGAAGCAGGCAAATTTAGATGCAGCATGCTTCCTCATCTCTCAGTTTTGCTGATTCTAGCCACCTATCATTCGCACACTCTTCATCTTTTCCCAGTTAGCTTATTTTTACCCCTTTACCTTCATTTCCTGTCGGTTTCCATAACCTGTTCCCTTTCTTACTTCCACCCATCAACCCACTCTCTCTGGTGCTATATCGCCTCCTCTATACCACGATCTGGCTCCATCTGCCAATCAAATCCATCCTCAGCGGGAGTCACCTATCGCTTGCAGCCTTTGGTTATCTGTCTCTGCATTCATTGTTACACTGGCTGTCTTCCATCGACTCCTTCAGTGGTTATGAACTGTTTCGCTCCGACTAGCCGACAGTTCAGTTTCCTCCACAGATGCTGCCGAGCCACCGATGCTCCGGCCATGTTTTTTCCTTTGCTGTTGGGTGAATGTAGCCTCGCTTTAACTTCTCATCTGGATGAAGACTATTTGCTGAAAATAGCATTCCGAACCTATACTGAATATGATTTTAGATTTGCAACTGGTAATTCAGAACTCGGAAAATGCTTAGACATTTCTAATAGAAACAAGACTGAGTATAGATCTGAGTAAATATACTGAACCTCAGAATTCAGACTATTACATCACATCCATATATTAATGACAAATTTGGCGAATGTTTGAGAAAAGATCGCTTATATATATATATACTCATTCACTCATTATTGGTTTCTTTATTTTTTTAAATATTGTGTTTTTCTGAATCACAATCCCCCAGGATCCAAGCAGTACCTCCGACCCGGGCATTTCTGTTTAATCTTCAGGAGAACGGCTGACGTCACGCCAACGTTTGGGTGTGGATTTTTACGATGTCAGGGACATAGAGAAAAAAAATCCGTAGCGCGGCATCAAGTCTATCCGATGTTGGACAAATATAAAGAGATGTCTGAAAACTGAATAAGAGATTCACAGTCACATAATTAATATTATCCACATAATATTAAGTCACAGGAGGAAATTTACCAATTGCAGTTGTGTTACGTCTTTGTAATATATGACATCAGAATAATTTCCATAGTACGCCACCTGTATATGCATATATTTGAATTTTGCAGAAACCAATGGGAATAATTTCCTAACTCAGTCATGCTGTGGGCTATTATATAATAATACATGCAAAATATACATAATGCATGGTTCAATAAATGTGTTAATTTACTGAATTACTTATAACATTTGTCGTCTGGCTATAGTGTGTGCTAATTCCACGTCTCCTCGTCCATACATACATTCTTGATCTTTGGAGAATTGTGCACTCTTTTTGTCTGAATGTGTAAATGTCGCTTTATTTACACTTTCAAAGAAGCCTCTGGCCGTGATTTTAAAACAACTGCATTGCTAGTAGCATAACGAGGTAATAAGGCTAAAGCCAGCAACTTGATTTGGCACTAGCAAAACATCTTCAACATAAAAAGATATACTAATTCAACCTATACGTTCGAGAGAAAAAAAGAAGCAAAATAGTTATTATTTGAGGAAGACACAAATGACAAACGAGCCCTAATGAGACTGCAGCCATCAATGGATCGTCAATTTCCATTTCTCGACCACCTTGAAATAACCAAGAGCATTTGAGTCATCTGAATCATATTCGCAGCTTGTAAACACAAATGGGAACTGATGTCTATGAATGATATCAGGGAATGCACGTGTATTGATCTTGAAAAAGCCTATCTTGTATGAGCATTTAACTGTAAGTAATCAATACAAGGTTTGGTATAAGGATATACTAGTAAAAAAGTGACAGAGGGTCAAAGAATGCCAATTCTTTGTGGGTGGAGTTAAGAAACTGCAAGGGTAAATAAACATTATGGGAATCATATATAGTCCTTCAAATTGTAGCCAAGATGTGGAGTTGAGATTCCAAAGGACGTTAGAAAGGACATGTAATAAGGGTAACGTCATAATTGTAATGGGGGACTTCGATATGCCAGGGGATTGGGAAAATCCGGTTGGGGTCAGATCGCACATGAAGAATTTGTTTGAATAACTACCAGATAGATTTTTAGAGCAGCTTGTGCTCGAGCCTACTCGGGGAAAGGCTATCTTAGATTGGGTGTTGTGTGATAACACAGATTCTATTAGAGAGTTTAACGTAAAGGAACCATTAAGAGGCGGTGATCCTGATATGCTGCAATTTTAGAGCAGGAAGCGTAAGTCACATCGCAATAGAATAAAGGGAATTACAGAGGCATGAGAGAGGAGCTTACCCAGGTGGATTGGAAAGGGATAGTAGGGTTAGGGGGAATGACAGCAAGACAGAGATGGCTGAGCTTTCAGGAAGCGGTTCACAAGGCGCAGGTTAGATGTCCCTCAGGAGAAGAATTCCTCAAACAGAAGGGCTAGACAACCGGGGCTGACGAGGGAAGTTAAGGACTGCATAGAAACTAGGGCAAGCACAAGGTTTCAGTGATGGGAAATTTTGCCTGATAAATCTGTCAGAATTCTTCGAGGCAGTAACAAGTAGTGTGGTCAAAGGAGAGGCAGTGGCTATCATTTACTAAGATTTTCAGGAGGCATCTGGTAATGTGCCTCACATGAGGCTGCTAACAATGTAAAATCCTATGCCGTTTCAGGGAAGATACTGGTGCAACACACGTTCGTCTAGGGGAATCAGATTCCGGCCCCGCCAAAAAGGGTATTCAGCTTTGGGTAGATGCTGTGTAATGTACCCCCATCACAAACCCACAACGCAAAATATCAAACAGTACACCATATGCAATCGAATGATAGACTTTATGAATATTAATCTGAATATAGGGTTAGTATGAAAATAAGCAAACCAACAAAAGGGCCCGAAGTTAAAGTCCTAATATCAGTTGGAGCTCACTCAACAGATATTCCTCCACCAACGATCTTCATTGAAACTTCGCCGACACCTGGATCATTGGATTCCGGTATACGCCATCTTGTAGTCTACTAACGCTCTCCACGCTTGTCCTTCCTCTTCTCCTGTGCTCGACAGAAGCCTCGCGAAAAACCCCAGCTCCCAGACACCCAAGAAAGAATAACATTTCTCCCATTGGTTAGCCACCCGTTATCTCTAGATATAACCCAAACATTGCTGCGACAGAGAAACCATTACATCATCAGTTAACATTACAGAGAAGCCATTACACTCTCCCCACACTGAATTTAGTCATATAACCATATAACAATTACAGCACGGAAACAGGCCATCTCGGCCCCTCTAGTCCATGCTGAACGCTTACTCTCACCTAGACCCACTGGCCCGCACTCAGCGCTTAACCCTCCATTCCTTTCCTGTCCATATACCTATACAATTTTACTGTAAATGACAATACCGAACCTGCCTCTATCATTTCTACTGGAAGCTCATTCCACATAGCTACCACTCTCTGAGTAAAGAAATTCCCCCTCGTGTTACCCTTAAACTTTTGCCCCCTAACTGTCAACTCATGTCCTCTTGTTTGAATCTCCCCTACTCGCAATGGAAAAAGCCTATCCACGTAAACTCTATCTATTCCCCTCATAATTTTAAATACCTCTATCAAGTCCCCCCTCAACCTTCTACACTCCAAAAAATAAAGACCTAACTTGTTCAATCTTTCCCTGTAACTTAGGTGCTGTAACCCAGGTACCATTTTAGTAAATCTTCCCTGTACTCTCTCTATTTTGTTGACATCTTTCCTATAATTCGGTGATCAGAACTGTACACAATACTCCAAATTCGGCCTGACCAATGCCTTGTACAATTTTAACATTACATCCCAACTCCTATACTCAAAGCTCTGATTTATAAAGGCCAGCATACCAAAAGCTTTCTTCACCACCCTATCCACATGAGATTCCACCTTCAGGGAATTATGCACCATTATTCTTAGATCACTCTGTACTACTGCATTCTTCAATGCCCTACCATTTACCATGTATGTCCTATTTTGATTATTCCTACCAAAATGTAGAACCTCACACTTATCAGCATTAAACTCCATTACCATCATTCAGCCCACTCTTCTAACTGACCTAAATCTCTCTGCAAGCTTTGAAATCCTACTTCATTATCCAGAACGCCACCTGCCTTAGTATCATCTGCATACTTACTAATCAAATTTACAACCCCATCATCCAGATCATTAATGTATATGACAAACAACATTGGACCCAGTACACATCCCTGAGGCACACCACCAGTCACCGGCTTCCAACCTGACAAACAGTTATCCGCCACTACTCTCTGGCATCTCCCATCCAGCCACTGTTAAATCTATTTTACTACTTCAATATTAATGCCGAACGCTTGAACCTTCCTAACTAACCTTCCGTATGGAACCTTGTCAAAGTACTTACTGAAGTCCATATAAACAACATCCACTACTTTACCCTCGTCAACTTTCCTCGTGAACTCTTCAAAAAATTTAATAAGATTTGTCAAACATGACCTTACATGCACAAATCCATACTGACTGTCCCTAATCAGACCCTGTCTGTCCAGATAATTATATACCATCTCTAAGAATACTTTCCATTAATTTACCCACTACTGACGTCAAACTGACAGGACTATAATTGCTAGGTTTACTTTTCTAACCCTTTATAAACAATGGAACCACATGAGCAATACGCCAATCCTCCGGCATCATCCCCGTTTCTAATGACATCTGCAATATTTCTTTCAGAGCCCCTGATATTTCTACACTAACCTCGCTCAAGGTCCTAGGGAATATCCTGTCAGGATCCGGAGATTTATCCACTTTTATATTCCTTAAAAGCGCCAGTACTTCCTCCTCTTTAATCGTCATAGTTTCCATAGCTTCCCTACTTGTTTCCCATACCTTACTCAATTCAATATCCTTCTCCTTCATGAATACTGAAGAAAAGAAATTGTACAAAAATCCCCCATCTCTTCCGGCCCCACACATAGCCGTCCACTCTGATTCTCTAAGGGACCAATTTTATCCTTTTGCTATTACTATAACTGTAGAAACCCTTCGGATTTATTTTCACCCTACTTGCCAAAGCAACCTCATATCTTCTTTTAGTTTTTCTAATTTCTTTCTTAAAATCCTTCTTACATTCTTTATATTCCTCGAGCACCTCATTTACCCCATGCTGCCTATATTTATTGTATATATCTCTCTTTTTCCTAACCAAGATTCTAATATCCCTTGAGAACCATGACTCTCTCAAACTTTTAACCTTTCCTTTCAACCTAACTGGAAGATAAAGATTCTGTGCCCTCAAAATGTCACCTTTAAATGACCTCCATTTCTCTATTCCATCCTTTACATAAAACAAATTGTCCTAATCCACTCCTTCTAAATCCTTTTGCATCTCCTCAAAGTTAGCCTTTCTCCAATCAAAAATTTCAACCCTAGGTCCAGACCTATCCTTCTCCATAATTATATTTAACGTAATGGCATTGTGATCACTGGACCCGAAGTGCTCCCCAACACATTCCTCCGTCACCTGACATATTTAATTCCCTAATAGAAGATCTAACACTGCCCCTTCTCTAGTCGGTACCTCTATATATTGCTGCAAAAAACTATCCTGCACAAATTTTACAAACGCCACACCTTTTTACAGTATAGGTTTCCCAGTCTATGTGTGGGAAATTAAAATCTCCCACAATCAAACCGCAACACCTCCCCCTCTTGTCCCTCCGATTCTATCACACCTGAAGCAACGAAATCCAGGAGTATTTAGTTTCCAATCACACACCTCCTGCAACCATGTTTCACTAATAGCTGCAACATCATATTTCCAGGTATCAATCCATGCTCTAAGCTCATCCACCTTTCTTAAAATGCTCCTAGCATTAAAATAAATGCATTTAAGAAATTCTCCACCTCTTCCTCTCAGTTTATCTCTCACAGTACAAAGAACTTCACTGCCTTATTTTTCTTCCTTCTCCCATACATCTGTTCCTACACTCTGGTTCCCCTCCCCCCTCATATTTAGTTTAAATCCACTGGAGCCTCTCTAGCAAACCTACCTGCAAGAATATTTGTCCCCCTCCAGTTCAGATGTAAACCACCCCACCGGAACAGGTCCCACTTTCCCTGGAAAACTGCCCAATTATCTATAAATCTGAAGCCCTCCCTCCTGCACCATGTCTTCAGCCACGTATTGATCTGCACTATCTTACTATTTCGAAACCCACCTACATGTGGCCTGGTAGCAATCCTGAGATTGCTATCCTGGAGGTCCTGTCCTTTAACTTGGCACCTAGCTCCCTAAGCTCACCTTTCAGGACCTCTTCACTCTTCCTGCCCATGTCATTGGTCCCTACATGGACCACAACATCCGGCTGCTCACTTTCCCTCTTGAGAATACTGAGAACTTCATTCAAGATATCGCGGACCCTGGCACTAGGGAGGCAACAGACCATCCGGGATTCTCGATCTCTTCCACAGAACCTCCTATCTGTCCCCCTAACTATCGAATCCCCTATCACTACTGCTCTCCTCTTTTCCCTCCTTCCCTTCTGACCTGAGGGTCCAGTCTTAGTGCCAGAGTCGCAACCACTGCAACTTGTCCCTGCTAGGTCGTCCCCATCAACAGTATCCAAAACGGTATACTTATTATTCATAGGAAAGGCCACGGGGTGCTCTGCTCTTCCTGTCTATTACACTTCCCTCTCCTGACAGTCACCCTACTACTTGTCTTCTGGCTCCTAGGGGTGACTATCTCCCTGTAACTCTTGTTTATTTCTGCCTCTGCCTCCCGGATGATCCGAGGTCCAGTTCCCTAACACGGTTTGTAAGGAGCTGCAGCTGGATGCACCTTTCGCAGGTGTAGTCATCAGGGACAACAGTGCTCGCCCTGACTTCCCACATACTGCAAACGGAGCACTCAACTGTCCTAACTTCTGCCTCCATTACCTACTCCTAAACTAATTAGATTAATTAAAGGAGCTTACCCGGCCTTACCTCACCTGAAGTGAAGCTCGTACTCAGCCTCTGCTCGCTTTTTAAATTCCCCCGCTCATCTCAGATGCCGACTTTCACGCGCCTGCGCAGTCTAGCCTCTTTGCCCTGATCAGTTAAAAAAAAGCAGCTTCTCTCCGAGCTTCTTTTACCTCTTCCCTCGTCGCCTCTTGCTTCGATTTAAACGTCCTCTTGACGTTGAGATAATTCGCCAACCCTTCCCGCAAAACACAAAACCGAATCCAGGTGCAGACAGCAGTGACATAGCTCCCCAAAACAGTAGATATCACGCCCTGTCCCGCAGGTGCTACATAGGCCAACCTATCCGGGGGTTCCTAATTCTCTGAGACCTCCGTACCTCCTCACAAAACTCTTCAGGCTCAGACACTACTGGGGATACTTCGAGTCTCCTTGGCGAAAACTCTCCAGATCTATCACTCAAGCCCCTCTGCAGCTCGGAGTATGCTTCGTGTCCAGGTCCCGCCTATACTCCTTCAGGGTCCTGATGTACTCCAGGCTGCCCACAGATAGCTCCTCCCACCCACCACCTCACCTGACTCAGTGGGAGAAGAGCCTGGAGTCTCTTCCTCAATCTATGGGGAGTTAGCGAAAGGCAGCATGTAACACACATCCAGATCATCATCCTCCGAATCAGTATCCCTCTCAGGGGCGAGGTACGGCCCAGCTTCTCCCGCTGGGAACCCTGCAGTTCTCCCTGGTTTCCGCAGAGTTCTCTTATTCGGTGTAGGCTCCCAGTCGGGCTCCGGGTCTACCTGTACCTCTTGTCCCAGGGACAACAGGTGGTTCCGATGAAGAATCTTGACAGGCCCCTTCCCCTTCTCTGGTTTCATCCAGAACACTGGTAGGTTTGGCATCTGACTCTCCACCACATAGGGTGTGGCCGCCCAGTGGTCAGCCAACTTGTGCTTTCCAGGTAGCACGAGATTCCTTATGAGGATTCGATCTTCCGGCAGGAATTGGGAGAACACACCTTCTGATCATACCTCCTTTTATTTCCGCGATTCTGCTTGGCAGCCGTGATCCCAGCCAATTCATAAGTCCTTTTCAGCTCTCCCCTCATGTCAGACACATACTTCAGATAAGGCTTCGGTGGTAAGTTACCCTCGTGAGTCCCAAAACAAAGGTCAATGGGCAACCGCGCCTCTCGCCCAAACTTTAGATAATATGGTAAATACCCAGTAGCCTCATTTCATGTACAGTTGTAACAGTGAACCAGATGCACAATATGTTGACTCCACCTGCTCTTCTTGCTGTTCTCCGGAGTCCCGTGCGTATCTCGCAAGGTCAGATTAAACCTCTCAGACTGGGGATCGCCCAATGGGTGACAGGGCGTGGTCCTCGATTTCGCAAATCCAAGCATGCCCAGTAACTCATAGACGAGTAACTCTCGAAGTCCCGTCCCTGGTCACTATGTATCCGTCTGGGAAGGCCATAATGAACGAAATACTTCTCCCATAACATTTGCCACTGTAGTCGCCTCTGGTCCTTGGTAGGAAAAGCCTGAGCGTATCTGGTGTAGTGGTCCGTGATGACTCAGACATTCGCCGTGTTGCTGGCAACGCGTTCTATGGACAGGAAATCCATACACACCAGTTCCCGGGGCCCCACACTCTGCAAGTGAGACAAAGGAGCTACCTGCGTAGCCAATGTCTTCCACCGTATGCAGTGAATACATGACTTGCAGTATTCTTCGACCTCCGACTTCTTTCGGGCCAGTAAAACCGGTCTTTGAGCAATCCATCATGAAGCGACCTCAACACAATCCTCCGATACTTCTCGGGCAGGACCGGCTGGCAACGCTGAGGTCGCTCTAGGGGTGAGGTGACCCGGTATAAGATTTGGTTCTTCAACTTCAACCGAGGCCATAACCCATCGTCCACACACATGCGTACATTCCCATTTTCCTTCCGGGCCACTACTACTGAGGACGCAAACGGGTTTCGAGACTCCGTGATGATCGCAGCTTCCTTCAATTTAGACAGCTGCCGCACGTCTTCCAATCCCCAGGGGCCAGTTGCCGCGACCTCTCTCTAAACGGGCTGTCCTCGGTCACCCGGATGGTGTGACGGGTGCTCTTGGAACAACCCACATCAATCTCGCCAATGGAAAAGACACTTTCCAGCGTTAACATCTTCTCCACCAGCCTCCTTTTCCAACTCAGCGGCACAGGAGAGTCCCTGAAGTTAAATGGCTCAGCGGTCAACTTCTCCCCTTTTCCAATAGTTTCTCCCCAGCGGGACTCATGGGGACGCTAGACATTACCGTCAGCGGGAGCAAATGCTCCAGGGGCATCCCTCTCTTAAAGATGATCTCTCTCTTCGCAGTGTTCCTGACAATCACAGTCATCCTGCTCGCCCGTGCAACCGAGGGCTTCTTCAATTCGGGCCTCACAGCACCCCAGCCGGAAACCTCGACTACCCATCGAAATCTTCCGGAGCATCCACTAAGAGGGCTTCGCCCTCAAGCACTCCGGGGAAACTGAGAGTCCCCATCACTCTCGCTACTTCCCCGCGCCGTACCACCCGAGGCTTCGACTGGGTGCACCACACAGTCCATTGTTTAAATTCGGTATCCGGCCCAGTGCGGCCACGAACTTACTCAAAAGCAGCTCGAAACACTGGGTGCACAGACAAGGTCCCCAAAAGATTCTCAACCGCCTTCTCCTTGCAGGCCCCCATCAGCCTCCGAATAAGAGGGGTGTTGGTCCCTACTAGAATTGAAACGCCGCACGTCTCAACAGGATCCGGTCAAACCAGCACTAATGTATCAAGAAACTCAGACACTACCACATCGGCCTCCGAGAACTCCAGTTTCACTGACAAATAACCGTCGTACGGATAATCACCAGCACTGATACCCCAAATCTCCAGTGCACTGAATGGGGTCAAGGGTAAATGCTTCAGCTACCGGTTGTAGCTGTGACCCGGTGTCGAGTATGGTTTAGCATCGATTCCCTCTATCCGTAGTGACACACTGGAGCGTGGTCCCACTAATCCTTCAGGAATAGGGTCTTCTGCTTTCGGGAGTTCCTTCGTTCATTGCTGGGAACGTGTTCCCCCAGAGCCCCAGTGAGGGAGCCCCGTTCCCTCACTGGGGCTCCTCTAAATTTCCCGAAACCTCTCCCTGCTTGGATACCCGTGGGATCGTTTTCCGAGGGGCTGCCTGCCGCTCACATTCCCGACGGAAGTGTCCCTCTTCCCCACAGTTATAGCACAGGCTACCGGCCGACCCTCTGCTCACGGAACCCCGGCCACCCGCAGCCCTCTGCGCGGTCCTTCCCCTGAGTGGGTCGGGGGGGGGGGTCTCTCTACCAGTCCTATCTTACGGAGGGTCCACACCCATCGTGAACCCCCGTGACCTCTCAGTTCTCAGCTCTGCCACCACCTCACCTCCTTTACCAGTTCCCGGGTTGAGCTGGCCCCGGTCACTTCACCAAAGGGAATACTACCGAGGACTGTACCCTGATGGCGGAGACCTCTCGTGGCCCCAACGCGTTCTCATCCCCCCACACCTCTCTGATCAGCTGAACAAACGGTGTGGGGGGGCGCTTTTTACGGGACTGCCGGGGACCCAAGAAACTACGAATTTTCTCTGGAATGACGCCCACCCGAGGGGGAGGAGGATTATGAGATGTGAGGAGAGCAGACCTCACAGTTGTTAAGTGAGTGGCAGTGCTCTGATGACTCAAAGCGACAGAGATTGGTTGAAAGTTTGAGGGCGTTGGCGGCTGAGGTAGTAAGAGGCGTGAAAGTTAACCAGCCCTTTATGCCTCCCTTGCTGAGTATCTAGACGCATTGGAGAGCGCTTTTGGTCTGACCGGGAGCACACTGGAGCTAGTGCTAGTGCTGGTGTGACGCTGCAGTCGCACAACCGCGCCATCTGCGACCTCGAAGCCACTCACCACGATTACTTCTTCTTGGTGCAATTGTACGAACTTAAAAAACAGTCCGGGCAAACTTCTGCCGACATGTCAACTTCCAAACCTGATCTATATCAATGTTCGTGAAGCTGAATAAGGTTCCCCTCCAGCCCCACCACATCCGTCCTCACCTCGGACAACCAGACAGCATTCTCATTTTATTAACCCCTTTATACAGACCACTGCTTAAACGAGTCAGGCTAGTGTACAGAGGGGTCGGAACCTGGCCAGGAAGCGACACCTCAGCGCCGCAGGGTTGTTTGGAAAGCACGGATTGGGCCATATTCATTATCAGGCCAACATGACTTGCTTAATGGGGAAATACACTGAAGATGTTAACGTGATTAAACACCACAGGCCAAATTCTCCATGGCTGAGGAGAATCGCAGCCAGGGCAAACCCAGACAAATCTGCGGGGCTGGAAACATACCAGGTGCAGTTGGATTGTGCTAACAAAGGTTTTAACGGACAACTTTACTATCTCTTTGCAACAGTCCACTGTCCCTGCAGGCTTCAAGTCAGCCACCATCATTTCGGTGCTAAAATGTCAGCCCAGTCGCACTGACCTTAAGATTAATTACCTGTTTGGAGCCGCTGGCAGTGGATCGTATAAAATCACACCTTCCAGCTCCGGCAGCATCCATCCTTTCTGAGGAGGCTGAGACGTACAAGGCTCGCTCCATTCTAACAACTTTTTACAGGAGAACCACTCAGGGTGTCCTTCTGGCTGAATCATTGTGTGGCACTGAAGGTTCAAAGCATCTGACAGTAAGACCACACTGAAACCTGCCGGAATCACGGCGCTCTTCGTCCTTCCCTATTTCTCACAGTTACCGGAAGGGCCCGAAACGTTGTTGAGGATCGCTGCCGCCATTTCCACACTCTCTTTGACCCAATACCTTCAGAAGCAGCATCGGGGCTCGGGCGGCCAGACTGGGTAACGTCTTCTTCACTCAGGCTCTGAGAGTAATGAATGCTGTGCTGTAGTAGGTTTAGTATTTCAGTAATGTTTGAGAAATGCTGAGCATATATTGTTTGAGTAATTATTCTTTGTTGTTTACTTCATTCGTATGGGTTATATGTAAGAAGAACCCGCATACGTCATTACGCCACATAGAATATGAGAGCGCCTCAGTAAAGTAAAAACTAAATTGACAAGTTATCACGGGCTCCTGTGTTTTTCTTTCGATTTGTTTCTGGAGTTACAAAACGTAACAGTGGCAACGAGGGAATTTTAGAGCGAACCCGAGACGACGAAGTGTCTTATCGCTATAATGGAATTATTTTAGGAGTAGCTTCTGCACCTGCGCTCTGGCATAAAGCTCTGGACCAGGTGCTGCGAGGCTGCCCAGGAACTCAGTGTTAGCTGTGTTCGGAAAATTCGAAGAATACGGGCTTAGCGCAATCCGCAATTAGCATGAATTATTTAAACCAGTAGTGATTACAACTGTAAGCACACGAATGAATCACAAGAATTACACAGGTCTGCTGAGGAAACTCAAGCAGTGGTGGATGCCCCAAGGCAAAGGACGTGTCACAGTTGCGGTCCTTTTTTAGGATTTGTCAATTACAATGACATGTTCCTGCCAAATCTAGCTACTGTGCTCCACCTCTTGAATTCATTACTACAGATCAGGAAGAAATGGTAATGGACGAATTAATGGGATGTGGCTTTCCAAAATGCAAAGAAAACGGTGACGTCAGGCACCGCATCACACATTATGATCCCGATCGCCCAGAGAAGCGTGCTGAGACGTCTTGCTTATGATATAGATACAATCATGTCACAGATTATGAGTGATGCAGTGATGGAAGATCATGGCCTTTGCATCACGTTCCTTTCCTCTGCAGAGAAAAAATGCGCACAGATTGGCAGTGAGGCCTTGTGTATAGGTTCACATGTGAAATATTTCAACCGGTTCCTGTGTGTGATAACGTTTACCGTCATAACTAATCATCAACATCTGGTGATTACTTTAAATCCACAGAAGGGTGTTACACCAACAGCAGCTGCTCGAATGTCCTCTGTTTCTTGGAGGACACAATTACAAATCGAGTTCAAGGGCACAACTAATCATAGAAATGCTTATGGATTGCCCCTTTACCTTTGAAAAAGAACATAGAACATAGAACAATACAGCACATTACAGATCCTTCGGCCCACAATGTTGTGCCGACCCTCAAACCCTGCCTCCCATATAACCCCCCACCTTAAATTTCTCCATATACCTGTCTAGTAGTCTCTTAAACTTCACTAGTGTATCTGCCTCCACCACTGACACAGGCAGTGCATTCCACGCACCAACCACTCTCTGAGTAAAAAAACCTTCATTTCATATCCCCCTTGAACTTCCCTCCCCTTACCTTAAAGCCATGTCCTCTTATACTGAGCAGTTGTGCCCTGGGGAAGAGGCGCTGGCTATCAACTCTATTTATTCCTCTTAATATCTTGTACACACCTATCATGTCTCCTCTCATCCTCCTTCTCTCCAAAGAGTAAAGCCCTAGCTCCCTTAATCTCTGATCATAATCCATACTCTCTAAACCAGGCAGCATCCTGGTAAATCTCCTCTGTACCTTTTCCAATGCTTCCACATCCTTCCTATAGTGAGGCGATCAGAAATGGACACAGTACTCCAAGTGTGGCCTAACCAGAGTTTTATAGAGCTGCATCATTACCTTATGACTCTTAAATTCTATCCCTCGACTTATGAAAGCTAACACCCCATAAGCTTTCTTAACTACCCTATCTACCTGTGAGGCAATTTTCAGGGATCTGTGGACATGTACCCCCAGATCCTTCTGCTCCTCCACACTACCATGTATCCTGCCATTTACTTTGCATTCTGCCATGGAGTTTGTCCTTCCAAAGTGTACCACGTCACACTTTTCTGGGTTGAACTCCATCTGCCACTGCTCAGCCCACTTCTGCATCCTATCAATATCTCTCTGCAATCTTCGACAATCCTCTACACTATCTACAACCCCACCAACCTTTGTGTCGTCTGCAAACTTGCCAACCCACCCTTCTACCCCCACATCCAGGTCATTAATAAAAATCACAAAAAGTAGAGGTCCCAGAACAGATCCTTGTGGGACACCACTAGTCACAACCCTCCAATCTGAATGTACTCCCTCCACCACGACCCTCTGCCTTCTGCAGGCAAGCCAATTCTGAATCCACCTGGCCAAACTTCCCTGGATCCCATGCCTTTTGACTTTCTGATAAGCCTATGTTGCGGAACCTTGTCAAATGCCTTACTAAAATCCATGTAGAAAGTACCTGATTTTTTTTCTGAAAAGAGGGCACTCATCTTGACTTATTCTCCCTGAGGAAAATCGAAAGTCTCCCTATTACGGCACAGGCGATCCAAAGGGAAACTCAAAAAGTCCCCAGACTGTCTCATGTCTACATGGCAACCAAAAACGGCTGGAATGTACAGCATAAATTAAATTTCCCCCATTTTCTCCACTTGTACCAGCGCCATGACAATCTTGCCCTTGACAGGGGTTGCCTTATATGGGGACTGAGAATTATTGTACCATTCAAGCTGAGAGCTAAGGTGTTGGAGGAGCTATATGCCTGTCATCTCGGCGTGGTGAAAATGAAGGCGTTGGCTTGGAGCTTAGTCTGGTGGCTTGGTATAAATCAGTAGATTGAGCTGCTTGCCATCTGCTGTTTGGCTGATGAAGGGTCTCGGACCGAAACATTGACAGAGCTTCTCCTTATAGATGCTGCCTGGCCTGCTGTGTTCCACCAGCATTTTGTGTGTGTTTGAATTTCCAGTATCTGCAAATTTCCTCATGTTTGCTCTAAATAGATCAATTATCCAGGCTCCTGTGTTTGCCTTTCGATTAGTTTCTGGCATTCCAAAGTATGCTCAGGCATGGTTGACAGCTGCTTTCACCTTGGATTGGTTTATCGCTAAACACCCTGCTCTTATGACTACGCCCCTCCCCCACCTGAAACCACCACGGTGGGCTTCACGGCTGAACAGGTGAGAAGACAGCTGAAACGTTTCTATCCAAGCAAGGTTGCAGGCCCAGACGGTGTCAGCCCCAGGGTGCTCAAAGCCTGTATCCCCCACCCCCAGCTATGTGGAGTACTTCACCATGTCTTCAACCTGAGCCTGAGTCTTCAGATGGTTCCTGTGCTGTGGAAGACATCCTGCCTTGTCCCTGTACCAAAGACGCCGTGCCCCAGTGGCTCCAATGACTACAGACCAGTGGCATTGACTTCCCACATCATAAAGACCCTGGAGAGACTTGTTCTAGAGCAGCTCCGGCCTATGGTTAGGCCACAGTTAGACCCCCTCCAGTTTGCCTACCAGCCCCGACTAGGAGTTGAGGATGCCATCGTCTACCTGCTGAACCATATCTATACCCACCTGGACAAGCCAGCGAGCACTGTGAGGGTCATGTTTTTTGACTTCTCCAGTGTGTTCAACACCATCTGCCCTGCTCTGCTGGGTGAGAAGCTGACAGTGATGCAGGTGGATGATTCCCTGGTGTTATGGATTATTGATTACCTGACTGGCAGACCGCAGTACGTGCACTTGCAACACTGTTTCTCAGACAGAGTGGTCAGCAGCACTGGGGCTCCACAGGGGACTGTCCTGTCTCCCTTTCTCTTCACCATCTACACCTCGGACTTCAACTGGTGCACAGTGTCTTGCCATCTTCAGAAGTTTTCTGATGACTCTGCCATAGTTGGATGCATCAGCAAGGGAGATGAGGCTGAGTACAGGGCTGCGTTGGGAAACTTTGTCACATGGTGCGAGCAGAATCATCTGCAGCTTAATGTGAAAAAGACTAAGGAGCTGGTGGTGGACCTGAGGAGGGCAAAGGCACCGGTGACCCCTGTTTCCATCCAAGGGGTCAGTGTGGACATGGTGGAGGATTACAAATACCTGAGGATACGAACAGACAATAAACTGGATTAGTCAAATAACACTGAGATTGTCTACAAGAAGGGTCAGAGCCATCTCTACTTCCTGAGGAGACTGAGGTCCTTTAACATCTGCCGGACGATGCTGAGGATGTTCTATGAGTCTGTGGTGGCCAGTGCTATCATGTTTGCTGTTGTGTGCTGGGGCAGCAGGCTGAGGGTAGCAGACACCGACAGAATCAACAAACTCATTCGTAAGGCCAGTGATGTTGTGGGGGTGGAGCTGGACTCTCTGACAGTGGTGTCTGAAAAGAGGATGCTGTCCAAGCTGCATGCCATCTTGGACAATGTCTCCCATCCACTCCATAATGTACTGGTTAGGCACAGGAGTACATTCAGCCAGAGGCTCATTCCACCGAGATGCAACACTGGGCATCATAGGAAGTCATTCCTGCCTGTGGCCAATTAACTTTACAACTCCTCCCTCGGAGTGTTAGACTGTTACGAACCCCGTAACTGGGGGTCTTACCAGCAAAGATAGGAGTAGCCGTTGAAGTCTGATGATACTATTTTTAACAGTATTTATTAATAAAAATACACAAAAATAATATCAATGCAAATATACAGATAATATACGTCATCAATACTAAACCTAAATGAGCGGGTATAATAATAATCAATAAGAAATAAGCTCTATCGTTGTCTAGGGGATAATGAATTGTCCGATGGAAATGTAAAGTTCAGTTCAATTCATACAGGCTGCAGTCGTTGTTGATCACTGTGTTGCAATTGTTGGAGAGAAAGAGAGAGAGAGAGAGAGAGAGAGAGAGAGAGAGAGAGAGAGAGAGAAACTTGCCGACTTTCCTTTTTCGATCTTGATCCATATCCGTCCTTTAGCTAGACCGTTCCATGGAGGACTCATCACCCAGGCAAGGGTGGACACACACACAAGCCCCCACCGGTCTCGTAGCGTCTCTCCTGGTGCGTCTGAGGGGTGTTCCCCAGACCCGACTTTTATCCTCACTCACAAGGTCTCAGGTGTCAATCAGGTTGGGATGATGCAATCCCTCAACCAGACCACTCTGGTTGTCCCCTGAGGAGTTTCAATGAATAGTACAGTACTCAATACACAATTCCTCCTTCAAGAGACAATAGCAGTAATCTCTCTCTTTGTCTATAGGAGACATTCCACCTTGTGTATTCTGGCGTTGTCTCTCTCTCATTTCCTGGGTATCAGACCCGAAATAATAGCGAGTTTGCGATTCTCAAAAAAAGGGGGGGGGCGGGCATTGGCGATTCTGTACCCTTCTGCCCATCAGAGTTGCTCCTCATTCGTAACAGACACCTTGAGCCAATAGGCTGGTCCTGGATTTATTTCCACTTGGCATAATTTACCTATCATTATTTAATTATTTATGGTTTTATATTGCTGTATTTCTACACTATTCTTGGTTGGTGTGACTGTAACGAAACCCAATTTCCCTCTGGATCAATAAAGTATGTCTGTCTGTCTGTCTGTCTGTCTGTCAAGTACCATGAGCAGGGCAGCCATGATGATAAGTTTGGTATCTGTAGTCCATTTCTTATGAGACAATCTGAGGTGTTTTGCATTAGACATTTCTATAAACGGCCATGGACAGTCATAAACCCATAGAACCATAGAACATTACAGCACAGAAACAGGCCTGTTGGCCCTTCTTGGCTGTGCCGAACCATTTCTCTGCCTAGTCCCACTGACCTGCACCTGGCCCATATTCCTCCATACACCTCTGATCCATGTACCTGTCCAAGTTTTTCTTAAATGTTAAAAGTGAGCCCGCATTTACAACTTCATCAGGCAGCTTGTTCCACACTACCACCACTCTCTGTGTCAAGAAGCACCCCCCCCCCACAATATTCTCTTTAAACGTTTCTCCCTTCACACTTAACCCATGTCCTCTGGTTTTTTTTCTCCCCTAGCCTCAGTGGAATAAAGCTTGCTTGCATTCACTCTATCTATACCCATCATAATTTTATATACCTCTATCAAGTCTCCCCTCATTCTTCTACACTCCAGGGAATAAAGTCCTAACCTATTCAACCTTTCTCTGTAACTCAGTTTCTCAAGTCCCGGCAACATCCAATTTCCTTGTAACCTCCTCGAAAATCTCTAATAGATTTGTTAAACATGACCTACCATGCACAAAGCCATTTTGACTCTTCCTAATAAGTCCCTGTCTATCTAAATACTTGTAGATCCTATCTCTTAGTACTCCTTCCAATAATTTACTCCTTCCAACGTCAAACTTGCCAGCCTATAATTACCCAGATTACTTTTAGTGCCTTTTTTAAACAACAGAACAACATGAGCTATCCTCCAATCCTTCAGCACCTCACCCGTAGATATCATCATTTTAAATATAACTGCCAGGGCCTCTGTTGTTTCAGCACTAGTCTCCTTCAAGGTCCAAGGGAATACCCTGTCAGTTTCTGCAGATTTATCTACTTTGATTTGCCTCAAGATAGCAAGCACCTCCTCTTCTTTCTATCCCTCACTAACCACTTGCTCTTAATATACCTGTAGAAGCTGTTTGGATTATCCTTCACCTTGACTGCCAAAGCTATCTCATGTCTTCTTTTAGCCCTCCTGATTTATTTCTTAAGTATTTTTTGCCCTGTATGTACTCCTCAAGTACGTTATTTGCTCCCTGTTTCCTACACATGTCATACATTTCTCTCTTCTACTTTATCAGAGTTCCAATATCCCTAGAGAAACAAGGTTCCTTATTCTTATTTACTTTGTTTTTAATCCTGACAGGAACTTATAAAACTCTGCATACTCAAAATTTCGCCTTTGAAGGCCTCCCACTTACAAACGACATCCTTGCCAGAGAGCAACCTGTCCCAATCCACGCTTTTTAGATCTTTTCTCATTTCTTCAAATTTGGCCTTTTTCCAGTTTAGAATCTCAACCCAAAGACCAGATCTATCTCTATGCATGATCAAGTTGAAACTAATGGTGTTATGGTCACTGGAACCAAAATGTTCCCCTACACACACTTCTGTCACCTGTCCTAACTCGTTTCCTAATAGGAGATCTAATATTGCATCCTCTCTAGTCGGTACTTCTATATATTGATTTAGAAAACTTTTCTGAACACATTTTACAAACTTTAACCCATCTAGACCTTTAACAGTATGGGAGTCCCAATCAATACGTGGAAAACTAAAATCCCCTACTATCACAACTTTATGTTTCCTGCAGTTGTCTGCTATCTCTCTGCAGATTTGCTCCTCCAATTCTTGCTGACTATTGGGTGGTCTATAATACAACCCCATTAATGTGGTCATACCTTTCCTGCTTCTCAGCTCCACCCATCCTGTAGCCAAGTTTCACTAATGGCTACAATGCCATAATTCCATGTGTCAGTCCACACCCTCGGCTCGTCAGCCTTCCCCACAATACTCCTCTCATTGAAATAGACACATCTCAGAAGATTATTACCACCACACACAACCCTTCTATTTGTGACTTTGCATGAAACTTTAACATCATTTACTTTCACTCCCGCTACACTATCTACTCTGGCACTATGGTTCCCGTCCCCCTGGAAATCTACTTTAAACCCCACCCCCACCCCAATAGTACTAACAAACGTCCCTGCAAGGATATTGGTCCTCCTGTAGTTCAGGTGTAACCCATCTCTCTTGTGCAGGTCCCAATGATCCTGAAATCTGAAACTTTGCCCCGTACACCAATTCCTCAGCCACGTGTTCATCCTCCAGAGCATCCTATTCTTACCCTTACTGGCACGTGGCACAGGTAGCAATCCTGAGATATCCACCCTCCAGGTCCTGCTTTTTAACTTCCTACCAAGCTCTCTATACTCACTCTTCAGGACCTCCTCACTCTTTCTTCCTACGTCTTTGGTACCAATGCGTACCATGACATCTGGCTGCTCACCCTCCCATTTCAGAATGCTGTGCACGCATTCAGAGACATCCCTGACACTGGCACTCGGGAGGCAACAAACCATCCATGAGTCTCTGTCGCGACCACAGAATCGCCTGTCTGTACCTCTAACTATCAAGTCCCCTATCACTACCGCTCTCCTCTTCTTCCCCCCTCCTTTCTGCACTGCAGAACCAGACTCAGTGCCAGAGATCTGGCTTCCACAGCTTGTCCCAGGTAAGTCATCCCCCCAACAGCATCCAAATCAGTATACTTGTTGGTGAGGGGAATGGCCACAGGGGAGCCCTGCTCTGCCTGACCTTTCTCCTTCCCTCGCCTGATGGTAACCCAATTCCCTGAGCGCTGCTCCTTTGGCATAACTGCCTCCCTGTAGCTACTATCTATAAACTCCTCATTCTTCGGAATGATCCGGAGGTCATCCAGCTCCTGCTCCAGTTCCCTAACACGGTTGGTTAGGAGCTGCAGCTGGATGCACTTCTTGCTGGTGTCGTTGTCAGGGACACCGAAGGTCTCCTTGACTTCCCACATCTTGCAAGAGGAGCATTTCGACATCCTGCCTGGCATTGTATCTACTCTAAACAAACAAAACAAAACTTACCGGAACCTCCCCTCGCCTCTGTCTGTTCACGCCGATGCCTGTTGAGCCAAAGCCATCCCACTCTGACTCAGTCCACTATGATGGTGGCCGCTGTGTATGGCGGTCTTTATTTAAACCTTTGATGTGCTACGTCACCCGCCTGTGCAATCTAGCCTCTTTTCCCCGATCAGGCTTGACGTATCAGATGGCCTACCTTGTTCCTATTTCTTATGTTCATATGCTGAAAAGTTTGCAGCCCACGCAATGGTTTTGTTAGCCACACTGGAAGAAGTTGCCTTTCAATTTGAGTCCATCCCTTTCAAGGAAGGGTTACTTAAATCATATCTCGGGTGGTGAAAAATAATGTTCTCCATGCTGTCGGAAAGAGCGCATTTGTATTTGATAAGAAAGGTGTCATAAGGTGGGTGTTGGGAGTGGACCCAAAAGCAAGACACAGACACTGAACCACCAGGAACAGGACTAGGCATGAGAAGGAAGCAAGGAAAGTGGGGTAAAAGAGGACGCTGGACATGACACAGGCTCTGGACGAGACAAGGACTCCAGGCCTGGGCTAGGACTTGATGAGGATGGCGGAACCAGGACACGGAACGAGGAGACTGGGCTTGGACTCCGAGCCAGAGACTGGACAAGGACCCAGAACCTGGGTCTTGACTCGGGCTCGGACTCCAGCACCAGGCAAGAACAAGGCATGGCTACAGGACGAGGAAAAGCACAGGACTGGACGTGAGACTCCTGGACTGGACAAGGGAATCCCAGCACAGGACGAGGGAATCCCAGCACCGGGCTGGGCAAGGTACTCCTGGGCTGGGCAAGGCACATGGACAAGATGAGAACCCAGAGCCTTGGCTGAGGGAGAGACAAGAACATGGAACAGTGAGCTGGGACCCCTCCTTGGGTAAAGGACGTAGGGCTGGGACTCATTACACAGAACACAGAACACAACAAGACAGTTCCCAATGCTAGGTAGCAGCAAGACGGCTGGACCTATCTAGTGAAGGCGTGGACATGCAGAGGCAGTTCCCAACACCAGGTAGCGGCAAAATGGCCGGACCTACCTAGCAAAGGTGTGGACACAGACAGACAGTTCCAAACAGGACGAGGCTCCAGGCAGAGGCAAGGCGAGGTGAGGCTCCAGGCAGAGGCAAAGGCAGAGGCAAGGCTAGGTGAGGTGAGGCAAGGCGCGGCTAGGCTCCAGAAGGAAGATGAAGGGAGGGGATACAGACAGGGGGTTTGGACAGGAACAATCCAGCCCCCAAAGCTGAATCCTAAAGCTATTTATGAATCCAGCCCAAACAAGAATCAGCTGCCTCAACAGAAACTAGGAAAACCCGGAAAACCTAGAATAAGGAACATGGACTGGACCATGAACTGGAATGTGGATTTCATGGACTGGACCATGACAAAAGGTGATTGTGCTGCTGAAAATATTCACTTGCCTGAACAGTTCAAGAAGCAGACTGACTATCACAAAGAGGAACCCCCATACCAAGGGCTGGGAGAAGAAGGGTCAATCATCCGGCCAATAGGAGATCCTCTGTATCGGTGTGGTTTGAGTGAGTATTGGTACAGTGGCAACAGTATAATTCATGTTTTAAGTTTGTTGCCCTGGGTCTAAATAGTTACGTTGATGTTTATACAGAGACAATAAAGTGCAAGCTCTGATTAAATAAATAATTAAGTGTCAAATATCACAACATGAGATGAAGGCACCTTAAAAGTGACTCCAAAGGTTATGAGAACAGTTCAGGGAAGGGGCAAATGAAGTTATCCCCTCTGGTTCAAGAGCCTGGTGGTTAAGGGTAATAACTGCTCCTGAATCCAGTGGAGTGGGTCCTAAGGCTCCTAAGGCTTCCTGATGGCAGCAGCGAGGAGACAGCATGGTCCAGATGGTGGGAGTGCTTGATGACAAATGTTACTTTCCTGCAACAGCACTCCGAGAACAAGATTCCCTTATGGTATATTCCCTCCCGGCTGCCAGGGTCCGGCATATCTCAGATTGAGTCCTCTGTATTCACATGGGAGGATGAGCAGCCAGAAGCCGTGGTCCATGTAGGAACCAATGACAGGATGGTAGGATGAGGGGTGACATTCTGCAAAATGAACTCAGAAAGTTGGGTGGTAAATGAAAGGGCAGGACCTCCAGGACTGTGGTCCCAGGATTGCTACACATGCCACGTGCTTCTAAAGCCAGAAATGGGAAAATCATACAGTTTACCACGTGGCTATGGAGTTGATGTAGGAGGGAGGGCTAAAGTACTTTGGATCATTGGACTCTCTTCCAGGGAAGGTGGGTCCTGTTTAGACTTGAACGGAAAGGGACTGATATCCTAGGGGTAAGTTTTGCCAGTACTGCACGGAGGTGGGGGTTAAACTACAGTTGCAGGAGGATAGGGACAAGAATAGTGGAGCCATTGAGGAAACAGATAGGCTTTCATTTGATATCTGAGATTTGGAACCGAAAACAGAATGTTGGAATTTTGAATTGTTCTTACTTATGTAAATATTTTATATGTATTGCTATTTTTAATAAACAAAACTTACTTTCATAAGTGTGCCTTATGATATCTAGTGCTGTGTAATTAGATTTTCTTCATAAAGAGTGTGGCAACAAGTCTCACAAGATCAAACCAGCACTACACAGGTGTTACATAAAACTTGGTGGGAGAGACAGCTAGGATGTAGTTTATTAGATAAATGATAACACACTGATTAGTATACAAAGCAGTAAAAGAATCTTATTGTTCAAACTCGCTTTTTCAATTAAAACCTACAGTGAAAGAAAATGGAAGTCCGAGAGGTAAAGGGCAAAATTCCAAGCGCTGTTTTAGTCAGAGACATAACAGGAACGAAGAGGATGAAGAAATACAAGACTTCCTAAAAGAATGTGGTTCAGTTGCAAGAGTTATTCCCCTAACTGACCCTGGTGCAAATCCTGAGTCCCTCATAGTAGAGTACAATTTTGGCTCTGCAGTGCAAGATCTCCAGCCCTTGCTAACGTACACTCAACTGGCAAGCAGTGACCGAAAGGTTTCTGTCATGTAGTTACTTTAGCCAGTGTTTACAATCAGAAAATTGGAAGAGACACCACTCAGGCAAACCTTGGAAAGTTGAAAACCTTAGCAAAGTGCAGTGGGAAAGATTATGATGAAATCCTGATAGATGTTACCCCAGATCAGTGAAAACCTTACTATGGAGAGTGGGGAAGCAGTCCCTGTTGAAACTGCGGAAGACATACATAACAAAACCACAACTGCTCATTTCGGAGTAGACTCCTCTAATGCTAACCAGCCAGAAACAGCTCCAGCTGCTACACAGAATAATTCAGTCCCTGTAATACAGACCAATGGAGTTGTAGTGAATCCAACCCCTCTCCTAGTGATCCTAACCCTCCAGATATTCAAAGAGACATAGTGGAGCACATTGTGTGCAGTAAGGACTTGATGGCTCATGGCAATACACCAGTAAGGCTCCGAACTTTTTCTGGCAGAATCCCTCGTCCACCTAATGAAGCAGATTGTGAGACGGCGTGCTAGTGTTGAACTGTTCTTGCAAAACACAAGAGTGTCTGATCTTCATAGAACACGGAAAGTATGTGAAAGTATTCTTCCTCCAGCTTCTGACATCAAGTCAACAAGCTCTGGAGCTTCACCCGCTATTTACATCAACTCCTAGATTCAGCTTTTACCGCCATGGAAGACGGTGATGAATGATTCGCCAAATTCATGAAGACAGTATAAAACATGGGTGAAAGACCATCTGCCTACCTACAGTGGCTGTAGGTGGCATTGACACTGCAAAGCAAAGCAGAGTTGCTGAAACTAAGATTAATAACCATCTCTTAAAGCAGTTTTGTAGGAGATGTTGAGACCGCTCCCTGACCTTAAAGCTGTAGCTGGAACAGAAAAACAAAACAGAACCTGCCATCATTTACGGAGCTATTGACATTGTAACAAACTGAGGAAGAAGACAAAAATGCATTGCATGAAACAGCATTTAGGAACAGTGAAACAACGTGCCGGTATACAATCTCAGACCACAGGCCCCTGTAAAGATGATGTAGCACAGCTAATTTCAGTTACTTCTCAACTGACTGAATAAATTGCTGAGCTTCAAAGTCAACTAGATACTCTACAAACTACAAAACAGCAGAAGGTAAAATCGAGCTCGAAGGCAACAAGTGATAAGCCACTAAAAGGAAAGGCAGACACAAACAAGAGTCCACAACCACTGACAAACAGACAAGTGTCAAACCAAAACCTTGGTAGTGTTTTAAATGTGGCGAAGATGGACACATAGCCTGCTTTTGCTGCTTTGAACCCAATCCGGCATTAGCAGCAGCAAAGAATAGACAGCTTGAAAAGAGGCAGAGTGAGTTGGAGTCACAACATGGTATTCTAAGCCTCATTTAAACAAGAAGTGTTTCCTATTGCGGGACAAACGAGGACTGATGTTGACAAATCATGTCCCAAAAGCTCCAAGATCTTGTTCGGTGAAACAACATTAAGACAACAGACTGTTGACCTACCCAAGGGATTAGCCGGCAGGAAATGCACTGCTCAACTAACCCTAGCTGGAAGAAAATGTAACTGCTTATTAAGCAGTGGTCCCCAACCACCGGGCCGTGGACCAGTACAGGGCCGCGAGGAAACAATATGATTTGGTGATAAGAAATGATACGAGTCAGCTGAACCTTTCCTCATTCCCTGTCATGCCCACTGTTGAACTTGAACACACGCGAGGTCATAATGCACGCAAGGTCATTACCCATGCGAGGTCATCAGTCGGTCATTAACCTACAACTACTCGATGAGTAAAAAGCAAACGTCACGTGAGAGTTTCTTTGAAAGAGATGGTATACAGGATCAGATGTCACCACCATCTCTAAACCCTACTATGTTCACAACTTGTCAGACCTACCAGCTCATTCCCTCACCGACTTGTGGGAAGTGGAGGGTGCTAACAGACAAGCTGTCCCATAGCTGGGATATATAGAAGTCAATGATACATTCCCAAAAGACTTTAGAGGAATGGATGTGGAAGCACCCACCCTGGCATTGATTGCTCCAGATGTCTCTTTACATTACAACCTGTGGGGTTAGTTAGCATAAATATCATGATGAGCTGTATAAAGATTACCACACACTGCAAAGTAGCCAGAAATTCTCTCCCAAGTTCCGCTACAAGCAAGTCCTGGATATTTTACAAATGTGACAAGGAGAGACTACAGAGGGAACGGTTGGGCTGGTGAGAGAACCCGGCAAGGACCTTAGAAAAATTCCAGCTGGGCAGTCTGTAGTCTTGTGTGGATCAATCACCGTCAGAAAGCTTCAACCTGATGAATGGGCTTTTGCAGAGCATTCATTTTCTTCTGTCTTGCCTCAATGACATAGTAAAGATTTCAATGGATCTTGGCTCATTTCAATGGATGCTGCCCAACCCGCTGAGTTCATCCAGCTTTTGTATGTGTTGATTTGACCACAGCATCTGCAGTGTACTTTGTGTTCACTATAGTACAGATTTGCTTGGTTACTTTGGAAAACAAACAACATTGTCACTGACCTGTAGTGATCTCCAGTACAGAGATGTCACGATTCCTCCCAGGTGCATTATAGCTGAACTAAATTCAGTACAAGCTATACTTCCGAAAGAACAACCAATTAAAACTTCCAATGAGTCTGAAGTCAGAGATACAAGAACATACCAGCTTGTTTTCCCTGAACAGTTTCAATCTGATGTATGAAAGAGACTTCACAATGACTTTGGTCACAGGGGCATAGATCGTACCCTGGATTTAGTCAGAAGCTGATTCTATTGGCATAAGAAGGCTGCTGATGTGGAACATGAGATTAAAACATGCAGTCGATGTGTAAGGAGGAAGGCCTTACCTGAGAAAGCTGCTCCGTTAGTGAATATTGTGACATCTCGACCCTTGCAGTTGTTCTGCATGGACTTTCTTACATCAGAACCCGATCAAAGTAACATAAAAGATGTGTTAGTAATAACTGATCATTTCACTAAATATGCTTTCACTTATCCTACACCCAGCCAAAAAGCCAAGATGGTTGCAAAGTGCCTATGGGAGCATTTCATCTCACATTATGGTTATCCCAAGTGCCTGCACAGACCTGACTTTGAATCCCACTTGACTAAAGAATTGTGTGAGATGGGTGGAATTCAGAAAGTCAGAACTACGTTGTACCATCCCAGAGGAAACCCTGTTGAGAGGCTTAGCAGGACCCTCTTAAATATGCTGGGACCCGAGAAACGAAAGATAAAAGTCACTGGCAAGAATTTGTGAAACCCCTAGTTCATGCTTAGAATTGTTAGAGGAATGAGAAGACTGGCTTTAGTCTGTATGAAATGAATTTTAGACAACAATCCAGTCTCCCAGTTGACTTAGCCTTTGGACTACCCTTGAAAGACAAACATGGTATATCCCACTCGCAGTATGCAAAAAATCTAAAATCTCATCTTCAGGAAAGGTTCAAGATAGCAACGGGGAACTCATGGAAAATGGTAGACTGAAACGGGACTGGATATGACAAACGTGAGAGCTTTAGAGTAGAAAGAAGGAGACAAGTGCTACTAAGGAATGTGCGCCTATGGGATAAAAACAAACCTGCCGATAAATGGTTATAAATAGTCTCTGTAGTGGAGAGCCAAGCTGGTGATCTGCCTGTCTACAAGGTCCATCCTGAGAACCAGTCTGGGCCCATACGGACATTCCATAGGGATCTATTGCTCCCTTGTGGATTTCTTCCTTCTGAAGATGAACATCTTTCTACAGTCCCTGCTCACAACTACACATCTCACAGGAATACTAAGAAAGAACAGTCAGTTGAAGAGGAAAAAAAATGCAATTGACTCTGAAGAGGACGAGGGTGAGAAACCTCTGGACCTCCAGCCCAAACCCAAATCAGCCGTTTACAGCCACTCAGGTTGCAGAGCCAGCGCAACAGAAGTTAGTTACCTGATGCAGAGAGATCCACTGTAGAAAGTAACTTAACTGACAGTCCTGAAGAAAAGCCAGTGGAATAAACAACAAATGAGGAAATATGTGATCAGTGTATCCTACCAGATGGAAGAGTCTGGAAATTTTGTCAATCTCAGATGAGTCTGAGATTAGACAAGAAAAAGAGACACATGGTGAAGTGTTTGACTAGAAAAGACACGACAAATGAGAATTCTCACAAAGAGGAGCCTGAACTCAGGAGGTCTTCTAGACTCAGAGAAAAACCTAGAAATCTGACATATTCTGACCTAGGGAATAGTAACAACAGTTCGATCCTTTTTCCAAACTCTGAATTCAGCTATTGTAATCTCTTCCAGATTTCCCAAACCCATTACAGTGCATCAGTATGCAAAGGACCTTGCTGCAGGATTGCAAAGAGAACTTGGGGGGAGAAAAAGCTATGTGAGAATGAGACGTGGCTGACGCAGGCGTGGACAAGTGACAGGAACACCTCAAAATTTTGAAACTAACAAAAGGTACGAAGTGTTAAGAGTGGAATTAGTAGTTAGTATCTCTAAATCCCCAGAGTGAAACACCTGGAGGAGAGACCATATCGATAAAAGATTTATTCAAGCTACAGCCATAACAAGCACCAGCTATAGCAAGACGATATTGGCAGAGACGGTGGTCCAAGATCTCTACCGTGCAACATAGAATTAGTTTTGCTAAATTATACCAAGGGATTTGGTCAGGTTTTTTTGTGTAGGTATTTTGAATTGACTTTCCGTGGAATACCCACCATTTCACCCAACGATCCAAGAAGCAAGATGGCGAGCCACCAAAGATCAAAGTACCAGTGCGGGAACAGAATGCTTCTAGACGTAGAGGATTTAATACGGTTGAATGTAAAAGTGTAGCTTTCATTCGACGGATCTGATTTTGATTTTCTGTACAGTATATACATACATATACGTATGAGCGGGTGTGGGTGAATTTGAATTTGTAGACGTTTTGACCTGAAGCTGAAACTGAGATTAAACATAATACGTTAAAATGGGAATCCAATTAGTTACCTAACTAACCGGGAATAAATATAAAATGGCAAATGTAAATTTGTAAACTTTTAAATAGGGAATAATGCTAGATCTAATTAGAGAAATTGGAGTAATAAAGGTTTTTCTAATGAATCTCACTGATTCTAACTGAAAAGCAATTCGATTTCATTTGATATCTGAGATTTGGGACCAAAAACAGAATGTTGGAAATTTGAATTGGTCTTATGTAAATATTTTGTATATGTTGCTATTTTTATTTAAAAAAACTAGCTTCAGAAGTGTACATTTTCTATTCAGAAGATGTGCAGATAACTTTCAGTAAGCTAGTTATCATACAAAATTGGAGAAAGTTTGATGCCTTTTTCCTTGGAGATGGCAAGGGTAACCATATAACAATTACAGCATGGAAACAGGCCATCTCAGCCCTTCTAGTCCGTGCTGAATGCTTACTCTCACCTAGTCCCACTGACCCGCACTCAGCCCATAACCCTCCATTCCTTTCCTGTCCATATACCTATCCAATTTTACTTTAAATGACAATACCGAAACTGCCTCTACCACTTCTACTGGAAGCTCATTCCACACAGCTACCACTCTCTGAGTAAAGAAATTCCCCCTCGTGTTACCCTTAAACTTTTGCCCCCAACTCTCAACTCATGTCCTCTTGTTTGAATCTCCCCTACTCTCAATGGAAAAAGCCTATCCACGTCAACTCTATCTATACCCCTCATAAATTTAAATACCTCTATCAAGTCCCCCCTCAACCTTCTATGCTCCAAAGAATAAAGACCTAACTTGTTCAATCTTTCCCTGTAACTTAGGTGCTGAAACCCAGGTAACATTCTAGTAAATCTTCTCTGTACTCTCTCTATTTTGTTGATATCTTTCCTATAATTCAGTGACCAGAACTGTACACAATACTCCAAATTCAGCCTTGCCAATGCCTTGTACAATTTTATCATTACTTCCCAACTCCTATACTCAATGCTCTGATTTATAAAGGCCAGCATACAAAAAGCTTTCTTCACCACCCTATCCACATGAGAATCCACCTTCAGGGAACTATGCACCATTATTCCTAGATCACTCTGTTCTACTGCATTCTTCAATGCCCTACCATTTACCATGTATTTCCTATTTGGATTATTCCTACCAAAATGTAGCACCTCACACTTATCAACATTAAACTCCATCTGCCATCCTTCAGCCCACTCTTTTAACTGGCCTAAATCTCTCTGCAAACTTTGAAAACCTACTTCATTATCCACAACGCCACCTACCTTAGTATCATCTGCATGCTTACTAATCCAATTTACCACCCCATTATCCAGATCATTAATGTATATGACAAACAACATTGGACCCAGTACAGATCCCTGAGGCACACCACTAGTCACCGCTTCCAACCTGACAAACAGTTATCCACCACTACTCTCTGGCATCTCCCATCCAGCCACTGTTTTTTATATATATTTTTATTAAATTTTTAAGAGAATTACATAAAATGAATAGAATAATAGAGTAATGAAAATTAATATTAGCCCTCCCCCGCCCCTTAACCCTTCCCCCCTTAACATCTCTGTCTAAAAAAAAGAAAAAAGAAAAAAAAGAAAGAAAGAAGGATTGCCTGGATATCGGAGGATCCCCACATGCTCCATGGAGTTCAAAATAACTTTAGTATATATCTTTATTTTTTCCCCAAATAACTAATAATTTTATCTTCAAAGGTCCTATATATTTATTCCTATCTTTTGTAGATAGGGGTGCCAAATTTTCAAAAATATATCATATTCATTTCTTAAATTATAAGTAATTTTTCCAAGTGGAATGCAGCTATATATTTCATTATTCCAACAGTCCATAGTTAAGTATGAATCTGATTTCCAAGTAACTGCGATAGCTTTTTTGGCTACTGCCAATGCAATTTTTATAATTTTTTTCTGATATTTATTCAATTTAGGTTTCGGTATTATCCCTTCAATATCACCTAATAAAAATAATATTGGGCTATGTGGAAGTTGTATTCCAATAATTTGTTCCAGTAAAAGTCTTAGATTTATCCAAAAAGGTTGAATTTTAAAACAAGACCAAGTAGAGTGTAAAAAAGTACCGATTTCTTGATTACATCGGAAACATTGGACAGATAAATTTGGGTTTAATCTATTTAATTTTTGTGGTGTAATATATAATTGATGTAAAAAATTGTATTGTACTAATCTGTCAGACATTTATTGTATTTGTCATACTATCAAGACATAGTCAACCAATTTTTTTCATCAATTTTAATATTCAAATCAGTTTCCCATTTTTGTCTTGACTTATGAATTCCTGGTTTAATTGTCTGTTTTTGAATCAAGTTATACATACAAGACGTAAATTTTTAAATTTTTCCTTTTTGAATTAAAGTTTCTATTTCATTAGGTTTTGGCATTAACATTGTTTGACCCAGTTTATCTCTTAAATAGGCCTTTTATTGAAAATAACAGAAAAGAGTGTTATTTGATATTTTATATTTATTCTTTAATTGATCAAACAACATCAATATACCTCCTTCAAAACAGTCACCTATATATCTGATCCCTTTTTGAAACCAGTTATATAAAAATTGATTATCCATTGTAAAAGGAATAAGTCTATTTTGAATTAGAGTTCTCTTTGCTAATAAAGATTTCTTTATCTCATCATCCACATTTACCTTATTCCATAAATCGATCAAATGTTTTAATATAAGAACAACACACACAAAATGCTGGTAGAACACAGCAGGCTAGGCAGCATCTATAGGGAGAAGCGATGTTGACGTTTCGGGCCGAGACCTTTCGTCAGGACTCAATCTTTTAATATAAGAGATTCTTTCTTTTCCTGTATCCATTTGGATTCCCATTTATATATAAAATCTTCTGGTATATTTTCTCCTATCTTATCTAACTCTATTCTAATCCATGCCAGTTTTTCTTCATCAAAAAAAGATGCAATAAATCTAAGTTGATTTGCTTTATAATAATTCTTAAAATTTGGGAGTTGTAACCCTCCTAGGTCAAATTTACATGTCAATTTTTCCAACGATATTCTTGACATCTTACCTTTCCAAAGAAACTTCCTCACAAATTTATTCAACTCTTGAAAAAACTTCTGGGGCAGTTGTATTGGTAATGTTTGGAATAAATGTTGTAATCTAGGAAATATATTCATTTTTACAGCATTAACTCTACCTACTAATGGTATTGGTAACATCATTCATTTATCAAGATCTTCTTGTATTTTTTTCAATAATGGCAAATAATTTAATTTATATAAATTCTTTATGTCGTTATCGACTCTTACACCTAAATATTTTATACCATTTGTCGGCCATCTAAATTGAGTTACTAATCGACATTGACTATAATCTCCTTTAGTAAGGGGTAAAATTTCACTTTTAGCCCAGTTTACTTTATACCCTGATATTTTCCCATATTCTTCCAATCTGAAAGATAATTTATGCAATGAATGCAATGGGTTTGTTAAATAAATCAGAACATCATCAGCAAATAAGTTAATCTTATATTCCTCCTGGTTAACTCTGAAGCCCACAATATCTGGATCAGTTCTAATTAATTCAGCTAATGTTTCTAACGCCAAATCAAATAGGGCAGGTGATAATGGACAGCCTTGTCTAGTTGACCTTGTTAACTGGAATGATGTTGAAATTTGACCATTTGTCACTACTTTAGCTTTGGGACTAGTATTTAAGGTTTTAATCCATTTTATAAAAGATTTTCCTAACCCATATTTTTCCAATGCCTTAAATAAAAAGTCCCATTCCAATCTATCAAATGCTTTTTCTGCATCCAAAGCAACTGCCACACTCATTTCCTCCTTCTTTTGTGCCAGATAAATTATGCTATCTAACCGAGTTACATTATCCGCCGATTGTCTATTTTTAATAAAGCCTGTTTAATCCATATGTATTAATTTTGGTAAATATTTAGATAATCTATTAGATAAATTTTTGCTATTATTTTATAATCAGTATTCAACAAAGAGATAGGCCTATATGATGTTGGTTTTAAAGGATCTCTATCTTTTTTTGGCAATACTATTAGGATCGCTGTCAAAAAAGATTGTGGAAGTTTATGTGTTCTTTCTGCTTGATATATTAACTTCATAAAGGGAGGGATCAATAAATCTTTAATTTTTTTTATAAAATTCAGGCAGAAAACTGTCTTCTCCTGGAGATTTATTACTCTGGAGTGATCCTAAAGCTTCTTCAACCTCTTTTAATGTAAAGAACCTATCCTATCCTTTCTGTTCTTCTGAATTCAAATTTGGAAGAGTTATTTGTGATAAAAAAAAATTCTATCTCAGCAACCTCATTTTGTGATTCTGACTGATATAATTCGGAGTAAAAAATTTTTAAAGTTTCATTAATTTCTAAAGGTTTATAAGTAATTTTATTTGCACTTGTTCTAATTGCATTTATTGTTTTGGAAGCCTGCTCTGTTTTCAACTGCCAAGCAAGAATCTTGTGTGATCTTTCACCTAATTCATAATATCTCTGTTTAGTTCTCATAATTACTTTTTCTGTTCGATACGTCTGGAGTGTATTATATTGTAGCTTCTTATCGACAAGTTGACTTCGTTTTTCTTCTGTCATATATCTTTGGGATTCTTTTTCTAATTTTGTAATCTATTTTTCCAATTGATCTATTTCTAACATATATTCCTTAATTTTAGAAGTATAATTTATTATCTGACCCCTCAAATATGCTTTCATCGCTTCCCATAATATAAATTTATCATCAGCTGAATATGAGTTTGTATCCAAAAAAAATTGGATCTGTTTTTTCATAAAATCACAAAAATCTTGACGTTTTAATAAAATTGAATTAAATCTCCATCTGTAAATCACTTCCTCCTTATTCTTCATTATCATTGTTATTATCAAGTGGGAATGATCTGACAGTATTCTCGCTTTATATTCCACACTTTTCACTCTATCCTGAATATTCATTGATAATAGGAAAAAGTCAATCCTTGAATAAGTTTTATGTCTATTTGAATAAAATGAATAATCTCTTTCTCTTGGATTAATTCTTCGCCATATATCAATCAAATTTAAGTCTTTCATCAATGATAAAGTTAGCTTTATTGCTTTTGATTTTGTAACAGCCTTAGTTGACCTATCTAGAACTGGGTCTAAATGAAAGTTAAAATCTCCACCTATTAATATTTTATCATGTGCATCGGCCAAATTCAAAAAAACTTCTTGTATGAATTTTGCATCATTTTCATTTGGTGCATAAATGTTCATAAGAGTCCATAATTCCAAAAAGATTTGACAATGTATAATCACATATCTCCCCACAGAATCAATTAGTACATTTTGTATTTTAATTGGTAAGGTTTTATTAACCAAAATTGCAACTCCCCTCGACTTTGAATTAAATGAAGCTGCAATAACACTTACAACCCAATGTCTCTTTAATTTCTGATGTTCTGTCTCTGTTAAATGTGTTTCCTGCAAAAAAAGCTATATCTCGTTTCATTTTCTTAATATATATTAAAACTCTTTTTCTTTTCACAGGTCCATTAAGCCCATTAACATTAAAACTTAAAAAATTGAGTAAATTAGTCATTCATAATACCTTGGGGAATCTCTTTAAAATTCTCCATGTTGCTATGTGTCTCCCCCTCAATCATCCAGGCAAAAAAGGAAAAATAGAAGAAAGATAGATAGTAAAGAAAAAAAATAACAAAATACCCCCCCCACTAATGTTGTGAATGAATAGAAACACCACATTACCCCCCTCCGTATTACGGGTCATGGCAATTGCCATGATTACACACGTGAATCCCACAGCAATCGATCAGAAGCTCCTCCAGCTCCCCCGTAACAAAAAAAAGATATATATATATGTGAAGAAGAAAAAAAATTAATATCTCTACTCCCAATTAATATTCCTCAATTATTTTTTTATCTTGTTCCCCTTCTATCATATACTTAAAGTATATTTGTATATTCTTCTACTCATAAATGTCCATCAAATCCAATCCCTATCTCAGTCTTCATCTTTAATCCATTTCATTTCCATAATTCTTTACTGCATCTCGTGAATATTAGGAAGTTCTTGTACAAACTCCTCCACTTTCTGATGATCAGTAAAAAGTCTTCTTTCTTCATCATCCAAAAAAATCATCAGTGTTGCTGGATAGCTCAATATAAATTAATAATCCTTTTCCCATAAGATTTTTTTCACTGAATTAAATTCCTTCCGCCTCTTCAAAAGGTCGTAACTTATATCAGGATAAAAAAGAACTCTTTTCCCTTCTATCATCAATGGCCCATTTCTCTTTCTGGCACCTTGAGCAGCTGCCTTCAAGATCTTTTCTTTATCTTGATATCTTAAACATTTTATCAAGATTGATCGGGGATTTTGATCTTGTTGGGACTTTGGTCTTAAAGCTCTATGAGCTCTTTCGATTTCAATTAACTGACTTCCCTCTTCCATTTCCAAGATTTCCGGAATCCATTTTTGAAAGAATTTTATTGAATCTTCTCCCTCTA
Organism: Hemitrygon akajei; assembly: GCF_048418815.1. Classification (NCBI taxonomy): domain Eukaryota; kingdom Metazoa; phylum Chordata; class Chondrichthyes; order Myliobatiformes; family Dasyatidae; genus Hemitrygon; species Hemitrygon akajei. Next base: position 66,201,361 of record NC_133131.1, read on the forward strand.
TGCCTTCTTTAAGACCAACAATCTTAATATTGTTTCGTCTGCTGAAATTTTCGAGCACATCTACTTTTTCCAACAACCGTTTTCTTTCTGATGTCCAGGCAACGATATTATCTTCCATCTTGTCCATTCTTTCAGTGTTGTCTCCCATTTTTTCTTCCAACTTTTTAACTTTCTTGTCCATTTTCTTTTGTTTTTCACCACCTTATCAAGCGTAATCTTCACATTTCTAATATCTGTTTTTATTACTTTTAATTCATGCATTATTTGTATCAAGGCTTTTCTTATGCTCTAGAAAGTTTTCCACCTTTAATTTCCTCCTATTCTTCTACTTCTTCATCTATTTCTTCATCTGTGTTTTCCAGAGAGTCTGATTCTACTTCCGATTCACTTTCATTTTCACTTCCAGTCACAGTTGGAACTCGTAGTTTTGTTTGCACCTGTTTGTGCATACTCGTTTCTTCACGCATGCGCAGCTCCCGCTGTTTCTTCTTAGAGACCATTGATATTGCCGCAGCCTCCTGCCCTGCACCATCGGAGGTGACTTGTACTTCGCCGGGAAGAGATCCAACTTGAGTACGAGGCTCCGCCAAAACGGCCGGGCCTCTTTCCCCGCCAACTTGCACTGTCTTCAAAGTAGTAATTCTCTTCTGTTTCTGTTTAGGAGGCATATCTAAAGATAGTCCTGAATTGTTTATAAGTAGTTTCTAGAAGGTATTTATTAACTCTTCTTCACTAAAACTTTGTTTTATTGGTTTTTACAGGAGAGCGGGATTTCCACGTCTCGATCCTACGTGATGTCCCTCCCCCCCCCCCCCCCCCCATCCAGCCACTGTTGAATCCATTTTACTACTTCAATATTAATACCTAACAATTGAACCTTCTTAACTAACCTTCCGTGCAGAACCTTGTCAAAGGCCTTACTGAAGACCATATAGACAACATCCACTGCTTTACCCTGGTCAACTTTCCTAGTAACCTCTTCAAAAAATTCAATAAGATTTGTCAAACATGACCTTACACGCACAAATCCATGTTGACTGTTCCTAATCAGACCCTGTCTGTCCAGCTAATACCATCTCTAATAATACTTTCCATTAACTTACCCACCACTGACATCAAACTGACTGGCCTATAATTGCTAGGTTTACTCTTAGAACCCTTTTTAAACAATGGAACCACATGAGCAATACGCCAATCCTCCGGCACCATCCCCGTTTCTAATGACTTTTGAAATATTTCTGTCAGACCCCTGCTATTTCTACACTAACCTCCCTCAAGGTCCTAGGGAATATCCTGTCAGGTCCTGGAGATTTATCCACTTTTATATTCCTTAAAAGCTCCAGTACTTCCTCCTCTTTAATCATCATAGTTTCCATAACTTCCCTACTTGTTTCCCTTACCTTACACAATTCAATATCCTTCTCCTTACTGAATAACGAAGAAAAGAAATTGTTCAAAATCTGCCCCATCTCTTTTGGCTCCACACATAGCTGTCCACCCTGATTCTCTAAGGGACCAATTTTATCCCTCACTATCCTGTTGCTATTAATATAACTGTAGAAACCCTTTGGATTTATTTTCACCCTACTTGCCAAAGCAACCTCGTATCTTCTTTTAGCTTTTCTTATTTCTTTCTTAAGATTCTTCTTACATTCTTTATATTCCTTGAGCATCTCATTTACCCCATGCTGCCTATATTTATTGTATATATCTTTCTTTTTCCTAACCAAGTTTCCAATTTCCCTTGAAAACCATGGCTCTCTCAAACTTTTAACATTTCCTTTCAACCTAACAGGAACATAAGGATTCTGTACCCTCAAAATTTCACCTTTAAATGACCTCCATTTCTCTATTACATCCTTCCCATAAAACAAGTTGTCCCAATCCACTCCTTCTAAATCCTTTTGCATCTCCTCAAAGTTAGCCTTTCTCCAATAAAAAATCTCAACCCTGGGTCCAGTCCTATCCTTCTCCATAATTATATTGAAACTAATGGCATTGTGATCACTGGACCCAAACTGCTCCCCAACACATACCTCCGTCACCTGACCTATCTCATTCCCTAACAGGAGATCCAACACTGCCCCTTCTCTAGTGGGTTCCTCTATGTATTGCTGCAAAAATCTATCCTGAACACATTTTACAAACTCCAAACCATCCATCCCTTTTACAGTATGGGCTTCCCAGTCTATGTGTGGAAAATTAAAATCTCCCACAATCACAACCCTGTGCTTACTCCAAATATCTGCTATCTCCTTACAAATTTGCTCCTCCAATTAGGTGTTCCATTAGGTGTTCTATAATACACCCCTATAAGTGTCACTACACCTTTCCAATTCCTCAATTCCACCCAAATATTCTCCCTAGAAGAGCCCTCTAATCTGTCCTGCCAGAGCACCGCTGTAATATTTTCTCTGACAAGCAATGCAACACCTCCCCCTCTTGTCCCTCCGATTCTATCACACCTGAAGCAATGAAATCCAGGAATATTTAGTTGCCAATCACACCCCTCCTGCAACCATGTTTCACTAATAGCTATAACATCATATTTCCAGGTATCAATCCATGCTCTAAGCTCATCCACCTTTCTTGCAATGCTCCTAGCATTAAAATAAATGTATTTAAGAAATTCTCCACCTCTTCCTCTCTGTTTATCTCTCAACAGTACAAAGAACTTTACTGCCTTATTTTTCTTCCTTCTCCCATACATCTGTTCCTACACTCTGGTTCCCCTCCCCCCTCATATCTAGTTTAAATCCACTGGAGCCTCTCTAGCAAACCTACCTGCAAAAATACTTCTCCCCATTCAGTTCAGATGTAAAGCGTTCTGCCAGAACAGGTCCCACCTTCCCTGGAAAACTGCCCAATTATCTATAAATCTGAAGCCCTCCCTCCTGCACCATGTCTTCAGCCACGTGTTGATCAGCACTATCTTACTATTTCTAAACCCGCCTGCATGTGGCACTGGTAACAATCCTGAGATTGCTATCCTGGAGGTCTTGTTCTTTAACTTAGCACCTAGCTCCCTAAACTCACCTTTCAGTACCTCCTCACTCTTTCTACCCATGTCATTGGTCCCTACATGGACCACAACATCCGGCTGCTCACCCTCCCTCTTGAGAATACTGAGAACTCGATTCGAGATATAGCGGACCCTGGCACCAGGGAGGCAACAGACCATCCGGGATTCTCGATCTCTTCCACAGAACCTCCTATCTGTCCCCTAACTATCGAATCCCCTATCACTACTGCTCTCCTCTTTTCCCTCCTTCCCTTCTGAGCTGAGGGTCCAGTCTCGGTGCTAGAGGCACAACCACTGCAACTTGTCCCTGGTAGGTCATCCCCACCAACAGTATCCAAAACGGTATACATATTGTTGATGGGAACGGCCGCAGGGGTGCTCTGTTCTTCCTGTCTATTCCCCTTCCCTCTCCTGACAGTCACCCAACTACCTGTCTCCTGACTCCTAGGGGTGACTATTTCCCTGAAACTCCTGTCTATTTCTGTCTCTGACTCCTGAATGATCCAAAATTCATCCAGCTCCTGCTCCAGCTCCCTAACATGGTTTGTCAGGAGCTGCAGCTGGATGCACCTTTTGCAGGTGTAGTCATCAGGGACAACAGTGCTCGCCCTGACTTCCCACATACTGCAAACGGAGCACTCAACTACCCTAACTGCTGCCTCCATTACCTACTCCTAATCTAATTAGATTAATTAAAGGAGCTTACCTGGCCTTACCTCACCTGGAGTGAAGCTCGTACTCAGCCTCTGCTCGCTATTTAAATTCTCCTGCTGCCTCACGGGCCAACTTTCACTTGCTTGCACAGTCATACCCCATTCAAACCTCACCTCTGCCTGTTCACACCGAAGCCTGATTGAGCCAAAGCCGACCCACTCTGCCTCAGTCCACTCCAACGATGGCCGCTGTATATGGCGGTCTTCCTTTTTAAACCCTTGGCGCACTACATCACGCGCCTGCACAGTCTAGCCTCTTTGTCACGATCAGTTTTAAAAAAACAGTTTCTCTCCAAGCTTCTTTTACCTCTTCCCTCGCCGCCTCTTGCTGCAATTTAAAATTATATCTACTTAATTATATTTTGCTTGGATTGGGATTTCAGGCAAAACCGTCTCCATACCATGAGTAAATGAAGTGAAACAAACTGAAATGATTACACAACCGTGAGCTCTAATAGTTATATGCATGACCTGGTAATGGGTGTCAGTGATGACGGATGCTGCTTTCCTGCAATAATTCTTTTTGTATATGTGCTCAGTGGTGGGGAGGACTGGGTCGTATCCTTTATTTTTTGTAGGATTTTCCATTCAAGGGCATTGATCTTTCCATACCCGGCCATGGTGTAGCCAGCACATATCTATAGAAATTTGTCCGTTTTAGATGTCATGCCAAATTTTCACAAACTCCCAATGAAGCAGAGGTGCTGAGTTCTTTCTTTGTAATTGCACTTATGTCCTGGGTGCAGGCAAGGTGTTCCAAAATTATACTACCAAGCACAACAGTAAAGCCACCCAGCCTACATATCAGAGTTCACCGCAGATATCCAACATTTCAAAGTGAAAAATAATGCTGTGGCTGATTGCCTCTCACAACCAGCCATTGAGGCCTTACACTTTGAGTTGACTATGCTGGCATGGCAGCCAGGCGAGTTACTGACCCAGAGAACCAGTCTTGTCATGGGCCCGTGGTTGAATTACATTAAATTCACAGAAGCTGGGGTTTCTCTCCTGCGCAATGTCTGAACGAATCACCCTTGCTGCATCGTGCATGAAAACTAGAGACGGACTGTCCATACATGGCCTCTCGCATCCAGTTTGGAAGGCCTCGCCAAAACTGGTTGCACTGAAGTTTCATATGGCACAGCCTTAGAAAGGACTGCATGATTGGCCTACAGTTTGTGGGGAATGCCAGCAGGCAAAAATTAGCTGTCACGTTCAGGCACCATTGGCACCTTTTGAGGTCCTTGAGCAATGGTTCGACCAAGTCAAAGTGGACCTTGTTGGTCCTTATCCACCTCCTGTGGTTTCATGCATGTTCTTACCATGGAGGCCTGTACCACCAGGTGGCCAGAGGTCATGCCTGTAGCAACAACAATGGCCGCAGATGTGGCTCAGGCATTCATCAGCACCTGGGTTGCTTGGCTTGGCACCCCATCTGCTATTTCCTCTGACCGCAGTCCCCAATTAATTTCCAACCCCTGCAATGGCCCAGAACCTCGGTGTTAGGCTACATCACACCACAGCATATCACCCACAGGACAATGGCCCACGTGAGCGGTTTCACTACTCCTTAAAAGCAGCTCTGAGGTCTTCCCTGACAGATGAGTGTTGACATGGTCGTCTCCCATGTGGCCTGCTGGGGCTCAGAACTGCTTCGAAAAAGGAGTTGCAGTCGTCCGTGGCTGAGTACGGCAGATGATACAAGTCCCAGGTGATTTCATTCCTGGTTGGCCTCCCAACAGCGTTCCACCCTGCTCGGTAAATTCAATTCCTTTTCACCTATTCCTACCTCCCATCACCGGCCCCTGTTGACCTACATTTCGACTCATTTGTTTTCGTCTGCCATGATGCACACCAACATTCTTTTAGACCCCCTTTTGCATTTTGGAATGGAGAGAAAAGAATTTGAATTGAAAATACACTGGGACTAAGATGTTAACTGTCCTGTGCTGTTAGCAGTGGGATCATCAGTTAATCTGCCACCTGTCTTCAGGAGTTTCGGCCTGCTTATGATCAAGACTCCTTCAAGGTGAGGGAGTCTTATCAGGGGTAAACCTGACTGTATTTTGCAAGATTGCCTTAAACCAGCCCACCAAGATTTGGAGTATTCCTCTGCCATTTCCCTGGCATTACAACATGCCCTTGAGTGTGTCAATGCACCTCTGGGGTGGCCACAGACACCTGCTGATCCTCCACCCCTGGAACATAGCCCCGAGCCAGGCAGCTCGTCCGTGCTCCAGACAGGCTCACGGTGCCAGTTTTAGCGAATTCTGAGGCGGGGGTGGGGGGGGGGGGGCGCTGTGTGGGGTAATGAAAATAGGAGAAATGTACCTGATTCACTCTAAGAGGCTGGTCTGACATGATGACGTTGTAATGTGAGGATTTTTAGCATGATTTTTTGTTTAGGTTTTGAGTTCAATAATATGTTATGGGTTTCATTAATATAAAACGCCTCACTTCAGTTTATTTGCGAAAACCTACAGAAGTAAAGGCAGCGGAGAACTTAGGAGGGAAGACGGGAGAAAGGTCACATCCAGGCCAGGACCACCAGACTCAAAAACAGTTACCTTCCTGAAGCAGTAAGGCCGATCAGCACCTCCGCCCACCAACTCCACCATTACTTTATTATTTCCTTTCAGTCACCTTATGCACAACCTAGTGTCACTTTATAAGCATGTAATAATTCTATGTATATAAGCTATCATAAACTATTGAATCCTAAAAAAAAATCAAGATAGAGTCGATTTCGGTAGGATGATTCCTATAGTGGGAGAGTCTAGAATCAGAGGACACAGCCTCAGAATACATCCCTTTAGAACAGAGGTGAGGAGGAATTTCTTTAGCCAAAGTGTGGTGAATCTGTGGAACTAATTGCCTCAGACGACTGTGGACGCCAATTCTGCTCCCATGGTCTTATGGTGTTAAATAAATAAGGGGAGGAGGGAGAGGGCGAGGGAGATATAAAGATATCAGCGACATGTCAGGGCTTATAGCACAGACGGAACCTTTGTGCTGATGCTACAGGCGTGTGGGGAAACGGTTGAGTGTGACCACCTTGTCCGTCGTTATGGCGCTGCTGATGGTGTTGCGTCGGGTCGGTTCCTGTCCGTGGGCGGGCGAGGCAGGTGGGTACTGAGCCGGGGCTGGGTGCGCGGAGATAAACTAAACCGGTGGTATGCGTGGGAGGGGGAACGTGGACATTCTACTGGGCCGAATCTTGTGTTCAGGCCAGTGATTTTTCTCCAAGATTACGTCCGGCTGATGGCCTTCTATTGGGAACGGGCGTTACTATTGCCCCAGCCTTGGACCAGTATCCTTGGTCGGAGTGATTTCGCTGTGGTGAGAGCGAACCAAGTGCATGGCCAAGAGCAGCAAAGTAATTCCCAGGCCTCATTGTGTAGATTTGAATCAGGACCGTGGTTCCTCTGTAAATTGGTTGAGGGTGTTACCTGTCAGACACGCCTTTTATTTATATATTATATATACACATATATTTAATTGATTTATTTTCCTGCATACGCAAGTAGACAATTCACGCAGGGTTAGAGAATCAAGAGCTAGAGGTCTTGATTTAAAGTGAAAAGGGAAGACATTTAGTAGAAAACCAAGGGGCAAATTGTATTATGGAATAAGCCAGTGGAAGTGGTTGACGCACTTTTAAATAGCATTTAAAAGTTAATTGACAGGTAGGTGGATAGGAAAGGCATTAAGAGATGTGAGCTGAAATTGGGTAAATAGGACTGGCTTAGATGGAAATTTGGTTGGCTTTGTATGGTTAGGTCAAAGAGTCTGTTTCTGTATTGTATAACTCTGTGCAATGACATCCCTCTTATTTACAGGCCAATATCAGAAGATTGCAAAAGTTTTTCCAGTTGGGCTAAAGACCTATGAGCTTCCTCCCAGTTACAATGGTGAGTTAGAATAAACTTTTATTCTCCCATTTGTCCTGATGCCTATCTATAAAACATGGGGACAGGATTAGGATGATTGGCCCATCAAGTCTTCTCTGCCTTTCAGTTGCGACTGATTTATTTTCCCTCTTAACCCCATATTTCTGCCCTGTAGCATTTGATGCCCTTTCTCATCAAGAACCAATCAATTCCTGCTTTAAATATGCCCATTGACTTGGCCTCCATAGCTATGTGGTACTGATTTCCACAAATTCACCACCCTCTGGACAAAGATATTTCTCATCTCTGTTTAAAATAGGTGTTTTTCTATTCTGAGGCTGAGATCTGTGGACCTACATTCCCCAACTACTGGAAATATCCTTGCTATGCCCATTCTATCTAGGCCTTTCAATATTCAGAAGCTTTCAATGAGAACTGTATTCCCCCCACTCCCCCATCTTCTCACTTCCAGCGAGCACAGGCCCAGAACCATCAGTGCTCCTAGTTTGTTAACCCTTTCATAGCCAGGATCATTCTTGTAAATAACTGCAGGACCCTTCCCAATGCCAGCATACTCTTTCTTGGGTATGGGAACCAAAACTGCTCACAATACTTCAAATATGGTCTGACCAATGCTTTATAAAGCCTCAGCATTACATCCTTGCCTTTGTATTCAAACTCTCTTGAAATGAATGCTAACGTTGTATTTGCCTGCCTTACCACTGACTCAACCTGTATGTTAACTCATGGGATCCTGCACTAAGACTCTCAAGCCCCTATGCACCTCTGGTTTCTGAATTCGCTGTCCATTAGAAAACAGTCCATGCCTTTATTCCTTCTACAAAAGTGCATGGATTTACACTTACCTAAACTTATTTAACTTGCTATTTCTTTGCCCAGTCTCCTAATCTGTCAAGATTTTCTTCCTGCTATCTTTGTATCATTTGCAAACTTGGTCACAAAGCCATCATTTCCATCATCCAGATTAATTAACATATAATGTGAAAGTAGTGAGCCTGACACCGAGCCTGTGGAACACCATGAGTTACTGGCAGTCAACCAGAAAAGGTCCCTTTTATTCATGCTGTTTGCCTTGTGCAGTCAGACATTCTTCTGTCCTGTAATACCATGGACTCTTACCTTGTTTAGCCGCCTCCGGTGCAGCAGCTTGTCAAAGACCTTATGAAATTCAAGCAAGCAACATCACTGGCTCTCCTTTATCTATTCTACTGCTCTCACAGTGCATGTGTACAAAGCTAGGGAGTTAAACACCTTCTCAAAAATCACCCAAGCTGGAAGCTTTCTTCAGGGATTTTAATGAGAAAACTTATTGAAACTGCAGAAAGTGAAGTAAAAATACGTATTAGATTCAATACAGAATCGTCACATGCCGGAATTTAATAATACTATTGATTATTCTGGCGATCATAATCAAATAAGGTAGCACACCCATGCACGTTCTTTAGCTATGCCATGGGTTAGAGTGACCTCATGGCACAACAATAGCTTAATTGTGATGAACAAAAAATATAATGCTTCCTCAAAGTACATCTACTAAATGTTTACCAATATTAAGAAAGCTTAAGACACACAGATATTGCTGTTTCAAGGTCAGAATGAAAAGTGGATGGAGATGTATTGTTCTTCTATTGTGTTTGCTCCAAGTGTCATGTGAAAAGTGGAGTTGTGTCAGGGATGCTTGAATGGGATGGACTAGGGTGTGGAGGCCAGGCAGGGGGTTGCGTGAAGGAATGTGGGATTAGATAAGGGTTATTATTGTGTGCAGCTAAGGCTGAGAAATCATCATGTTGGGGGGGGGGGGTGGTCAGGTGGGATTGGAGCCTAGCCCTGAGAAGGCAATCAGTGACGTGACATGGAAGGCCCAGGATGGATGTGTTGAGCAAGCATTGCCCTCTGCAGTCTGGGTCCTGTGCGCAGCTCTAGCTCAGGAGAAAATGCACAGCAAGCTGTTCACTGGCACAGGGTCATGGAAATGGTGCACAGTTGACTCCCACACTGTGTGTCTGGACTCTACTGTGTTTGGGTAGGGAGTCCAGAACTAGAGTGCAGAGGGATAAGGTGCAAAGGGGAGAAATTTAAAGGAGAGCTGAGGGGTACACTTTTCCAAACTATATGGTGATGGTTATTTGGATCAAGATGCCCAGAGGAGGTGGGGGACACAAGTGAGAATTACAACAGTTAGAAAGTGTTTTTGCAGATCTGAGGATGGGATGGACCTATTGCCAGTAAATGGGCTAGTGTAGATAGGCATCATAGTGGGCATGGATAAGGTGGATCATAAGGACCTGTTTCTATGCTATACCTTCCTATGATTCTACTTGGGAAAACAAGTTGCAGGCTCTATAAAACCAACAGGCTAGCTGCATATTTTTGCTAAAGTGTGTGTATGGTTTTGGTCACCATACCGTGCCACAGGAAGAATGTGGCAATGTTAATGAAGCAGAGGAAATTTACAATTATGTAGTAAGGGTTTGGACAATTGCAACTATGGCGTTATGAGACCAAGCAGACATTTAACCTGGTCATGCATAACACCAAGAGGATGAAAAGGGCCTAATAGATAGATTATTGATTCCAAAGGAAATTACAGGGTCACAGTAGCATTACAAGTGCACACATATACAAATATTCAAAGTGAAGTAAGAAAGAAGAAAAAAGTAAGTTACCTCAAGCAGTCTAACAGGAGGGGGCCATCACTTCCCCCGCAAGAGAAAGGGTATAGATTTGAGTAAATTAAAAGACGGGAGAGTTGAGGGGGGGGGGGGGGGGGGGAAAGAATTCATCCAATGATGATATCCAAACATTAGAGGCTACTCTACACTTCTTGTCAAATTTGAATACAATTAAATGTAGCCCACCTCTGTTTCAAAGGAAAAATTTACCTTTATATGGCATTGTTCAAAATTTTCCGAAGCACTTCACAGTCAATGTCAAAATCAGTGTGGTCTAGGAGCTAAGAGAGCACTGCATTGTCAAGGGTTGTGGAGGTTAATAGTGGGGGAGTTCTCTGACAACTTGTCCCATGTGGTCACGGTAACAACAGGTCTTTAGATCTGTTGCATTGTGTGGGTAATAGGAGTTCAAAATTGACCGTATTTTCTAGGCTACATGCAAAAGTGTTTTATTGGCTGTGAAGTGTTTTGGAACATTATGAGCAATGCAATATAAGTGTATATTCTGCCTTTGAAATAGAAATGGGTTGCATTTAATGGTATTCAAGTTTGCCAAGAAGATAGATGTGTTCTCAAGATGGCATCCATAATTATTTATGAACCTCGAACTAATGGTTACAGTGTTATTAAAGGTATGGGCTGCTGAATATGGACTTCGGCAGGGATGACAAAACTGCCTGAGCAATCTCTTTGACACTTGTGGGTTTTTTTTTCCTCAGATGTGGTTATTCCTGAGAAACCAAAGCTAAAATTCCTAAATAAGGTCCCAAACTACAAGAAGCCCAGGCGATGGATGAAAAGGCTGGGCGATATCCGTGGGCCAGCAACACGGTCCAATAAAATTCTCTGGGGACAGTATGCCATTGTGGTAGGTTTCTCAATATCCTGTGCTGTTAAAACTCTGGCTGCTTTGTGGAGTTGAATGTGCAAATACAGTTTGGTGTGATTACTCCCATGCAGACTTCTTGCCAGGGTGCATTATGAAGTCAGTGGTGGGTATGCAGAAGATCCCACAGATGGAAACAGGTTTTCCAAAACATGTTAAAACTCGAATGGGTCGGCTCCAGACCAAACCATGGCAGGTCTTTGTTTATCATTCCCTTTTGCTGTTTCTAGTCTGAATGGAGACATGGTAACTCAGAGGTGCTACTAGAGCAATATGAGAAGGAGCGATGCTGTCACTAAAGAGAGAATGGGGTGCCATCTGCTGTGCGAAGGTCCAGGCTTTGCCATGCAGAAATCCAGAGTACAGATGAAAAAGTATAGACTGGTAATTCCAGACCAAGCTGTAGATGTGAAATACAGTGCAAACTTGATGCAATGTGAGTTTTGAGAATAACTTTAACGCACGTTATAGGTGAAACTATTAATCATCTAATATCTGCTTTTGACATGATAATACGACATATAAGTGTAACACAAATAGTAGTTGGCAGATGTTAGAGCTCCAGTCCTGGCACCTGATTGCTATCTCTCTGAAGTTTTTGAGTTTTAGGTCCTTAGATGAGAGGGCTATGGATTGATGGGACTAAGCAGAATGTTGTTGCAGCATGGACTGGATGGGCTGAACTGCCTCTTTCTGTGCTGCAGTGCTCTTTGACTCAGAAATGTAACAATTCACGTTATGTTGAGATTGTTAATACTGAACTCCACAAGTAACTAATATAATAAAATAATATAAATATAACAGCAGATTTAATATTTCAGGACGAAAAAGAAATGACCCTAATCATGGTTCCAAATACAAGACAAAGCAAAAATATTGTCAAAAGTCAATTGTTTTGCCAACGTTCTTTTTAATATGACTGCTTATTAATCTGCCTCATCTTCTCGCCCTTTCCATTCCCTTCCCTAACCTGTCCCTTTTTCACTTTCTCTCCATCTTCAGGCGCTCGGAGGTGGCTACCTGCACTGGGGCCACTTTGAAATGCTGCGGCTCACCGTTAACCGACGAATGGATGCCAAAACCATGTTTGCACGCTGGCGTGTGAATGCCCCCTATAAACCCATCACACGTAAAGGACTAGGACAGAGGATGGGTGGTGGGAAAGGGGCGATTGACCATTATGTCACTCCTGTTAAGTATGGCCGGATAATTATGGAGCTTGGAGGGAAATGTGCTTTAAAGGAGGTGGAGCCCTTCCTGTCAGAAGTGGCCCAGAAACTGCCATTTCCTGCCAAGGTTTTTAGCAGGGAATCACTGGAGGAGATGATAAAGGAAGAGGAGCAGAAAGCCAAAAACAACCAGAATCCCTGGACTTTTCAAAGGATTGCATCTATGAACATGATGGGCATTCGCAAAGTGTTGAGTCCATTTGATTTAAAGTATCATGGCAAATTTAGTGGGAAGTTTCATGTTCCTGGTCGTGTGTGAAAACTAATAAATCTGGCAAAGTGTTCTTTGTATTGACCTGTTTTCTGGTTGAATGTGAATCTAATTTAATATCTCACCTGTAAAACTTGAAAAAAACACAATGATTGCAGCTTCAGAGTAAAAGACTTGTCAAAATGACAAGGCTGGAGATGCAATTTCCTACAATGCAATCTACTATCACCAACCTTGCAATTCAGCTCATTAAATACATGTGTGTGTAGAGCTATTCCATTATTCCCATTGTCACTCCGTATTTCCCTGTATCCCTGCAATTTAGTCTCACACATGTCCAGCAACTGTCTATTGATTCTCTTTGCCACTCACCTGCATTAACTGCCTCTTGATTCTCTTGAATCACTCTCTCTTGATTCGACTTCTGGATCCTCGACTTCCTAACCAGAAAACCCCAGTCTGTGTGGATTGGAAATAACATCTTCACTTTGCTGACAATGAGCACTGACAGTCCACAGGGATGTGTGCTTGGCCCACTGCTTTACTGCCTCTATACCAATAGCTGTGGTTAGGCATAGGTCAAACAGCATCTATAAATTTGCTGATGATACAACCATTGCTGGCAGGATTTCAGATGGTGACAAAAGGGCAAACGGGAGCAAAATATTACCAGTTAGTTGAGTGGTGTCGCAGTAACAGGCTGGTACTCAATGTCGACAAGACCAAAGAGCTGATTGTGGACTTCAGGAAGGGTAAGATGAGGGAACAGAAACCAATCCTCATTGAGGGATCAGAAGTGGAGACAGTGAGCAATTTCAAGTTTCTGGGTATCAATATCTTTGAGGATTTAACCTGGATGCAACATATTGGCACAGCTATAAGAAGATAAAACAACAGCTATATTTTTTTAGGGGTTTGAGGAAATTTGGTTTGTCAACTAAAACACTCAAACTTCTACAAGGACCTTGGAGGCTTCCTGAGTGGCTGCATCACTGTCTGATATGTGGGGGTGGGGAGAGGCCACTGCTCAAGATTGAAATAAGTTGCAGAAACTTGTAAAATTAGTCAGCTCTATCATGGGTACCAGCCTCTAGTAACCAAGATGTCTTCAAGGAGCTGTGTCTCAGAAAGGCAGCATCCATCTTTAAGGATCCCCATCGCCCACTGCATGCCTTTATCACACTGTTGCTGTTGGGAAGGAGGTATAAAAGCCAGAAGGCACAAACTTAGCCTCTTCATCTCTGCCATCCGTTGAACCTGTGAACACTACCTCTCTACTTTGTTTTATTTCTGTTGTTATGAACTACTTTTATATTAGACATGCTAAATGTAACAGATTTTTTCTCTATCATGTATTTCATTGTACTGATGCCATAAAGTTAATAAATTTCACGGTATATGCAGGTGATAGTAAATCTGATTCAGATTCTGATGAAAAGATAATTTGCAGTAACCAATGAACCTAGCAGCATGAACCCAGAGCACCCACTGGAAACTCCTGCAGTAACAGTGAGAATATGCAAATCCCAGAGTCAGCAAATAGATTAGGATTGGAGCATTGAGGCAGCAGCACAAATTCCTGCACCACTCTAAGTTTGCATTGAAAGAATTATACGAAAAGAGCAGGCCGTGTTGGGAATGAGTGTGAGTGTGAGTGTGAAAAATATAATGTATTAAAAGGAAATTTAATGAGTGACAAGGGAAACAGGAGGGTATAGCATGGGGAAAACAAGTGTATGGGGAAGGTGTCATGGCAGAGGAGAAGTAACATTGTATTGGAGTGTGGGGATAAACTTATGATGTATAAATTATATTTTTCAAATCATGACAAAAGGCCATTCAACTTATTAGGTTCAATTCTAGATCAGAACTGAGGGACCAAAGAAGGAACTGTCCTCTTAACTATCTAATTTGTGTAATTAGTGAAGGTTCATTGATTATTTGATAGAGAACCATGATAATGCTACTTTTACCAAAGGTACACGGGCACTGAGCTTTCTCTTGTATGTGCTGGTATGTATGTGATAGTAATGTCAAGTCAAGTCACTTTTATTGTCATTTTGACCATAATTGCTGGTACAGTACATAGTAAAAATGAGACAACGTTTTTCAGGACCATGGTGTTACATGACACGGTACAAAAACTAGACTGAACTACATAAACAAAAAAAAAACAGAGAAAGCTACACTAGACTACAGACCTACACAGGACTACACAAATTGCACAAAAACAGTACAGGCATTACAATAAATAATAAACAGGACAATAGGGCAAGGTGTCAGTCCAGACTCTGGGTATTGAGAAGTCTGATAGCTTAGTGGAAGAAACTGTTACATAATCTGGTCGTGAGAGCCCAAATGCTTCGGAGCCTTTTCCCAGACGGCAGGAGGAAGAAGAGATTGTATGACGGGTGCATGGGGTCCTTCATAATGCTGTTTCCTTTGTGGATGCAGCATGTAGTGTAAATGTCCATGATGGTGGGAAGAGAGACCCCGATGATCTTCTCAGCTGACCTCACTATCTGCTGCAGGGTCTTCCGATCTGAGATGGTGCAATTTCTGAACCAGGCAGTGTTGCAGCTGCTCAGGAGGCTCTCAATACAACTTCTGTAGAATGTGATGAGGATGGTGGGGTGGGAGATGGACTTCCCTCAGCCTTCGCAGAAAGTAGAGACGCTGCTGGGCTTTATTTGCTATGGAGCTGGTGTTGAGGGACCAGGTGAAATTCTCCGTCAGGTGAACACCAAGAAACTTGATGCTCTTTACGATCTCTACTGAGGAGCCATCGATGTTCAGTGGGGAGTGGTTGCTCCGTGCCCTCCTGAAGTCAACAACGATCTCTTTTGTTTTGTTCACATTAAGAGACAGGTTGTTGGCTCTGCACCAGTCCATTAGCCGCTGCACCTCCTCTCTGTAAGCTGACTCGGCGTTCTTGCTGATGAGACCCACCACGGTCGTGTCATCGGCGAACTTGATGATATGGTTCGAGCTGTGTGTTGCAGTACAGTCGTGGGTCAGCAGAGTGAACAGCAGTGGACTGAGCACGCAGCCCTGGGGAGCCCCCGTGCTCAGTGTGATAGTGTTGGAGATACTGCTCCTGATCCGGACTGACTGAGGTCTCCCAGTCAGGAAGTCTAGGATCCAGTTGCAGAGGGAGGTGTTCAGGCCCAGTAGGCTCAGCTTTCCAATCAGTTTCTGAGGGATGATTGTGTTGAATGCTGAACTGAAGTCTAAGAACAGCATCAAAATGTATATGTCTTTTTTGTCCAGGTGGGTTAGGGCCAGGTGGAGGGTGGTGGCAATGGTGTCATCTGTTGAGTGGTTGGGATGGTACACAAACTGCAGGGGGTCCAGTGAGGGGGGCAGCAGGGACTTGATATGCCTCATGACAAGCCTCTTGAAGCACTTCATGATGATGGATGTGAGTGCAACGGGACAGTAGTCATTTAAGCAGGACTCTGAAGAATTCTTTGGCATGGGGACAATGGTGGCGGCCTTGAAGCACGTTGGAATGGTGGCGCTGCTCAGGGAGATGTTGAAGATGTCAGTGAGAACATCTGCTAGCTAGTCTGCACATCCTCTGAGCACTCTACGAGGGATGTTGTCTGGTCCAGCAGCCTTCCGTAGGTTGACCCTGCACAGGGTTCTTCTCGTGTCGGCCACAGTGAGACACAGCACCTTGTCATTTGTAGGAGGCGTGGACTTCCTTGCCGCCATGTCATTTTCCACCTCAAACCAGGCGTAGAAGTTATTCAGCGCATCTGGGAGGGAGGCATCACCTGCACAGGTGTGAGGTCATCAGCAAAGTCAAGGTCTTCCTAAGTAGAGAACTGAGTCCACCTAATGCTTCTCTGCTTACCTTTCATTGTTTACCTCATAACCCAGTCAATTGCCAAGTTAAATAATATTGCCAACACCACTCAGCCTTGCCTGACTCCTGTCTTGACTTCAAAATACAAACTGCAGTGCCCAACTGTGCAGGTGAAGTTAGCACAGAAACTCTGGATAAGCTGAACAATTTTGGAAGGTATGCTATATAGTCTGGGAATTCACCAGAGGCTCTTCCTGTGGATGCTATGAAAAGCCTTTTCAAAGTCCACAAAATTTACAAAGTTGTCTCTGCCACTTTGTGCACTGCTCTATAATGTTACACAACATGAAGATTTGGTCAACACAGCCTCTGTTCTGAAGCCAGCTTGCTCTTTCCTCAAGCACACATCAACAGCATCTGCAGTCAATCGGACTATGGCGAGGATCTAGCTGGGCACTGACAAAAGTGTAATGCCACACCATTTGTTGCAGTCACTTAGTGCTCCTTTCTTGGGGATCCTTACAATATTCCCTTTTGTCCAGTTCTTGGGTACTTGTCCCCATTCCCAGATTATAGTAAACAGTGGTTGCAGGATGGCTGTTGCAACACTTGGTTCAGCTTTGAACAGTTTAGCATTCAAATTGTCATGTTCTGGAGCTTTGTTGTTGTTTAATGATTTAATCACAGCAACAGTCTCTTCTTTCTTGGGTGGATCTGTGTTGATGTCGAGGTCCTCTGCTGCCTCTTGTATGTCAGGCTCTTCATTTGGTGATGGTCTATTCAGTAATTCTCTGAAATACACCACCCATTGTGCTTCTTGTTCTTTCTCAATTGTCAAGAGCAGGCTGTTCTTATCTGTCACAGGACCGCTGGATCAGGCCTGGAATATTTCCACATACCAGTTTTGAAATGTTGCATCTATTTCCCTGATCGCCTCGACTGGCTGCTGCTTCAGCCTCCTCTGCAAGGTCTTCCTTATCCTTTCTTGCATGTCTCTTCACTTTCTTGTTCTCTTCAGTATATGCTGGTTGAAGTTTCTCCTTAATTTGTGTTGGCTTTGCATCTAACACTTTCTGTTAGGGTCCGGTCCGGAATCTGCCTTCCGGGTCTTGCTCTGGTCTGCAGACTCCAGATTCCGGGCCTTGCAGCCAGCCCTCCTGTCACCTGGAGCCATTGGATCATCTTGGCTTAAGGAGGTACACCTGTCACCTATTAGGGGGCAGGTGTTTATAAGGGGCTCAGGGACTGAGCCTAGTTGGGGGGTCGTCCTGCACTGAAGCCGGTTTAACCCGCTCTGTACCGAATCCTGTTCTGCCCTGGTTGCCGGCTGCTCTGAATCCTGTTCTGCCCAGGTTCTGACCTGCGCTGTATCCTGTTCTGCCCAGGTTCTGACCTGCTCTGTATCCTGTTCTGCCCAGGTTCTGACCTGCTCTGTATCCTGTTCTGCCCAGGTTCTGACCTGCTCTGTACTGGTTCTGCCCAGGTTCGTCTTGTTTTCCTGCTTCTCTCTGGTGCGCTGGTCCCGCTGTTCTGCCGTATTTGCCTTGCCCGCGCTGTCATGCTGTCTGCTTGCTTCTCCCTATTTACCGGTGTATCCCAGTTGTCCTGCTGCTCACCCTGGACCCAGCTCCCTTCTGTTCCCCTGCCTCCGTCGGGTAAGCCAGGCCATGGCCGTTACCCCTCAGGTGGTTCTGTCCCTCCCTGTCCCTTGCCTCCGTCGGGTAAGCCAGGCCATGGCCGTTACCCCTCAGGTGGTTCTGTCCCTCCTGTCCCTTGCCTCCGTCAGGTAAGCCAGGCCATGGCCGTTACCCCACAGGTGGTTCTGTCCCTTTCCTCCGTTGGGGAAGCCAAGCCGTCTGCCATTGCCCAGCGGGGGGACTCGGTCCCCTTCCTACCCCTCACCTCAGATGGGTTGTGCCCCGCACCTGCCCAGGTGTCCGCGCCTTGCCCAGGCCTCTGTGTCTCTGCCTAGGAGGTGGTCCTGCCCAGGATGCGGCCCACCCTGAAGACTTCTACCCTTTCCTCCCCTCTTCTGATGGGTTGTGCCCCGCACCTGCCCAGGTGTCTGCGTCTTGCCTGGGCCTCCGTGTTCCTTCCTGGGAGGCGGCCCTGTCCAGGAGTTATGCACCTGCCCCAGGCGGCTCTTCTGCCTGCCAGAACTCTGGGATCCTCCTGCCTCGCCAGAACTCTGGGATCCAGCCCCGCCTGCATTACCCCTTGCATGCCATGGCATCCCCATCCTGTCCTACCCCTAGTACTTCAGTGCCTGCGTCCTACATTTGGGTCCATTCCATGTCCGCTCCTGACAATTTTCTTCTTAATTTTCTGTCTTTCTTCTAAGGCTGTCCATGTTTCTTGCAGTATCCATTCCTTGTTCTTTGTTTCAGTTTTGTACACTAAACAAGCCGCACTGCTCTCCTTGAAGATTGAGGCAATCCGTTTCCACATTGTGTCGATCCTGTCTACTGACACCTTGTCAAGGTCTTGAATATGTTCTGAAGCTGAATGGTGAAGGCAGATGCTGTCCTTGTGTCATACGAAGGGGCATTGGGAGTGGACCCAAAAGCAAGACACAGGCATTGAACTACCAGGAACAGGACAAGGCATGAGAAGGAAGCAGGGGAAGTGAGGAAGAAAGGACACCAGACATGACACAGGCCCCAGACGAGACAAGGATTCTGGGCCTGGGCTAGGACTTGACAAGGATAGCAGAACCAGGACATGGAACTGGGAACTAGGAGCCTGGGCTTGGACTCCAAGCCAGCGACTGGACAAGGACCCAGAACCTGGGTCTTGACTCCAACTCGGACTCCAGAACCAGGCGAGGGCAAGACGTGGCTATAGGATGAGGAGAGGCACAGGACTGGATGTGAGACTCCTGGACTGGACAAGGGAATCCCAGCACAGGACGAGGGAATCCCGGCACTGGGCTGGGCGAGGCTCATCGACAAGAACACAGAGCCTTGGTCGAGGGAGAACAGGAACGCAGAACACAGAGCCGAGGGAGAGACAGGAACATGGAACACTGAGCTGGGACCCCTCCTTAGGTACAGGACGTAGGGCCAGGACTCATTACACAGAACACAGAGCCGGGACCCTTCCTTAGATACAGGACGTAGGGCCAGGACTCATTACACAGGACACTGAACATGATGAGACAGTTCCCAATGCTAGGTAGTGGCAAAACAGCCAGACCTGCCTAGCGAAGGCGTGGACACGGAGAGGCAGTTCCTGACACTAGGTAGTGGCAAAACAGCCAGACCTGCCTAGCGAAGGCGTGGACACGGAGAGGCAGTTCCTGACGCTAGGTAGTGGCAAAACAGCCAGACCTGCCTAGCGAAGACGTGGACACGGAGAGGCAGTTCCAAACAGGGCGAGTCTCCAGGCAGAGGCAGGGCTTCAGAGGGAAGGAAGGGAACAGTCCAGCCTCAGGGTAATGGCAAAGACGGCCTGACTTACCCAACAGAGGCAAGGACCGGGAGGGACAGATCCACCGCAGGGTAACAGCAAGGACGGCCTGGCTTACCCCCACAGAGGCAAGGACAGGATACTGACAGAACAAACCCCCACAGAGGCAAGGACAGGATACTGACAGAACAAACCCACACAGAGGCAAGGACAGGATACTGATGAGACAAACCCCACAGAGACAAGGACAGGATACTGACAGAACAAACCCACACAGAGGCAAGGACAGGATACTGATGAGACAAACCCCCTCAGAGGCAAGGACAGGATACTGACAGAACAAACCCACACAGAGGCAAGGACAGGATACTGATGAGACAAACCCCACAGAGACAATGACAGGATACTGACAAGACAAACCAGCCACCACCCTCGACCCCAGGGCCACATATTCCTGGCCCCGACGAGAATCAGGTGCCTACGATTAAGCCCAAATGAGATAAGGGAATGCCAGAAGACCTGGAGTCTGGAGTCCACGGACCGGACCGTGAGCCAGAATGCGACTTCATGGACCCGACCATGACACCTTGAGCTTTTCAACATCAAAACATCTTTGTGCATGTGTTCTGGTCGCAGTTCTTCTCAGTTAATTCTTCTCATGTTAACTTTTGGAACGAGGATCCCTCTTATGACCAGATTGTTCATGGCACAGAATTCCACCAGTCTTTCACCATCATTCCTCATCGTTCCATCACTCGGAGTGAGTTGTTACTTCCCACTTTGGCATTTAGATCTCCCATGACGATGATCATGTCATGGTGAGGTCCTACCTCTACCTCCAATTGCAGCTGTTGGTAGAAAACGTCCTTTCCTTCAATGTCACTGTCGTTAGTTGGAGCACAGCACTAGATCATAGTCACATTCACTTGCTTCCCTTTCAGTCTCCTGCTGGTTGGTTTCCAGTCCAGCAAGCACTTTTCAATGCCTTTCTTCAAAGTGACAGCCATCATGACGCTGACCACCTTCCCTTCCTGAGTATAAAACTGTTTCACTAGTTGCTGATTTTAGTCTGTCAGGCCGGCCAATCTGCTTTCACTTTTTTGTAGGTTATAACAACACATTTCTGCAGCGTTTTGTTCTGGCTTGCCAGTGGTTTGAACATTTCAAACAAAAAAGTTTGGTGTTAATCTTGGCAGTGATAGATAGATAGATAGATAGATAGATAGATACTTTATTCATCCCCATGGGGAAATTCAACTTTTTTCCGATGTCCCATACACTTGTTGTAGCAAAACTAATTACATACAATACTTAACTCAGTAAAAAATATGATATGCATCTAAATCACTATCTCAAAAAGCATTAATAATAGCTTTTAAAAAGTTCTTAAGTCCTGGCGGTAGAATTGTAAAGCCTAATGGCATTGGGGAGTATTGACCTCTTCATCCTGTCTGAGGAGCATTGCGATAGTAACCTGTCGCTGAAACTGCTTCTCTGTCTCTGGATGGTGCTATGTAGAGGATGTTCAGAGTTATCCATAATTGACCGTAGCCTACTCAGCGCCCTTCGCTCAGCTACCGATGTTAAACTCTCCAGTACTTTGCCCACGACAGAGCCCGCCTTCCTTACCAGCTTATTAAGACGTGAGGCGTCCCTCTTCTTAATGCTTCCTCCCCAACACGCCACCACAACACAACTGACCTATAGAACATCTTCAGCATCTCACTACAGACATTGAATGACGCCAACCTTCTTAGGAAGTACAGTCGACTCTGTGCCTTCCTGCACAAGGCATCTGTGTTGGCAGTCCAGTCTAGCTTCTCGTCTAACTGTACTCCCAGATACTTGTAGGTCTTAACCTGCTCCACACATTCTCCATTAATGATCACTGGCTCCATATGAGGCCTAGATCTCCTAAAGTCCACCACCATCTCCTTGGTCTTGGTGATATGCCTGTAACTTCCTCTTGATATCAAATCCTGGGTGCAGAATCAGGAATACTGTTGCACACAGATATAGAATACTTCATTGCTGTTTCCATAACCATTTTTTTTACCATTCAGGGTTGTTAGGCCTGAGATGAACCCCTGAACCTGGAGGTCCGGTGGACCACTCTTTAGTCTGACCTCTACCCTTCGACCTGTTTAGCATGGGTGACCCTACCCAGGGTCAAAGCACAAGGCCCTGACTCCAACCAGCGTAGCTCTCCAGGTTATTAAGGCACGCAAGCCTCCAAACCTGACGGTGAGGTTGTGGTCCTCTGGGAGGAAATTACAAAGGTAGGTGGTGTGCATTAGCTCTGGTTAATTAACACGACAATTAAACCAGCAACTTTATTCGACACACTGGTTGTAAATATTAAATGTTTAGAACCGTGACTGTCAAGAGGTTAAAAGCAGTATTATGTTATTTCTTTGTATTATGTTCTTTCTTGTAAAGATAGTGTGTAATTTATCTTCCTGTAAATTCTGCCTATATGAGCTATGCTGTTGTAGGGAAGTGTTTCATTAACCTGCGTGTACACGTACTTGTGCACATGACAATGACGAGATTGGCTTTGGAAAAGGCTAATAATCAGAAATCGGCAAAGAGGGATGAAGCAACGGAGACCTGAATGCCAGGGGAACGGGAACTGCGAGCAGTTCTTTGACAGCCCCCGCGGACTCGCCAGCCGATGACGACACGTCACCAGCAGCAGGCGGCCGACGTCAAACCCGGAAAAGTTTACCCGAGACCCGGAAGTGACGGGCTGGGGGTTGCGGGGAGCGGATGAACTGGTCGTCGGCCTGGGGCAGCGCGACGGGTCAGTTCGGGTCAGGACTGTTCTCTGGACGGCCATCGGCGCCCACAGGCACTCCCGCCACGCTTGGGTAAGGTTGCAAGCTGCAGGGAAAGCAGTGCGGGGGAGATCTGGGACCGAGATGCAACGCAGAGAGGCTCGGATCTGTGGGTGTCGGGGGGAGGGGGGTGGATGTTAACAATCGGGTCGGATCAAAGAGTGCAAATGCCGACGCTGGAAATCTGAAGTTAAGGCAGCAAATGCTGAGAGTACAGTACTCAGCTGACCAGGTAGCGTATGTGGGGAGAGAAACAATTCTCGTCTCTGCCTGACGACCCTTCTGGTCGGTGGTCGGTTGTCTTCCACAGACGTTGCCTGGGCTGCTGAATGTCTCCCGTACTTTGTGCACGGATCAGAGAGCGAGGGAGGTTGGGATCGCAGAGAAGCAGGTGGATATACTGTCCTTCGGTTTCCAGAGACATTTGATTAGGTGCCACATCAAAGGTTATTTCTAAAAAATATAAGCTTACTTGGAGGTGAAGGTAGTTTGGGTAGAAGAGTGGCCATCCAAGGAGTAGGCATTAGTGGGACTGTTAACTTAGCAGCAAATTATGTAAATGTTGAAGCCACGTTTGCGAGACTTCTGGGTGACGCTAAGATGGGCAGGCTACCGTGTTTTGGAGAACACACAAGGATACCGAAATTGCAAACGGAGTGGGCAGAGATATCGCGAATGCAATAATATAAGGGAAATATGACACTTCCATTATGGTACGAAACATAAAAATGAGATTGCATAGGTTTGATGTACAAGAGATGTTTCCTGTTGTGAGAATATCTGAAGTTAGGTGTCCGTATAAGGCAGTTTTTGTCCTTTCAAAAGCCAGTGAGAGCAAAGTCTTACAATACTTTAGAATCAGATAAATCCTGGATTGAGGTGGGGTGGGTTGTAAAGGGTTACTTTGCATAGAAATGGCCACAGAGTTGTGTTTAAAATCAGTCAGGCATGACATTGTGAAATAGTACAATTGGCCTGGAGGGTAGAAACCTAACTACTAATTTGTAAATTAGAGAGAAGGTGGATTAAATCATTGAGGGGTGGAGAGTTTGAATATTTGAGGATATGACTAGTAGGACAGATATATGAAAGGCAATTACTGTGTATTTTAAACGTTCAGAAGGCATACATTGCTACCAGTCAGGAGGTTAGTCAGCAAGGTTCTAGCACAGAGAATAGAGGGTATATACTGACAGATTGAGAACTACATTAGATATCATCTTGACGAATGGTGCAAAAGGTTTAAAGAGGCAAATATGATTCCTGCTCCTGCTTCCTTTGGTTTTATGTTATAAGTTAGGTTGTAAGATGCTTGGCTGCAGAAGATGCTAGAGCTTATAGAGCATTACTGGCATGTGGCACAGCCAATGACTGTCAGAAAGTTGGGAGTGAACTTAAATGTCAGAATCTTATTGGTCTAGTGTAGGACTTAATCTGCATCCAATTACATGTCAATGTTACTGACAGCCCGTGGCCAAGCAGGAGAAGCCCTTTTTTAAAGAAAGGGGCTTCCCTTCATCCACTATCAACTCTGCCCTCCATCGCATCTCCCGTATTTCACGCATTTCTGCCCTCACCCCATCCCCCTGCCAGCCCACCAGGGATAGAGTCCCCCGGTCCTCACCTATCACCCTACCAGCCTACAGATCCAACGTATAATCCTCCGTAACTTCCGCCACCTCCTACAGGATCCCACCACCAGACACATCTTTCACTCTCGGCTTTCCGCAGGGATCGCTCCCTACGCGACTCCCTTGTCCATTCATCCCTCCCCACCGACCTCCCTCCAGGCACTTATCCCTGCAAATGGAAGAAGTGCTACACCTGCCCCCACACTTCTTCCCTCACCACCATCCTAGGCCCCAGACAGTCCTTTCAGGTGAGGCACCACTTCACCTACGAGTCAACTGGGGTGATATACTGTATCCGGTGCTCCCGATGTGGCCATTTATACATTGGGGAGACCCGCCGCAGACTGGGAGACCGTTTCGCCGAAAACCGGCGCTCAGTCCTCCAGTAGTGGCGGGATCTCCCTGTGGCCACACACTTCAATTCCACAGACCACTCCCACTCCGACATGTCTGTCCATGGCCTCCTCTACCATCAAGATGAGGCCACACGCAGGTCAATGGAGCAATACCTATCTCCCGCCTAGGTAGCCTCCTACCTGTCGGCATGAACATTCAACTCACAGACCTCCATTGATACCCCTGCCCCCCCTTACCCCATCCCTATCTATAATTTTTGTCTCGTTCTCTTTCTCTCTTTTTTCCCCCTCACCATAATCTCCCCCAGCCCTACCTTTCTTTCTCTTTTATTTCCCATAATTCTCCACCTTCCCCCTAGCCCATTTCCCTTCAGCCTATCACTTCCCAGCTCTCTACTCCATCCCTCCCCCCACTTCTTATCCCCCCTTGACCATCCCATGTTACTTCACTCCTGATGAAGGGTTTCGGCCCGAAATGTCATCACTACTTCCTCCCATAGATGCTGTCTGGCCTGCTGAGTTCTGCCAGCATTTTGTGTTTTTATTTATTTCCAGCATCTGCAGATTCACTCGTGAAGCCCTTGGAATTAATTGGTTGAGGTGCCAGGATTTGACTAAATGGGTAATATAAGGATGTGCAGAAGTAATGAGTGTGCCCTCACTTTCCTCGTTTGCTGTTTTGCTCTAGCCTTCACCAGGTAGAGGGCTTGGAGTGCAGCGTCCATGTCTGTCCAGAGGTCAGCGAGTGAAGTGTGTGGGGCATCCAGTAATGGCGGCCAGGCAAGCAACATTGAACTAACTGAACTGCTGGATGACAAGCCCAAGCCACAGGCTGGTGGGAACTCTGCAGCTGTAAGTGCCTTTGGCGTAAGTGTGGGCTGTCGTCGGGGCAACGGGGACAATGCAGGGAATCCAAACATTTCTAGTTTATATTCTTAGTTTTTAGGTACGTCTGTTTGACGTTGCCATGCAGCAAGCTTGAACTTGTTGATTTTAAATTATTTTCCCAAGGTTGATATTAGATTCCGTGCTGCTATGATCAACATTTGCAAGCAGAATGGATCCTCTTTGAGGTTAGTCGGCGTACAGCAGAGGCTAGTTCACTGTGCATTCGGGCAGTGGGCTGTAATGCATCAGATAGGTAGCCCAGTGGTTAATCATTTTCATATTGTTCCCCTTTGTGGGTTAGAGAAAAAGTTCTATTTCTCTCCCTGTTATGAACCCTGACCCAATTCTCCCCCAGTATATTTACAGAAGAAATGTTAGTTGAGCAGCCAGGAATTTCAGAAGCAGGCATTGCTATTCAGCCTCAACATCCAGTTACAACCTAATAAAGAACATTGCAGTAGGTGAGTTCAGTGTGTTACAGAGCTGTGCAGTTCCACTGGGATCAGTAAGGACTGCTGTGCTTTTGACCTCTCTGCCTTGAGAGTAATTTGAACCTACTGTGATCTGTGCCTCACAGTGTGTGTCAAGTCAGACAGCCTGAGCTGTATTGGTGCAGTCCTCTCTGGTTGTCTGAGGTTTTCCACAGTTCTGCTATTGAGCATGATTAGCCCAACCGTGAGACCTGAGCACAAGTTTAGGGCTGAAACTCCAGTGCAGTTCTCAGAAATTGCGAGAGCAAAGTAATGCGTCACTGGCTTCGCCTGCTCTGATGGCAGAAACAGAAAGAATCACCTGTGTCAGTACCTCCAGCTGAACTCCGTCTTTTTGTGTGTTTCCCCCTAGCTGTCAGTCTGTGGTTTTGTATTGTCATGTGCTCTTGTTTGTTTTCGTGCTCCTGTCTCGCTCCTGCTCTACTCCGACCCCTGTATTACTGAGTACTCCACCTCTCACCTGTTTTTCACCTGTGTCTCATTGTGCTCCACCTATCATCTGCCTCTCTGTTTATTGCTCAGTGTATTTTAGTCCTATGTTTTCACCTGTTTGTTGCCAGTGAGTTTTCCTGAGCCATTCCAGCATTCGTATCTGAACTCTGTCCATCTGAATAGCAACTCTGCCCATTACCCGATTCTGGTTTTTCGATTTATCTGGAACTTTTGATCTCTGCCTGAACTTTGATGCTGACTTTGTTGCCCCTCTGGATTTGCTACTCAGTAAATATCACAGTGTGCACAGTACTTGCTCTGTGATTGTGTCCCTGCTTCAGCGCCCTGACAGTACAATCTGGCCAGAATGGATCCAGCAGACCCCGGTCGTCTGAGAGCTGCCCTGGAACAACAAGGATGCCAGAACCAGCTGGAGTCTGTGTTCAGGGCAGTGGAGTCATCTTCTGCTGATGTAACCAACCTTGGGGCCCAGACTCAGTCAGTCCATCAACATTCCGCAACTACATCCTGCCCTGCCCTCTGTGTTCTCGCTTACTCCTCCCGTCCAAGAGCCCCATCTGTGTCCTCCAGAAAAGTACCTGCTGTTCTTTTCTTTCCCAGTGCACCCTCATTTTTGAATTACAACCAACAACATTTCTGACTGATTGAGCCAAGGTAGCCTACGTCATCACCCAACTATCCGGTCGGGCGAGAGAGTGGGGAACAGCCGTCTGGGATGCAGGCTCTACTTTCTGCATCAGTTCTCAGTTATTTTCTGAGGAGATGAGAAAAGTGTTTGATTGCTCCAAGCATGGGAGAGAGACTGCCTGTGAAATGCTGCATATGCACCAGGGGTGCAGACTGTGTCAGATTACTCCATAGAGTTCCGGACCCTAGCCACCTCCAGTGGCTGGAACTCGGAGGCACAGTACGACACCGTCTTGAATGGCCTCTCTGAAGACATCAACGATGAACTGGTCACCCAGGACCTTCCTGCCACCTTTGAAGCCCTGGTGGATTTGGCCATCCATATTGATGTTCACCTTCAGCAGTGCCACAGAGGGAGGGGTTCCAGAGGGTCCCTGGAGGCACTGGGTGAGTTCCAAGCTCCTCATCAGTCTGCATTGCCCTGCCATTTGCCCACATCTATAACTCCCACTCCAGAGCCCGAGGCTATGCATGTTGACCGTACCCGCCTGACGCCGACTGAAAGACAAAGGAGAATCAGCACCCGTTCCTGTCTGTACTGTGGCCAACCAGGCCACTTCATCTCCACCCGCCCAGTAAGAGCCAAGCGCTCACCAGTTGGACGAGGAGTACTCCTCAACGCTACTCACTCTCATACCTGCTTCTCTGGAGTGGGGCGTCCAACGCCGAGCAGTCTCCGTCTTGGTCGATTCTGGTGCGGGAGGGTGTTTTACCGATTCTGGCTTGGCTGCCCAGTGGGGATTACCCACGTCTGCTCTCCAGTCACCATTGATGGCCAATGCCTTGAATGGTTAGAGACTGGCTAACATCACCTATGTCATGGCCCCAGTGAGTCTCAGTTTATCTGGCAACCAACATGAACAGTTAACCCTTTATGTTATTGATTTTCAATCTCCCATTATCCTGGGCCATCCCTGGTTAGTCAGACACCACCCCACGTTGACTGGCTCAGTCACAAGATCGTAGGCTGGAGCCCATTCTGTCACTTCCACTGCCTCCACCATGCTCAGATCCCCTTGTCTCCAAGCCCAGATCTCCCGAGGAATTTCCGGACCTTAGTGCCATCCCTCCTGAATATATGGACCTCAAGGTTGTGTTCAGTAAGTCCCAGGCCACTTCCCTACCACCTCATCGTTCATATGATTACGCCATTGATCTCTTGCCTGGCACATCTCCCCCAAGGGGCTGCCTGTATTCCCTGTCCGTACCTGGAACAGAAGCCATGAGTAAGTACATTCAAGGGTCTGGCTGCAGGCATCACCCGGTCGTCTTCCTCCCCTGCTGGTGCCATTTTTCTCTTTGTTGGAAAGAAGGATGGCTCCTTGTGTCCATGCATTGATTACCGGGGACTGAATGAGGTCACTGACTAGAGCCGTTACCCTCTTCCGCTCATGACCTCGGCATTTGAAGTACTACAAGGAACCTTAGTTTTCACCAAGCTTGATCTCCGTGACGCCTACCAACTTGTCCGCATTTGTGAAGGGGATGAGTGGAAGACGGCCTTCAACACCACCTCAGGCCACTACGAGTATCTGGTCATGCTATTCGGTCTCCAATGTCCCCGCTGTCTTCCAAACTCAAGTAAATGATGTGCTCAGGGACATGCTGAACCAATTTGTTTTTGTGTATCTTGATGACATTTTGATATTTTTCTAAGTCCCTTGCTGAACACACAGGTCATGTCTGCAGAATTCTCCAGTGCCTTCTGGAGAACCAGCTCTTTCTGAAGGCTGAGAAATGTGAGTTTCATCACAATCCTTCCTGGGGTATGTAATTTCAGGCGGTTCCACTCAAATGTGCACAGAAGTTGGAGCTCACCTTGCAGTTTTCTTTAGCTCACACACTGAACCCTGGGTTTGCGTGAAAGCACACACACACACACCTTCTGAATGTCGCTCGAAATCCATCTCGAACAAACGCGCTCTCCCCGGGAGTATGGGTCCTTCCTCCCAGAAGCCATTCACCTGCACAAAGCACCTTGTGCAACAGGGACAGCATCCTGAGCCACCTTCCCCCCCCCCCCCCCCCCCCCCGTCTTGTCCCAGCTCCCAGCAAAAGACCTCAACCCACACCAGTGGTCCTCTCAAAAACCTCTCTGCCCGGCGTTCTCGTGAACCTTCTCCCAATTCCACCATCCTGATTGGCTGACATCACATTCCTAAGCATGAACATCACAACCCCTTATCTTTAGCTGAAACCCAAACAGGCTGAAAGCAGAACAGACTTCTCTTACAGAACTGCTAAATGAAACGCCTACAGCATAGCTGTAAAAATCTTAACCAGGGCGTTTCATCTGCAAAAGAATGACTCTCAGGGTAGTCTCTGGTAATGTATATGTATTTTGATAATTTTAATTTCAATGATGTTTTGATTGTACTGCTGCACTTAAACCAGAACTTAGAATAGTACAGGCCCTTTGGCCCATGATGTCTGTTGACAAAATGGCAAGTGAAACTGATCCCATGTGCCTGTGTGTTATCCATTCCCTGCATGCCGATGTGCTTGTCTAAATGCCTCTTTAACACTGCTATCACATCTGTCTCACGTGGCTGTGTGTTCCAGGCGCCGACTACTCGGTTAAAAAAATAATAATACTTGCCCTCCACCTCTTCCTTAAATGTTCCCCTCTGTCCTTACTCTGAGCAGTATGGTGTAACTTGCAGAAAGAGTCTTCTGCTCCCTTCATGTCTCGGTCGTTGAAGCTGCTGCCATCTCATCACTGCTCTGCAGATACAGTACAAGGCTTCCCGGCTGGGTTCGACGTTAACTGATCCAGACTGGACCAATGATTGACTTGCAACATCTGCAGGACCTTTGCCCAGGCCTGGATCCTGTATCCTTGGGGTGATGAGAGAATCCGACAGACTGTTTTGAGGTTCCTGTTCCCTCAGGATAGGGGGGCTTTTATTTATTTATTGAGATACAGCATGGACCTTTGAGTCATGCTGCCCAGCGATCCCCGACTTAATCCTAGCCTAATCACAGGACAATTTACAATGACCCATTAACCTACCAACCGGTACGTCTTTGGACTGTGGGAGGGAACCAGAGCACTCGGAGGAAGCCCATTTGATCACGGGGAGAACATACAAACTCCTTACAGACAGTGGCAGGAATTGAACCCAGGTTGCTGGTACTGTAAAGTGTGCTAATCTCTAGGCTACTGTGTTAACCCAAAGAAATCATCAGCCTGTGTTTGGGTCCCTGTTGATGGATGTGGAGATGATACTACCCAGGACATTCTTCTGAAGTCAAGAACAGTTGTTAGATGTTCATAACGAAGAAATGGAGAAAAACATTACCAGCAAGTAATTGTAACCCATTCACTCCAATGAAGAGCTTGTGTCATGGTTGTTCTTTATACTGACAACTAGTTCAAGCTGGACAGGTAAGGGAATTGTCTCTGATAAGAACAGCCTAGGAGACAGTAAGGACTCTGCCATGACATCTCAGGCTCACAGGAAAAGAAATTACAGAAGTGCAAAACCAGCTTTGTTACAAACTATTGAAAATCTCCAGGCAAACAAGTGATAATACAAATGTTTAAGCAAGCATAAAGAAAGTAAAACTACAAGAAAACTAAGTTACTTTTGATTCTTAATTTAGACTCTAATACAACATTCCCCACCCTCAGCAAAGTCCAGGGATTTGTGTCAGACTGGTCGCTGTCAGAAAAAGTCAAGGTCGAGTTGAATCTTTGTAGCCCTGTGGTTCACAGTGCCACGTGCTCGTGGGCCAGGTTTGTGTAAAGAGTGTCACTCGGGAACTGTTAGAGGGCTGTGATATGCTGCATTGGTAACCAGCACTGGAAAGAATCAAACTGGGGATGTAAGTTTGTCCAGGAAACTTGGATAGGTTCACGTACTAGATGTTACTGTGCCACTTGTCACTGACTGATACTACTCTTACTTCATAGGGAATGGAAGTTAAGACAGACCCTGGAACACAGAATGAGGAGGAAGAGGAAGAGGAGGTGCGAGTACTGACCCTCCCTCTTCAGGCTCATCATGCAATGGAGAAGATGGAGGAGTTTGTGTACAAGGTACTGTCTTGGTAACACGTTTAACAAATAGTAATGGGGTAGGCCACACAACCTTTTCCACTCAGCCTGCTGTGAGACTATGCTGCCACTCCGAATTCCACTTTCCCATCTATTCCCTATTCCCTGTGATTTCCTTGGAGAATTCTTCTGATTTGCATCTGGAAGTCTTAATGATCTGAGCTTGGCTCAGTGGTTCAGTACAATCAAACCTTATCCTGCAGGGAATTCCAAAAACTTGCCACCCACTCAGCTGTAAATCGCTCCAGACCAAGGGTTCCCAACCTGGGGTCAATGGACCCCTCCCCTCGGCTAATAGAAGAGTTCCGTGGTGTTAAAAAGGACTTGGAACCCCTGCTCCAACCTCCCGGCATCCCTCTCAAAATGTTGTGGATGTTTGGTGAGATTGTGTTATCTTACTAAGACAATCTTATTAATCTTTTCCTCTGGAGAAATGGCTCTCAAAATAAGAATTGTGAATTATTCAGATATTGTTATGCCTCCATTGATTTCTCCTGCCTTGGGCTCATAAGCCAAATTGCACACAGCACTCTGCCAAAAACCCTTTTTCAAGTTTTTTTTTGTCACGGGCAGACATATCCAGGGTTTATCTGCCATAAAAATTGCAATTTTGTTTTTGCAGCAGCGGCACAGTACACCACAACCATAAAATAGGTGAATTAACAAAATTTGCGCAAAACCCCAGGCAAGGAAGGTTAGGTTGCTGAGGTCACTTCTCAGAGCACTAGGACGTTACAGCGAGAGTTTCTCAGGGCACTGTCCTAGGTGCAACCATCTTCAGCTACTTCCTCAATGACCCCCCCTCCACATCACTTGTTTCCATTGGCAACTCCTCAGCAAGTGAAGCAGACCATGCCTGAATCAAAGACCCAGATTAGTAACAATTAACATCGTTGCTCCAAAAGTGCCAGGTAATGAACAGTTCCAATAAGGAGTCTAACCACCTTCTGTTGACAGACTATAGCTAAGTTCCCCACCATCTGCCTTCAGGAGGACCATAAACTCATCTGGGCCATCATCATCGTCACTATGTGCCATGTCATATCACGTAGGCGATCATAGTCTTTAATCTGAGAAGTTCTAATGAACTCTACAAAACTTTTGCCTGTCCATCTCTTGATGTAACTCATGAGCTGTCGACCGTGACTCTTTCTTCCATCAGTTTTTACTGTCACTGCAAGATATTCAAGCTTCTCTTTCCTCAGAGCATGTCCCAGAAATTCCACGTGCTGTTTCCTGATTGAACTCTCTTTTTATTCCAGCTTTTCGCAACACTTCCGTATCTTTTACTCTGTCCTTCCACGTATTTTCATCATTCTTATCAAAAACCATGTTTCTGCAGCTTCGAATCTTCCCTCATTTTGCTTTGCTACTGTCAAACATTTCAGTTCCATACATTAGGGTGGAATGAACATAGGACCGCAACAGCAAACACGAGGAAATCTGCAGATGCTGGAAATTCAAGCAACACACACAAAATGCTGATGGAACGCAGCAGGCCAGGCAGCATCTATAGGGAGAAGCGCTGTCGACGTTTCGGGCCGAGACTCTTCATCAGGACTAGCTGAAAGGAAAGATAGTAAGAGATTTGAAAGTATAAGGGGGAGGGGGAAATCTGAAATGATAGAAGACCGCAGGGGGTAGGGTGAAGCTAAGAGCTGGAAAGGTGATCGGAAAATGGGATACAGAGCTGGAGAAGGGAAAGAAAGGATCATGGGACGGGAAGCCTTGAGAGAAAGAAAGGGGAGGGCAGCACCAGAGGGAGATGGAGAACAGGCAGAGTGATGGGCAGAGAGAGAGAAAAAAGAAACTAAATATATCAGGGATGGGGTAAGAATGGGAGGAGGGGCATTAACGGAAGTTAAAGAAGTCAATGCTCATGCCATCTGTTTGGAGGCTACCCAGACGGTATATAAGGTGTTGTTCATCCAACCTGAGTGTGGCTTCATCTTGACAGTAGAGGAGGTCATGGATAGACATATCAGAATGAGAATGGGATGTGGAATTAAAATGTGTGGCCACTGGGAGATCCTGCTTTCTCTGGCGGACAGAGTGTAGGTGTTAAGCTAAACGATCTCCCAGTCTGCGTCAGGTGTATAAGCCCACTGGCTCTCACAGCTACCTGGACTATTCCTCTTCCCACCCTGTCTCTTGCAACCGCATCTGCTCTCAGGATGAGGCTTTTCATTCCAGGATAAAGGAAATGCTGTAGCGGTGTGCTACACGCAGCGCTGAAATAATGACACGGAGTCGGTGAGCTGCAGTTGCAAAAGAGGTTTATTCAAACTTCACGGCCTCGCTTTAAAGCCTTCCTGATCCCGCCCTCCCCGGGTGGGAATACTGTAGGAGGCGCGTATTCACAGTCCCGTCCCGCGTGTGGGCTTTTCCCCTTGCTGGTGAAGCAGGCTTGGCGCCCTCTTTGGGACCGGCCTTTATGCCGGCGCGCTGGCTATTTGTGAGCCGGTTCGAGTGCGCTGGGAAGTGGATCGCCACATAACCCCCCCCCCCCAGAACCAGCGATACACCCCACAATGTCCACAGTCTGGGTCGGACTCTGTTTGGGAGGTCTGCCTCTGTGCTGCGGTGCCTGAATCTCGACCGGCTGCGCCAAGTCCACATGGGCCGGTTTGAGTCGGTCCACCATGAAAACCTCCTCTTCTCCCCCAATGTCCAGCACGAATGTGGACCTGTTGTTTCTG
Source organism: Hemitrygon akajei (assembly GCF_048418815.1). Classification (NCBI taxonomy): domain Eukaryota; kingdom Metazoa; phylum Chordata; class Chondrichthyes; order Myliobatiformes; family Dasyatidae; genus Hemitrygon; species Hemitrygon akajei. Next base: position 66,235,326 of record NC_133131.1, read on the forward strand.
ATCACCGTAAACGGCCCCTCGTAGGGCCGCTGTAGTGGTGCCCGATGTCCGCCCCCTCGTACAAAAACAAACTTACAGTTCTGCAGGTCTTTGGGTACGCAGGTGGGGTTCTGCCCATGCTGTGAAGTGGGTATGGGGGCCAGGTTACCGAGCCTCTCGCGTAGTCTGTCCAGGACTGCTGCGGGTTCTTCTGGGGCTGGTATGAACTCCCCTGGGACAACCAGGGGTGCGCCGTACACCAACTCGGCCGATGAGGTGTGCAGATCCTCTTTGGGCGCCGTGTGGATTCCGAGCCGGACCCAGGGAAGCTTGTCCACCCAGTTAGGCCCTTTGAGGCGGGCCATGAGAGCCGACTTAAGGTGACGGTGGAAACGCTCCACCAGGCCGTTCGACTGTGGGTGGTAGGCAGTTGTGTGGTGCAGCTGTGTCCCCAAAAGGCTGGCCGTAGCTGACCACAGGCTGGAGGAGAACTGGGCGCCTCTGTCGGAGGTAATGTGGGCCGGTACCCCAAAGCAAGATACCCAGGTGGCAATCAGTGCCCGGGCACAGGATTCGGAGGTGGTGTCGGTGAGCGGGATCACCTCTGGCCATCTGGTGAACCGGTCCACGATAGTCAGGAGGTGCCGCGCTCCTCGCGACACTGGCAGGGGGTCCACGATATCCACATGAATGTGGTCGAAACGCCGGCGGGTGGCGTGTAAATGCTGTGGCAGAGCTTTGGTGTGCCGCTGCACCTTGGCTGTTTGGCAGTGCATACACGTACTGGCCCACTCACTGACCTGCTTGCGGAGTCCGTGCCAAATGAACTTGTTGGAGACCATCCGGACGGTTGTCCTGATGGAGGGGTGCGCTAAGTTATGAATGGAGTCGAAAACGCTCCGCTGCCAGGCTGCCGGAACGATGGGGCGGGGTTGGCCGGTGGTGACGTCACAGAGTAGGGTCCTCTCACCTGGGCCTACGGGGAGGTCCTGGAGTTGCAAACCGGAGACTGCAGTCCTGTAACTAAGGATCTCTTCGTCTGCCTGCTGCGCCTCCGCCAGCGCTTCATAGTCTACCCCCTGGATCAGGGCTTGGATGTTAGGGCGGGAGAGGGCGTCCGCCACGACATTGTCCTTTCCCGAGACATGCCGGACATCTGTGTATTCGGAGATGTAGGACAGATGGCGCTGCTGGCGGGACGACCAGGGGTCGGATGCTTTCGTGAACGCAAAGGTAAGCGGTTTGTGGTCCGTGAACGCGGTGAAGGGCCTACCTGCTAAGAAGTACCTGAAATGCCGGATTGCCAGGTATAACGCCAACAGTTCCCAGTTGAAAGCACTGTATTTGAGCTCGAGTGGTCGCAGGTGTTTGCTGAAAAACGCGAGGGGTTGCCAGCGACCCTCGATGAGTTGTTCCAGCACTCCACCGACTGCTGTGTTAGATGCGTCCACTGTGAGGGCGGTAGGGACATCCGTTCTGGGGTGCACTAGCATCGCGGCGTTTACCAAGTCTTCTTTGGTTTTAATGAAAGCGGCGGCGGACTCCTCGTCCCAGGTAATGTCCTTGCCCTTACCCGACATCAGGGCAAACAGGGGGCGCATGATTCGGGCAGCTGAAGGGAGGAAGCGGTGGTAGAAATTCACCATACCCACGAATTCCTGAAGGCCTTTGATTGTGGTGGGACGGGGGAAATGGCGGACCGCGTCTACCTTGTCGGGCAGACGGGTTGCCCCGTCTTTAGTAATCCTGTGGCCCAGGAAGTCGGTGGTGTCGAGCCCGAACTGGCATTTGGCCGGGTTGATTGTCAGGCCGTATTCACTCAGTCGGGCGTAGAGTTGACGGAGGTGGGACAGATGCTCCTGACGACTGCTGCTGGCTATGTGTATGTCGTCCAAGTAGATGAAAGCGAAGTCCAGGTCGCGTCCCACCACGTCCATTAACCGCTGAAACGTCTGTGTGGCATTCTTTAGGCCGAACGGCATGCGGAGGAACTCGAAAAGGCCGAAAGGGGTGATGAGTGCCGTTTTGGGGATGTCGTCCGGATGCATTGGGATTTGATGGTATCCCCGGACGAGGTCTACCTTGGAGAAGATCCATGTGCCGTGCAGGTTTGCTGCAAAGTCCTGAATGTGTGGCACAGGGTAGCGGTCCAGTGTGGTAGCCTCGTTCAGCCTGCGGTAGTCGCCGCATGGTCTCCAGTCCCCTGTTGCTTTGGGCACCATGTGCAGGGGGGAGGCCCATGGGCTGTCGGACCGCCGTATGATCCCCAATTCCTCCATCCTCTTGAACTCCTCCTTCGCCAGTCGGAGCTTGTCCGGGGGAAGCCTTCGAGCACGAGCGTGGAGGGGTGGTCCTTGTGTCGGGATGTGGTGCTCTACGCCGTGTCTGGGCATGGCTGCCGTGAACTGCGGTGCCAGAAACGATGGGAAATCCGCCAGTACTCTGGTGAAGTCGTCGGACAGCGTGATGGAGTCTAGGTGTGGGGCCGGCAACTGGGCTTCACCCAGGGAGAACGTTTGAAAGGTCTCGGCGTGGACCAGTCTCTTCCTTGGCAGGTCGACCAGTATGCTGTGAGCCCGCAAAAAATCCACTCCCAGGAGCAGTTGGACTACGGCGGCCAGTGTGAAGTCCCACGTGAACTGGCTGGAGCCGAACTGTAGCCGCACCGTACGGGTGCCGTAGGTCCTTACTGTGCTGCCGTTCGCGGCCCTCAGGTTGGGACCCAGTTCTCTGTTGCGGGTGTCGTAACTCGTCGGAGGTAGGTTGCTGATCTCGGCTCCGGTGTCGACCAAAAAGCGGCTCCCGACTGCTTGTCCCACACATACAGGAGGCTATCCCGATGGCCAGCCGCCGTAGCCATCAGCGGCGGCTGGCCCTGGCGTTTCCCGGGAACTTGCAGGGCAGGCGACAGCGGTGGGCTTCTGTGCCCCACCACTGGTGGTAGAAGCACCATTGTTCGTTGGTCTCCTCACCCCAGCCGTCCACCCGGGCCGCCACCTTCCAGGGGTCGTTGAAATCCGCGTCGGACAGCAGCAGGCGGATGTCCTCGGGCAGCTGCTCCAAGAATGCCTGCTCAAACATGAGGCAGGGCTTGTGTCCTCCGGCCAGGGACAGCATCTCGTTCATCAAAGCTGACGGTGGCCTGTCCCCCAAACCATCCAGGTGCAGTAAGCGGGCAGCTCGCTCGCGCTGTGGGAGTCCGAAAGTCCTTATGAGCAAGGCTTTGAATTCTGTGTATTTGCCGTCCGCTGGGGGCGACTGTATGAACTCCTCAACCTGGGCGGCTGTCTCCTGGTCGAGGGAGCTCACCACATAGTAGTAACGTGTGTCCTCTGAGGTTATCTGCCGAATGTGGAATTGGGCTTCTGCTTGCTGAAACCATAGCTGAGGTCGCAGCGTCCAGAAGCTTGGCAGTTTTAACGAAACTGCATGAACAGATGCGGCATCGTTCATCTCCGGTCCAAATATCGTTTGGGCCGTCGGGGTCACCAATTGTAGCGGTGTGCTACACGCAGCGCTGAAATAATGACACGGAGTCGGTGAGCTGCAGTTGCAAAAGAGGTTTATTCAAACTTCGCAGCCTCGCTTTAAAGCCTTCCTGATCCCGCCCTCCCCAGACGGAAATTCTGTAGGGGGCGAGTATTCACAGTCCCGTCCCTCACGCGGGCTTTTCCCCTTGCTGGTGAAGCAGACTTGGCGCCCTCTTTGGGACCGGCCTCAATACCGGCGCTCGCCGCTTTGTGAGCCGGTTCGAGTGCGCTGGGAAGTGGGTCACCACAATGTCTTCCTGTTTTAAACAAAGGGGCTTCCCTTCCTCCACCATCAACTCTGCTCTCAAACGCATCTCTCCCATTTCCCGCACATCTGCCCTCACCCCATCCACCCGCCACCCCACTCGGGATAGGGTTCTCCTTGTCCTCACCTACCACCCCACCAGCCTCCAGGTCCAACATATAATTCTCCATAACTTCCGCCACCTTCAATGGGATCCCACTACCAAGCACAACTTTCCCTCCCCCCCCACTTTCTGCTTTCCGCAGGGTTCGCTCCCTATGCGACTCCCTTGTCCACTCGTCCCCCCCCCCATCCCTTCCCACCGATCTCTGTCCCGGCACTTATCCTTGTAAACAGAACAAGTGCTACACCTGCCCTTACACTTCTTCCTTCACCACCATTCAGGGCCCCAGACAGTCCTTCCAGGTGAGGCGACACTTCACCTGTGAGTCGGCTGAACGCTTACACTCTGTCTGCCCGAGGAAGCAGGATCTCTCAGTGCCCACACATTTTAATTCCACGTCCCATTCTCATTTTGATATGTCTATCCATGGCCTCCTCTACCGTAAAGATGAAGCCACACTCAGGTTGGAGGAACAACACCTTATATTCCGTCTGGGTAGCCTCCAACCTGATGGCATGAACATTGATTTCTCTAACTTCCGTTAATGTCCCTCCTCCCCTTCTTACCCCATCCCTTATTTATTTATCCCCCCCCTTTCTCTCTTTTTTTTTCTCTCTCTGCCCCTCTCACCATCACTCCTTGTCTGTCCTCCATCTCCTTCTGGTGCTCCCCTCCCCCTTTCTTCCCAGGGATTCCTGTCCCATGATCCTTTCCCTTCTCCAGCTGTGTATCCCTTTTGCCAATCACCTTTCCAGCTCTTAGCTTCACCCCACCCCCTCTTGTCTTCTTCTATCATTTCAGATTTCCCCCTCCCCCCACTACTTTCAAATCTCTTACTATCTTTCCTTTCAGTTAGTCCTGAAGAAGAGTCTCGGCCCAAAACGTCGACAGCGCTTCTTCCTATAGATGCTGCCTGGCCTGCTGTGTTCCACCAGCATTTTGTGTGTGTTGGTAGGACCACAACAGTCTGAGTTTCGTACAGTCTGAGTCTGAGATTGCTCAAACGTACAAAATGCTCAGCTGGCAGTCCTATAAACACTGCAGCTATGAGAGCAGATCGTTGGTGGCAGGAAACTCCACACCTGACATTGTACCATTTACGAGGCACAGGATAGGAGTGAGATGGAATGATCCCTCCCCCCGGAGAGTGCAAATCCAAAAAGATTCCACACCATTGCAGAAAAAGGCATCCTGAACATCTATTTCTACAACCACAGTACAATCTGGCCCAACTACACAAGGCACTGCTCGGGAATTCCAATAGCTGCTCGCATGACCTCTGTCACCAGCTCCAAAAAGAACAATAGGACACTGCCAGCAGGCACAAAAGATGACTGTCACTCACCACCCTTGTCTGGGAGTAAGTCACCAGTTCTTCATTGTAGCTGGGTCCAAATCCATCAGCTCCTCCATTCCCAACAGCGCTGTGAGGTGCATTTTCCGTAAGAACTACAGAGTTTCAAGAAGTCGCCTTGATCTGCCCAAGGGATGGACAATAAATGTTCGTTTTTGAGAGGCATTCATGTCCTGTGCTCAGTTGTCATAGCGATTTCTCTTGAGTGGAACATTTTGCTATTTTGCTGTGGCACCCCTCTGCTAAAACTTAAGCATTATATCTTCTCCTTCACCAAGACCCTGAGCTATTCGCACAACGCTTTACAGTCCCGGTGACCCGGGTTCATTTCTGCTGCTGTCTGTAAGGACTTTGAACGTTTTCCCCGTTTCCTCCCATAATCCAAAGATATGTTGGCTGGTAGGTTAATTGGTCATTGTAAATTGTCCCGCGGTTAGGCTAGGATTTAATTGGGGGTTGCTAGGCTGCGTGGCTCGAATGGCCAGAAGGGCCAGTTCTGCACTGTGTCTCAACAAATAAATAAAGATGTATGACTTTGTTCCTACCCTATGTCCTCAGTCACTGAAAATCTTATGTGGTCTTAACATCTCAGCCTCCACCATCCATTCATTCTGGGATAGCCAAACCTGCCAACTAAATTTTAGCACCTTTTATCCCCATCCCTGACAATTTCTAACACAATGCATTGAGCAGAAAACAAACTGCTGGAGGAACTCAGTGGATCTGGCAGGATTTGGAACCAGAATGGAAGGTCAAGACTCTTCATCTGGACCTGCTGAGTTCCAACAGTTTCTGTCCTTTTTGCTTCAGATCCCAGCATCTGCAGTCTCTTCCTGAATCCAGAATCATTGTCCACAGGGTGAGATTTGCCTGCCATAATGCAAGGATTACAAATCCATCCCCAGGCTGTGATTTGTTTCTACTGTGGAAGGCATTCTGAGATAAAAAGGAAGCATTGTGTGTTTCAGGTTTGGGAGGGCCGTTGGCGAGTGATCCCTTATGACGTGCTCCCTGACTGGCTGAAGGACAATGACTATCTCCTTTATGGACACAGGCCACCAATGCCCTCTTTTCGAGCTTGCTTCAAGAGCATCTTTAGAATCCACACAGAGACCGGTAACATCTGGACGCATCTGTTGGGTAAGGGAAAGGATGAATTTGTAAATCTAACTTGCAGCTGTTTAATTGCTAAGTGGCCACATTGTAAAGTACAGAAACAGCTTTTATCTTTGACTAATTGTAAGAAGATGTAAATAGTTGTTCTGTAATGAGATTATGGTAGCATTCTACAGCATGGAAATAGGCTTTAGTCCATTTGTCGATGCTAACCAAGATCTCTAACTGATCTGGTACTATTTGCCTTGCATCTGGCCCACATCCCTTGAAACCATTTCTGTCCATGTACCTCTAAGTGTCATAAACATTGTAAATGTATCTGCCTCTGCAGTTTCCTCACTTGACTTCTCCCATATACCCTCCACCCTCTGAGTGAACGTCTCCCCTCAGATTCCTTTCAAATCATCCCCTCTCACCTTAAATTTGTGTCCTCTAGATTTAGATTCTCCTACCATGGGGAAAAATGACTACAGCCAATCACCTTATTTATACCCCTCATAATTTTATATACCTCAATAAGGTCACCCCTCAGCCTCCTATGCTTTGTGGGGGGTGAGTCCCAGCCTCTCGTAATAAACGAAGCCTTCCAATCCCAGTAATATTCCTGTGAATCTTGCCTGTTTAATCACATCTTTCTACTAGCTTGGCAACCAGGGCTACTCACAATACTTTTAAGCTGCAATTCATCCAGTTTTAAGTTCAAAGTAAATTTATTATGAAAGTACATACACAACGCTGAGAATGTAGAGGTCAGAATGCATGGCCTGGGGAGGGAGAAGAATGGTGGGAGGAAAGGGAGACTTTTATCCAGTTCAATAGACAACATCAGGCTTGCAGTGAGTTCATGCAACTGGCCAGCTGTATTATTCACAAGAAACATCCTTGCTGAGAGAACTGTAACAGTTTTTAAAAAAAATAATAATTTAGTGTCTGATGTATATACTAGCCAACAAATCAGTAACTGAAGCTCTTTCGCAGGTTTTGTCTTTTTCTTGGGCCTGGGAATCCTGACTCTCCTAAGGCCCAATATATACTTCATGGCCCCCCTGCAGGAGAAGGTGGTCTTCGGAATGTTCTTCCTGGGAGCTGTCCTCTGCCTCAGCTTCTCCTGGCTCTTCCACACGGTGTACTGCCATTCTGAGAAAGTCTCCAGAACGTTCTCCAAGTGAGTAGTGGGGACCCAGACCCTGCGAGCAGGAACTGGTGTATTAGTATTGAGGTATACTCTGACTCTCGTATCAGAGAGGGGGATATAGGTGTGTCTGGTGGAGGAATACACCATTGTGATGAGGATTGGGTGCACAGATGCCAAACACAAGGGTAAGAAGGTGAATGGAGCTACCAGTGGTAATGAATCAGTGTCAGGGCCTCCAGCCCCCTGTCCACTGCAATAATTAAACACCCATTTCAGTATCCCGTGTTTTTCACCAGCCTTTCCCATTAGCTCCCTCCAAGGTTGTATCCTTTAACTGAATAGTAGGTACCAATTCATCTACCAATCCTTGCATCTTCTGGGGTGGAAAACTGGAGCACCTGGGGGGAAACCTGCACAGTCAGAGTTCCCAAACACCAGAAGTCAGAATTGAAGCCAACTTGCTGGAGCAGTGATTCAGCAGCTCAACAAGTAGGGTGGGATTAGTGATTGCTGACCTGGGAGCTGTGTTTGAATCACACTGAATCTCTGCAATACATTACCAGTGCAACTAGTCCTGATCCAGCCCGGATATGTTCTATTCAGTGTGAAATATCAATGTTCTCCACTGGCTGATATGTCTTTCATTTTGCTGCATGTGCTCACTGATGATTGATATCTAGTCCGTCATCTCAGTTTTAAAATTCTCTTCTCTGATTTCCAGTCCTTCTGGACCAACCCCTTCCTCTCACTGAACAATCTCCATTCACACAATCTGAGTTCTTTTATGCTTTTCCGGCAAACACTATTTTAATCACACCAGTACTGGCACTTGTACTCCCAAGACCTAGGTTCTGGAATTTAATTTCTAGATCTTTATGATCCTCATTCCCTCATTCAACTCTCCTAAAAACACACGCCTTTGACTGGACCTGCTAATCATGCATATTCATGTAATGGGTCGTGGGATGTTATATTTAATACATTACGTAATGAAAGTTAGTGTAATGTCTGCTCTTGTCGTGCAAACACATACATGTGTGAGCTAGCACATAGTTCATCTTCATGTGTTGCTCTTTGTTCCCAGATTGGACTATTCAGGAATCGCCTTGCTCATTATGGGCAGCTTCGTGCCCTGGCTGTATTATTCATTCTACTGCTCTCCCCAGCCCCGGCTCATCTACCTCGGGATTGTTTGCGCTCTAGGGATATCAGCCATTATCGTTGCTCAGTGGGACCGATTTGCAACACCTAAGCACCGGCTTACAAGAGCAGGTGAGGGCATTATGATGGAGGAGAGAAACAGTACTTGGGCTATTTCACCTATTGATCTTTACCAGTTCAGGATTTTGTATTCTGAGGACAAGGTGGAATTTTGTGCCACCGTTTTCCCTCCAGCCACTCAGTCTGACTTTGTTCTCCCATCCGATTCAGCTGGACATCAGATACGTTAGAGACATGAGAGACTGCAGGTGCTGAAACCCTGGAGGAACTCAGTGAGTCAGGCAGCATCTATGGAGGGAAATAGATATCAGTGTCTTTCTGTGAGACCTATCATCTGGACTGAAAGATAGAGGGGAGATGGTCAGTATGTAAGGGTGAAAGGAGGGGATGGATCAAGAGATAGCAGCCTTGAGTGAGGTGGAGGTGATGGGGTAGGGAGAGTGGCAGTAACATCAGAACCTGGGGGAGTGGGGTGGGGGGAGGTGGAGGTGACAAAAGGTTGAAAATGATGGAATCTAATTGGAGTGTGGAACAGAGTGGAGGGCAGGGCAGAATAGTGGGGGAGGGGATTTTGATTAGGGAAGGAGCAATTCACAAAAAGCTGGAGACTATCTGTCAGCTTCGTAATTTATGCCACAATTTCACCAATTGGCAAGGTTCCATATGTATTCAAAGAATGTGTGTCTTTGGCATTGTACACTGTCACTGTATGTTGTGTGCAGAATCTGACTTCACCATGGTGTGTCCACACACATCACATACACCACTGTATAGAGTAGGCAAATATCGAGTGTGTGGAATGTACAAAAGAGTCAAAGAGGTGCTTCAGCCCATCTAGACAATGCCGAACTGTTATCCTGCCTAGTCCCAACGATCCACACCTGAACCATAGCTCTCTATACCCTTCCCAACTATGTAGTTATCCTAATTTCTGTTAAATGTTGAAACTGAACCTGTATCTACAACGTCCTCTGGCAGCTGGTGACAAACTTGTACCACTCTCTAAGTGAAGAAATCCCCCCTCCAGGTTCCTTTAAAAATTTCATCTTTCACCCTTTAGCTCTAGTATCACCCAAGCTCAGTGGGAAGAAGTCTGCTTTCACCCTTCCCTATAACTCCAGGTCCTCAATTCCTAGAAAATTTTACATTCTTTTAAAAATTTCTCAGTATTCTCTCATCGTATCAGTATCTCTCCTGTAGGTAGGTGACCAGAACTGTACACGATACTCCAAATTAGGCTTCACCAATATCTTACACAACTTCAATGAGACATCCAACTCCTGGACTCAATACGGTTATTTATGAAAGCCAACTTGTCAAAACCTCTCTTTACAAACCCTGTCTACCTATTCTGTATTTTTTTTTCTTCCAGATCTCTCTGATCTACCACACTCCTCAGAGCCCTACCATTTACTGTATATGTCCTACCCTGGTTTGTGCAACAACTCACACATGCCTGTGTTAAATTTCATCTGCCATTTTCAGCTCATTTTTCCAGCTGGTACAAATCCCCACCTGCAAGCTTTGATAGTCTCCACAGATTTGCTGATCCAGTTTATCACATTATCATACAGATCATTGATATAGATTACAAACAACAATGGACACAGCACTGAGCCCCGTGGCACAGACCTCCAGTTAAAGATTCAACCATCTACAATCACTTTCTGGCTTCTCCCACTTAATCCAATGTCAAATCTGGTTTACTACCTGCTCCCACATGCTAAGTGACTGAACTTTCTTGTCCAGTCTTGGGACTTTGTCAAAGGCCTTGCTGAAGTATATAGTATAAAATTTAAGGTTTATATCTTACAATGAAAGTTCATAGATATTTGCGGACATATCTGCCCCTTCAAGCATCTTGGCTATTCATCAAGATCATTTACGTCAGTGCCATTTTCCAGCACTATCTCCATACCACTTGTTTCTTGAAATTAATTCATCTCCATTTTAAATTCACACGACTCAGAGTTCACAGGATCTCAACAGTTCACTAAAGACACTTTACATCTCAGTCTTAAATGGCCTTATTCTCAAATTATGCTTGTGGTCCTCTCTGCATTTGCCTGAAAAACTCTTGTAAAAAAATTTTGTGAATTTTGATGAGATCTTCTTTTATTCTTGTAGACCATAGAGAATACATTCTCCCCCACTCATGGAAACAGTCCAGTGAATCTTTGCTAACTCTGTCTTTTGTGGGTATTGAGACCAAAACTTATACAATACTTCATGTATAGGACCTTTTACTCCCTTACCAGCTCTGCTAAATATGTGCTGCACTATCGGACTAGCCTTGCATAAAGACTTTCTTACCCTCCTCTTCCCTCATCCCACCCTCCTCTTCCCTCATCCCACCCTCCTCTTCCCTCATCCTACCCTTCTCTTCCCTCATCCCACCTTCATGACTTCCAAGCACTTCAGTCTGGTTCCCCACCACCTTCCCTTTATTCCTTGGTCCACTGTCCTCTCCTATCAGCTTTCTTATTCAGTTCTTTACCTCTTTCACCTGTCAGTTCCCAGCTTCCCACATCAGCCCTCCCCCATCTACCCTCCTCCCTCCTCAGCTGGCCATGCCTATCACTTGCCAGCTTGTACTCTTCCCCTCCCTCCATTTTCTTATTCTGGCTTCTGCCCCCTTGACCCAACCTGAAAAGGATCTGTTTATTCCCACGCATTGCCTTCTGCCCAGTTACCAACTCCCTATCCACCGTATAATGTATGTCAAACAAAATATTGGTCATTGTACTTACTGATCCTCAGCCAAGTTACTATTCATTCTGCTCTTTCATTTCTTGAGGCCAATTGTTGCTTGCAGCACTTGCGTTATCAAAGGCCTTTTGTCAGTGCACTCAAGGTCAATTGTGTGATCTTGTTCAGCTATCTCTACTACCTCATCAAAAAAGAAGGAATTGTTAATCAAATTCAGTTTTAACAAATGCAAGCAGGCTGTCTTCCTTTAGTCCAAATTCAGCCAGGTAGTTTTTATATTCCCGTGGATTATTAATTCTGAATCACCGAAGTCAGGCTAAGTATTCTCTGGTACTGCTTCAAGCCAGTGGTAACGTGTGTGATCCGGAGTGCTCGTTATTATTATTAATGCATAACTTACACCATAGTGGTCCAGAGTGCTCGTTATTATTATTAATGCATAACTTACACCATAGTGGTCCAGAGTGCTCGTTATTATTATTAATGCATAACTTACACCATAGTGGTCCAGAGTGCTCGTTATTATTATAAATGCATAACTTACACCATAGTGGTCCAGAGTGCTCGTTATTATTATTAATGCATAACTTACACCATAGTGGTCCAGAGTGCTCGTTATTATTATAAATGCATAACTTACACCATAGTGGTCCAGAGTGCTCGTTATTATTATAAATGCATAACTTACACCATAGTGGTCCAGAGTGCTCGTTATTATTATTAATGCATAACTTACACCATAGTGGTCCAGAGTGCTCGTTATTATTATTAATGCATAACTTACACCATAGTGGTCCAGAGTGCTCGTTATTATTATAAATGCATAACTTACACCATAGTGGTCCAGAGTGCTCGTTATTATTATAAATGCATAACTTACACCATAGTGGTCCAGAGTGCTCGTTATTATTATTAATGCATAACTTACACCATAGTGGTCCAGAGTGCTCGTTATTATTATAAATGCATAACTTACACCATAGTGGTCCAGAGTGCTCGTTATTATTATTAATGCATAACTTACACCATATGTAGACTTCATCATTCAAAATATGCATAATTTGTGACTGAGGCAGTCAGTGTACGTACAGTGTGAAGAGTGTTGTAAAATATGTGTAATTGATGTGTTGCAGAGTGTACAGTCCATGTTGGTGTATTTGGCCATGTTCTCATGAGTATGTGTACATTGTGCTTTGCATTTATTCTTCCATTAATTTCCACAGGGGTGTTTCTCGGTCTAGGCCTGAGTGGTATAGTACCCACTCTACATTTTACCATTGCTGAAGGCTTTGTAAAAGCAACAACTGTTGGACAGATGGGCTGGTTTTACCTGATGGCGGCGATGTACATCACTGGGGCTGGGTTGTATGCAGCTCGCATTCCAGAACGCTTCTTCCCCGGAAAATGTGATATCTGGGTAATGTACAGCTAAATTCCTAAAAGACTTTCCCACTGTAAGTGGTCCCAACCTGTATCAGATTCCAGAGGGGCTGAGTTCTTCCAGTCACAAGCGCCCCAGATTGTCACTCTATTTTCTGTAGCTGGTACTGGTTCTGTGTTGGTGCAATTGGTAGAGCCACTATCTCAGAGATCCAGTGATCTGCTTTCAGTCCTCACTTCCAGTGCGTGTTCTCCCAGTTCCTCTGGTTTCCTGCCACATCACGCTGACACCCCTAATTTAAACTTTCCCAGTTCAGGAAAGCTAAAGTCCTGATCTCAAAACAGGCCGGGAATCAAGTGCTATGGTAATGAGCACAAAATGCAGGAAGAACTCAGCAATTATGGAGAAAAAATAAATGGAGTTGATGTTTTGAGCCAAGTCTGGTAAGGAAGGGGGCAGATGCCAGAATAAAGTGGGGGAGGGGAGGTGTACAGGCTGGCAGGTGAGAGGGGATGGTCAGTGGTGGAGAGGGGAAAGGGCAAAAGGCTGAAAGCTCATAGGAGAGGACAGTGAACTAAGGAATAAAAGGAAGTTAGTGGCAAACCAGATGGAGGTGATGGGAGGGAAGGAGAAGGGTAGAGAGAGTCTCCAGTAAGTCTGGTTGTCATGGTTCAGCTTGAGAGACACTTCACCAAGCCACCTAAAGCTCTGTATGTTATAAGTAAACAGATTCATTTTAGCTATCAATCAACTTGCCTCAACCAGAATGGTGTGGGTACTAGACACACTTGAACACAAAATGTAGCAATATGAACCTATGCAGGTGACTTTCCAAGATGTGTCATCAAATAGAAGCCACTTCTGATCTTTCTGGTTGTCTTAAAGTCTCCAGTGACATTACTGAACAGGGGACCTCCCTCAGTATCCTGACCATGATTTGTTCTTCAAATCTAAAAACAAAGCCTGATTTTAATTACATTGCAGTTTTAATGACTGTACAGTGCCCAAATTGGCCACCACATTTCCTGTAGTACCTGACTTCAGAAAGATTTCCTCGGCCGTGAATGGCCTTTGGACATCCTGTGAAGCACAATGTAAATGTAACTTGTTTGAATCAGTTAATGTAGAGCAGTAAGTACGTCTGCTTGTCTTTCCTTCCCCCATTGAGGTTGTGCATCACTAACCAACACTTTTAATTGTCTTTGCTCAGTTCCAGTCGCACCAGTTGTTCCACGTGCTGGTGGTGATTGCAGCCTTTGTTCACTTCCACGGAGTTTCCAACCTGCAGGAATTCCGATATGGGCTCGAAGGAGGGTGCACAGATGACTCACTGCTCTGAACCCCAGGACTGTTGCACAAAATTCTTAATGACGAGACCTAAAGTGCATTGAATATTCTCTTTCTTCGGTTCCTTTTACAAAACAAATTGTTGCTCGCCTAGCCTCCCCCCTCCAAGAAAAATTTTTTTTTTTAAAGGACAGCTTTTTTTCAGTGAACTGTGTGAAGGCAGGGCAGAATCAGGCTGGGTGAATGTTAATAAGATTGTTAGTCCCTGCCAGACCTCTAGTCTCAGTAACTTTGTTCAGAAATGCCCCAATAAGAAGGCAACACTAAGGACAATGGTCTAACAGCTGGAGAATAAACTTGGCTGGTGGTGGTCTCATTAGCCTATTGGAAACCCTTGCAGTTGGAGCAGAAATGAACCTCGACAGTACTACAACAAAGCAACATCTCAAATTCAAACATCACTCTTCACGTAAAAATACAATCCCCAGCTTCACGGGAACACAATCATAGCAAATTTGACACTAAGCCACACAGGGTGGTAAATGGCTAAAAGGTAGATTTTAAAAGCAGTTAAATGGCTCTGTCATCTGAAGGGCAGGCACCAGTGCTGGAGAGCCTATTCTTGTGGGGCTCCACAGCCCAGAGCAGAGGAGCACGGGTTTCAGAGGGATTTGGGGCTGGAGGAGATTGCAGAGTTGCAGATGGGAGGAGAGGAGAGGGGCCAAGGGTAGTTTAAAGAAAGTGAGAAGACTGAAATTGGGTTGCGCCTATCCAGATGCCCATCTGAATCAGACCATTTGAGGATGTTGTAAGAATTTTAATGACGTTGTTTATGGAATGTAGAACTAAGGATGCCAGGGACGTTGTGAAGCAACCATGTTTTGCCAATTGACAGGCGGGTTGTGTTGGGGGTGGGAGGAGTGTACGCCACAAGGGTGGAGCCAGGCAGTATTTCTGAAGAGGTGGATTAAATATGTGGGGTTGTCATACTTGGAGTCAAAATGACACTAAAACTGTACAGTCTCAGGCAAGTGCAATAGAGAACTAGAAGTGATGGCTCGTGAGCTGAGTTTGTGGAAGCGGCTGGGTGTACTGGCTTCACTTGTCCCAACACGTGTTTGAGGGGAATTTCTGCACATTCGGTGCAAGAGATCGATAAACTGCCTGTTAATTTGGAGATGTTGAAAGAAAGCTGATGGTGAGGTGAGCTGGATTGTTCGTGTTTTGTAGATGTGTAATGTAAGTGAACCTATCCTTTAGAGGGTGCAAGGGACTCCAGAGATAACATTACATGGGTGAGAAGTTACTTTGAACAATGCTTTAGCTATGTCTGGGTGACATGGGTGATAGGAATGGAGCAAGGAGACTATGCTCAGTGGCTTTGGATGAAGATGGTGTGGTCAGCCTAGTCAGTGGATTGGGAGGTGAGGGGAGAGAGGGATTACACTTGTCCATTCACATAAGATACACTCTGGGTTTGTTTCATGTCTGGAGAATGCTAGTACTGTATATTGAGCACGTTCAGATTCCTTTCTCTGTGATCTACTGAGCTGCTCCTCTTCAGCAGCTGAAATCTGTTGGTAAGCACTGTGACTGAGTGTGGGGCGGGAATAAAACTAGCAGAGCAATAGTGCTGATGAAAGGGCACTTTATAGCAGGTGGTGTAGGTAGTGCACAGTATTTATTTAAAGGGGGCTTTAAGATTGCTTATAGATATGTATATTTCTTCACAGGCATTGTAAATTAATTTTTAGGGGGGAGAGTAACAATGTACAGAATGTATGTAGCAGTACTTGATCTGACATTGATGATGTAATCTACCCTGCAATAAAAAAGATTGGACTAGGTCTGACTGTATTTCTTTGCTTGTTTTACTCAATATTATTTCTAGAACTTTTCTCCGTTTAGTCTAGTGTTTGGAGAACCATCCCACTCCAAAGTCTAGACACTTGTCCCTTAACAGCAGATTTGAGGTATTTTTCACATGCATTCACTCGATCACTGGTGCAGGCAAATAACTTCTTCACTAAAGTCAGTGAGACAGAGGAGATGGTTACCGACTTCAGGAGAACTCTCACCACTCACTCTCCCCCCTCAGCAGTGGAATCTGCAAGCAGTTTCAAACTTCTGGAAGTGCAAATCACCTGCAACCTTTCATGGTCCCAGAACACATCCTGCATAATCCGGACAGCTCACCAACTCCTCCACTTTCTGAGGAGGCTGAAGAGAGCCGGACTCTGCACGTCTATGCTCACGTAATTCTACAGATGCACTATAGAAAGCATCCTAACAAGCTGCATCACTGGTTCAGGAACAGTACTGCGGCAGACAGGAGGGCTCTACAGTAGGTAGTCAAAACTTCCCAACACGTCGCCTGCACCAGCCTACCTGCCACCAAGGACATATATACATAAAGGTGCTGGAAAAGGGCCAGTAACATCATGAAGGATCCCACACACTCCACTCATGGACTGTCTGCCCCACTCCCATCAGGGACGAGGATGTGCAGCATCCACACCAGAATCAAAAGTAGTGACTTTCCCCAAGCAGTCAGGCTGATCAACACCTCCACCCTCTAACTCCACCACTACATTATTATTTCCCATCAGTCAGTCACCTGATGTACAGTCTAGTGTCACTTTATGGACATAAAATCAGTTTATGTATATAGATATTATTACTATTATTTTGTTTTTTATCGTTTGGGTTTGATTTTGTGCTGAATTAGATCTGAAGTAACAATCATTTTGTTCTTCCCACACTTGTGTACGAGAAATGAATTTAAACAATCTTGAATCTTGGTGCTCTTTAGGTATGTGTCCAAATCAGTTTGAAAGGTGCAGCAATACGTCTGACCACAATGCCATCCAAATGTAGAACATTACAGAAGACTGGGTATGGCAAGTTGCCAGAGGACGAGGAGGAAATCGGCAGGATCAGCTACGATTGAATGGCGGAGTAGGCTCTATGGTCCAGATGGCCTAATTCTGCTCCTATGTCATACAGTCTTATGGTTGATTTGTATGGAGGTGCAGATGGGTGCAAATAACACAAGAAAACAAAGATTTTGCTTCCTGAATACTTTAGGGTGTATCGTTTGGATTTTGGACTGTTGATCATGAAAATCACCATGAAATTTCCCTATCACACACCAAATTTTTTTAAATAAAATTGCCTATATTTGTTATTTCAATTCATAATTCAAGTCAATTAAAATATTGCCCATAATGTAAGCTGAAAAGTTTTCAATGTTGTCTAGGAATGCCTGGGCATACTTAGGCAGGATGGATGCTGCATTGCAGGGCAGGTTTTAGAAAGGCTATAATGATCCATGAAGGATTTCAGTATTTCACACAGATGTTTCCCAGAATAACGACACCAAGGTTAAGGCATTTTTGTTGGATCACAAATCAAATAGTCATCAATGAATTCGAAGAACTTCTGGTGGGGCCTGAGAAAATCACATGGAAGGTGTCAGAAACGAGCCACGCTCCCGAATAATGGCTTCAAGACAAATTCAAGGAAACAAAGTTTATTAACAGCTCTGCAGAGCTGGGTGCCTTCAGAGAAGGGAACCCTGAACCTTACAGGGCAGCAGGTTTTATCCTTCTTCCTTACCCCTCCCCTCCCTGACTCGGGAGGTACACAGTCTTAGATTCAGTGTTTTCCCATTCCATATTTGGAGTTGTTTTTTTTTACACATTTCTGTAAAACAATAGTCCATATCTCAGGACTTCAATGATTACAATCTTCGCATATCTGCTCTGTTTTCCACAAGCAGTTAATCTTGTCAGGCGCTTCTGCATTCCTGCTTATCAGACATAATTAAATCACATTTGTTTACTGACTTTAACCCAGACATAATTAAATCACATTTGTTTTCTGCACTGACTTTTAACCTCTTCCAAGCCCACGCACATCTTAATTTACTTCAACTCTCACAGAAGGCATTCAAGATGTTGTTGAAAATCTTGGTAACTAGAGAGCACCAAATTATGTGCAGCTGGTTGACAACATGCTTCAAGCATACAAAACCAAGAAATGCAACATGTCGCTCAAGATTTGTTTTCTGTATTCCCTTCTTCCCTGCAGTTCACGACGCTGTCAGTGACGAGTACGGTGAAAGGTTTCACCACGACATTCAGTCACGTAGAAACAGTATCAGAGCAGCTGGAATCCATTGATGCTGGCTATTGTTAGATAATGTAAGCGAAAAGACTCAGACACTGAGTACAAACGAAAATGATCAACAAAACATTTTTAGCTTACGCTATTATTTGAATCATTAGTTGAACTATTGCAAAGCGTCAGCACCGTTGTGGAAATTAAACGCATATTCAATGACAGAAAATTTCTAATTCCCACGTGATGCATGTAGCTTAAAATTATAGTTGTGTTCAGCTTCAAGCCGCCTACCATAAACGGAAAAAGATCTGAGGGGGCACCACTTTGAACAAAATGTTGGAGCTGCAGGATAGAAATAGATCCATGTTTGAGAAAGGCGATTGTAGTCGGAGCTAGGGAACGGAGCGTGGAAAAACTAAACAATTTTTCCTTAAGTTTAAACTGGGAAATGCTCCAGCGCTCCAAATACATCACGTGATAACTCCTCAACACAACCCACCCCCAACCAGCGGAAAGGAACTGCGTCTATGTTTGGTCCGTCGCTCCCGGCGTGCATTGTGGGAGCTGTAGTTCAGATGGTTGAGTTGAAACCCGGGTTAGACGGTAAGTAGGGACGGCTGATAGCGGTTGTACGGAGGGAGGGGGAGTTGGGGGTGAGCTGTCAGCCGAGTCTCTGATCCGTCAGAGGAAAACTGGAAGCAGTTGATGTCCGAGCGTGGAGTCTGAGTGAATTTCACAAACACACTAGGCCCTGGCCCCCGGGGTAAGCACATTAGAACGGGGGCCGATGTTACCGACAACCGAGGGGGGCGGGTGCAGGTGGGACAGGAGGCCGAAGGGGAGAATACCCGGCAAGGGGAATAACGGGAGGAAATTGGCACGGGACCGAGGGGGTGGCACCTGGGGAAGGAAGGGAGGGAGGGAGCAGAGAAGAGAAGGGGAGATGCCAAGGAAGGATGAAATAGGGATGAATCTTGGGAGAGAAGGAGCAGGTGGGCGGGAGAAAAAACAGTCGGTGGAGGCAGAGAGGCTGAAGAGGAAAGCCCAGGGAGGTGAAGCTGATAAAGTGGCTGGACCTGGGATTGAACTAGGGAAAAAGGATACAGGGAATAACCAGGGAGTGGGAATATTTTCAAAAAGAAATCGAGGAAGGGAAGTAACTAGGGGACATGAATATTCTTTAAAAAAAATTATGGAAGGGGAATAATCAGCAGATTACTGAGGAAAGTTGGATGCGAGAAGCTTAGAGATGCAAACACGAGGAAATCTGCAGATGCTGTAAATTCAAACAACACACACAAAATGCTGGTGGAACGCAGCAGGCCAGGCAGCATCAATAGGAAGAAGTACAGTCAACATTTCGGGCTGAGACCCTTCATCAGGACAAACTGAAAAGAAAAGATAGTAAGAGATTTGAAAGTAGGAGGGGGAGATCTGAAATTATAGGAGAAGACAGGAGGGGGAGGGATGAAGCTAAAAGCTGGAAAGTTGATTAGAAAAAGGGATACATAGCTGTGGAAGGGAAAGAGTCATGGGACAGGAGGCCTAGGGAGAAAGAAAGGGGGAGGGGAGCACCAGAGGGAGATGGGGGGGGGGGTAGGCAAGGAGTGATTGTGAGAGGGGCAGAGAGAGAAAAAAAAAGGAGAGAAGGGATAAATAAATAAGGGATGGGGTAAGAAGGGGAGGAGGGGCATTAACGGAAGTTAGAGAAATCAATGTTCATGCTATCAGGTTGAAGGCTACCCAGACTGAATGTCAGGTGTTGTTCCTCCAACCTGAGTGTGTCTTCATCTTGACAGTAGAGGAGGCCATGGATAGACATATCAGAATGGGAATGGGACGTGGAATTAAACTGTGTGGGCACAGTGGTTCCTCTCTACCACCATTCTCCTCCATCTAGCGGAATTAGTCCTTACTCTCAATAATTTCTCCTTTGGCTCCTCCCACTTCCTCCAAACCAAAGGTGTAGCCATGGGCACCCGTATGGGTCTGAGCTATGCCTGCCTTTTTGTTGGCTTTGTGGAACAGTCCATGTTCCAAGTCTATACGGGTATCTGTCCCCCTCTTCTCCTTGGCTACATCGACGACTGCATTGGCGCTGCCTCCTTTCACGCATGCTGAGCTCATTGACTTAATTAACTTTGCCTCCAATTTTCACCCTGCCCTCAAATTTACCTGGTCCATTTTTGATAACTCCCACCCCTTTCTTGATCTTTCTGTTTCCATCTCTGGAGATGGCTTATCTACTGATATCTACTATAAGCCTACAGACTCTCACAGCTACCTGGACTATTCCTCTTCCCACCCTGTCTCTTGCAAAAATGCCATCCCCTTCTCGCAATTCCTCCGTCTCCGCCGCATCTGCTCTCAGGATGAGACTTTTCATTCCAGGACGAAGGAGATGTCTTCCTTTTTTAAAGAAAGGGGCTTCCCTTCCTCCACCATCAACTCTGCTCTCAAATGCATCTCTTCCATTTCATGCACATCTGCCCTCACCCCATCCGCCCACCACCCCACTCGGGATAGGGTTCCCCTTGTCCTCACCTATCACCCCACCAGCCTCCGGGTCCTCTGTAACTTCCGCCACCTCCAGTGGGATCCCACCACCAAGCACATATTTCCCTCCCCCCCTCTCTTTTCTGCAGGGACTCCCTTGTCCATTTGTTCCCCCACCCCCCCATCCCTTACCACTGATCTCTCTCCCGGCACTTAACCTTGTAAGCGGAACAAGTGCTACACCTGCCCTTACACTTCCTCACCACCATTCAGGGCCCCAGACAGTCCTTCCAGGTGAAGTGACACTTCACCTGTGAGTCGGCTGGTGTGATATACTGCGCCTGGTGCTCCCAGTGCGGCCCTCTATATATTGGTGAGACCCGACACAGACCGGGAGACCGTTTTGCTGAACGTCTACGCTCTGTCCGCCAGAGAAAGCAGGATCTCCCAGTGGCCACACATTTTAATTCCACGTCCCATTCCCATTCTGATATGGCCTCCTCTACTGTCAAGATGAAGCCACACTCAGGTTGGAGGAACAACACCTTAAATACCGTCTGGGTAGCCTCCAAACTGATGGCATGAACATTGATTTCTCTAACTTCAGTTAATGCCCCTCCTCCCCTTCTTACCTATATCTGATTTATTATTTCCCCCCCTTTTTTCTCCCCTTTTTTTTATCTCTCTGCCCCTCTCACAATCACTCCTTGCCTGTTCTCCATCTCCCTCTGGTGTTCCCCTCCCTTTTTTTTCCTCCCTTAGCTTCCTGTCCCATGATTGTTTCCCTTCTCCAGCTCTGTATCCCTTTTCCCAATCAACTTTCCAGCTCGTCCCCCTCCTGGCTTCTATCATTTCAGGTCTCCCCCTCCCCCTCCCACTTTCAAATCTCTTACTATCTTTTATTTCAGTTAGTCCTGATGAAGGGTCTCGACCCGAAATGTCAACTACTTCTTCCTATAGATACTGCCTGGCCTCCTGTATTTTGTGTGTGAAGCTTAGAGATGGAATGGTTCATGGAAGGGTCTGATCAAAGAGGAAGTTAGTTTGGAATAATGTGGGAAAAAGGAATACCTTGAAAAATGGAAACAAGGTAATTTTATGGTGTATTAAATTAATCAGTGTGGGTAGGCAATTTCCCAGTAAGGAGAAGAGGCAAAAGAGGAATGTAATATAGAGGAGGTGGGAAAATCCTCAGGAGCGGGAAGTGTAGAGGTTGACATAACCAGAAAACGTACTGGTGAGAAAGGAAGGGGGGTGGGAACACACGAGGGGTAGAATAAACTGAATGGATTGACAAGGATACTGGGACTGAATAAGAAAAGCAGAGGAATATACTGGAGAAGGGTAGGGAAGAAATTGGGCTAGGATCTAGAATTAAATCAGAAACCGATTTAATATCACCGGCATATGTTGTGAAATTTGTTAACTTTACGGCAGTAGTACAATGAAATACATGATAAATAAAGTGAACAAACTGCGTTACGATTAGTATACATGCCCGTTAATTAGTTAAAATAAGTAGTGCAAAATAACAGATATAAGAATGTAGTGAGGTAGTGTTCATGGGATCAATGCCCATTTAGAAAACAGATGGCAGAGAGGAAGAAGCTGTTCCTGGATCACTGAGTGTGTCAGGAGGCATCTGTACCTCCTTCCCGATGGTAACGATGTGAAGATTGCATGTCTTGGGTGATGGGGATCCTTAATGATGGATGCCACCTTCCTAATGGATAGCTGCTTGAAGATGTCTTGGTTAACATGGAGGCTGGTACCCATGACAGCTAACTAATATTCCAGGTTTCTGCAACTTATTTCCATTGTGCGCTAACCTCTTTCCCCTCCCCCCACACATACCAGACGGTGATGCAGCCAGTTAGAAAGCTCTTCACGGTACTTGTAGAAATTTGTGAGTGTTTTAGTTGACAAACCAAATCTCCTCAAACTCCTAATGAAATATAGCTTTTGCCTTGCCTCCTTTGTAGCTGCTTCAATATATTGGGACCAGGTTAAGTGCTCAGAGATCTTGATGCTCAGGAACTTGAAATTGCTTACTCTCTCCACTTCTGATCCCGCTATGAGGATTGGCTTGTGTTCCCTCGTCTTGCCCTTCCTGAAGTCCACACATAGCTCTTTGGTCTTGCTGACGTTGAGTGCGAGATTGTTGCTGTGATACCACTCAACTAACTGGTATATCTCACTCCTGTATGCCCTTTCTTCACTATCTGAAATTCTGCCAACAATGGTTGTAGCATTAGCAAATTTATAGATGCTGTTTGAGCTATGCCCAGCCATACAGTTATGGGTGTAGAGAGTAGAGCAGTGGGCTAAGCACACATCCCTGTGGAGCGCCCATATTGTCAGCGAGGTTGAGACGTTATTCCTAATCTGCACAGATTGTGGTTTTCCAGTTAGGAAGATGACAATCCAGTTGCAGGGGGAGATACAGAGCCCAGGTTCTGTAGCCTTTTGATCAGTACTGTAGGAGTGATGGTGTTAAACACAGAGCTATAGTCAATAAACAGCATCCTGGCATGGATATTTGTATCTTCCAAGTGATCTTTGGCTGTGTGGAGAGCCATTGAGATCACGTCTGCTGCAGACCTCTAGTGACGATGTGCAAATTGTGGGTCCAGGTCCTTCCTGAAACAGTTATTGATTCTAGACAGGACCAACCTGCCAAAGCATTTTCATCACTATAGGTGTGAGCAGTTCTGGACAACAGTCATTAAGGCAGCTTACACTGCTCTTCTTGGGCACTGGTATAATTATTGTCCTTTTGAAGCAGGTGTAAACTTCTGACTAGCAGTAAAAGATTGAAAATGTCTTTGAATACCCCCACCAGTTGGTTGGCACAAGTTTTCAGGGCCTTACCAGGTACTCCATTAGGCCCTGCTGCCTTGCGAGGGTTCACCCTCTTGAAAGACAGCCTGACGTCAGCCTCCGAGACAGAGATCACAGAGTCGCTGGGTGCTGCAGGGATCCTCATAGCTGTTGTTTTATTCTCCCTTTCAAAGTGAGCGTAAAAAGGATTGAGCATGTCTGATAATGAAGCATGGCTGCCAT
Source organism: Hemitrygon akajei (assembly GCF_048418815.1). Lineage (NCBI taxonomy): Eukaryota > Metazoa > Chordata > Chondrichthyes > Myliobatiformes > Dasyatidae > Hemitrygon > Hemitrygon akajei. The sequence goes on from NC_133131.1 coordinate 66,259,090, forward strand.
TCATGATTTTGGGTTTTGCTCTGTAGGAATTAATGGTCTGCAAACCCTGCCAAAGTTGACGTGTATGGTCAGGTATAAAAGATGGAGCACAGCTTTCTCAGTGCATTATCCAATTCCATAAAAGAAATATCTGCAACTATTCTGCAGATCCCATTTATATTGCATGTTTACACAGCTGAGCTGTTTAATTTCTGATTCTTGCAGATGTGTGCAGCTTGATGCTGTGATGTCAAGTTAAAATGGTTAACAAGAGAGGGTGTTGTTACTGCCTAGCACCTTGTAAATGTTGATGTAGTAGAGGTGATCTTTTTGGTAAATAGTTTTAATGTATTGATGTTTCTATTAATATTCTAGGTGTTATGATTGGATATGGCTGAAGACGATTGAAATCACTGATTCCATGAAGCTGGTTTTCCTCATTTCTGGAAGAGCAGAAAAGACGTGATTGGACGGAGGTAGCAGCTGCTAGACTGGAGCTCTGCCATGGCGTTTCAGATGCTCTAGTAAATCTAGTTCCTTAAGTGAAAGTAAGAATGGTCTCTCTGTGAAAAGACAATGATTCTTACTCCATTCCGTATTCCTGATACCTTTGCAAATCACAATACCAAATTGGATTCTTCCAGTCTTGCAGTGACTAGGTTGCAGCCGATTTGAACTGTTCAATGTAACAAGTTTTCTCTCTTAGTTCTTACTGTGATACTCAATGTTGCAACTCTACAGGATGGTTTGAATTTCATTGTTTATATAAAATGTAGAAGTTTAGACACAGGAAGCCATTTGACTGACGATGTCCACATTGGTCAAAGAAAAATCAAATCCAACCTGCTAGCTCTTGAACTTCAGGTGTTCATCCAGGTATTTCTTAAATGTGATTAACATTTCTTCCTCTTCCATATATTCAGGCAATGAATTCAAAACTCCCTGCATTATCTGGTGCAAATGTTTCCAAATCTTCCCACTACTCTTACCAACTTAAATCAAAATTCTCGAATTATTGATCCATCTTGTAAGGGGATTGTGTGAATTCTTCCATCTCTAACTCCACAACATTTTACATCCTGAACTACATGTCTCTGTTAAAGTAAAGCTTTATCTATCTATTATCTTCTCATAGCTTAAAATTCTCATGTCAGCATCCTCCTAGATCTCCACTCAATCCATTATCAATGTTGCATTCAGCTGTGATGCACTGCTGAAAAATGTACATAATGCTCCACGACTTAGCTGTCATTTAATAAAGTTTGGGTTTCTGCCCTCTCCCCTCAAAAAAAAGTATCCTATAAGTCTTAACCATCTTATCTACTTGATGAAAGGTTTCAACCCAAAATGTCAACTGTTTATTCCTCTTCACAGATGTTGCCTGAGCTGCTAAGTTCCTCCAGCAGTTTTTGTGAGTTGCTCTGGATTTCCAGCATCTGAAGAAACTCTTCATCCTACAATTTCTCATTCATTTCCTTGTTCCCTATGCCCCTTTCTCAAACCTTTATAATCAAATCTTAATTGAAATTCCTCTGTCCAGCAGAATGGCTCATTAATACCACCTTAACCATTCATTCAACGTCTGTACTATATCCAAATGTCCTCCACAGTCGAGATCTTTGTCATGTGTCCCAGAAACAAAATACCTTGGACAGGGATCTGAAGAATCCATTGCAATGTTTCAAATACATTGTTCAATTGTTTTCTTCTCCTTCCCCAGCTGATTTCTGATCAAATTTGCCTCTTTCCATTAGATACCATACGTTTGTTAAAGCTTCCCATCAGTATGCCATGTGGAACCTTTCCAAAGCCTTGGTAAAATCCATTTAAACTGCTAGATTATAAAGCATGTTTATTGACCTTATGATCACAAAAATTATTGTCAAGGTTGTCAGACTTTCCTTTAAACCCATGTAGGTTGCCCTTGGCTGATTTATGCTTCTCTATGTAATGGTTGCTGGTGTACCTAAAAATTGTATCCAATCCTTTAGCTTAAAAGTATTCCCTTCCTTTTTAGATCATGATGTTGTGACAATTGTGTTCCAGTTCTTTACCTTGATACAGGGAATTCAAAGATGCCAAGCAGCAGAGAAAAATTATAAAATTAAATTGGATTCAGACCTAATCAGATAATTGGACTGAGGTATGCTTTGGTTGATGTACTGTACAGAATTACAGCATGCATCAGCTCTTGGAATGGACTTCAGTATTCTGCTGCATGTTGGACCTTCCCCCACAAATGGTTGATTGGCCCCTAGTGCAGGTGTTCCCATCTTGGGGTCCACAGACCTCAGGGTTAATGGTGAGGCTCCCTGATACAAAAAAATCTGGACACTCCTGTGCCTAGTGAAACCTGTCACCATTGTGGAGATTATAAATTAAAGGAGTTTGGGATTAAATCATTGGAGATGGGGTCAGGGGGCATGAGAGTAATTGCAATTTTATCAAAGAGAAATGGTGTTTGGCAGATTTCAAATTGTTTCATATTTCTTACAACAGAAGAAACTCCAGTCTTCAAAATCCTATCAAACTCTCGGTTCCATCACCAATAGGGAACAGTGGCCTATTCACCTAGCCAGTTCACCTTGTGGCAGTAACAAGCTGAGTTACTAGAACTGCGCTAGCAGCACTACCCTCTGCACCCTGGTGCCTGACATTTTTTAGACTTCTTTGAGCATCTATCCGTTAATGGCAATTGGACTATTTTAAATTGAGAATTTTAAGCAATGAGAAAATAATAGATAGACTGGGGCTGCTTTATTTTAACAGAGACTTGTTAGTTAAGGATGTAAAGTATTATGGAGTTAGAAATGGAAGAATTCACACAATTCCCTTACAAGACAGATCAATAGTTCAAGAATTTTGATTTAAGTTAAATCGGTAAAAGCCCACTATAAAGAATTCAATCAAGTGCCATGTAAAGGGGTGTGTGGCGTATTAGTGGTTGTGCTATTTGGAGCAATATACTTGTAGAGAAGTAGCTAACACAAAATTTTCAGGACATGGTATAATTGTGGGAATGTCGCCTTGGGTAGGAGGATTAGAAAAACATCAATAATCTATTGTGATTATTGACCCGAGAAAGCTCTGGACTGGATGAGTAGAGTAGTGTAACGGAGGGTGATATGGCAGTGTTGTGAAATTCTGGGGCCTGGCCAATGTGCCAACACAAGGATCAGGTGCAGCCAGTTGCGTGCAACGCCTTGCAGTCACTCGTGTGCCTTCATGTGACTTCATGCCTGAAGTCAACATCTCAACACACCGGTCCATAATGTTGGTCCTCCTAAGCAGCTTTTCCACACAGAGATGTGGAGTGATTCATCGCTGGAGCTCCTGCTCTGTTTGTGTTTGTTTCACAATGACTGCTTCAGGACTGATTCCAGTACCAGGGTACGGAATGCTGTGGGGCAAAGAAATCTGGGTGTACTTGTATATGAAACTCAAAGTTAGCAAACAGGTACAAGTATTTGGGAAGGCAAATGGAATATGGTCTTAAGTACAAAGGGGAAAGGTTCTAATGTTTATTACAACTGTGCAAGGCATTGTGGGACCACACTTGGAATACTGTTTAGGACTCCTTATTTAAATGGTAACATACTTGCATTGCAGACTGATCAGAGAAAATTTACATGGTTAGTTCCTAGAAGGAATAAAATCACAGGCAGTAATTTTACTGTGACGTGAAATTGGCCATCCCTGCTTCTGTAAAGAAGGGTTGAGCAGGTAGCGTCTTTATTCATTGGAGTTTAATATAACATAAAGGTATCATAATATATTTAAAGTTTGCAAGGCACTCGACAGAGGACTTGCTGTACGGATATTTCTTCAAAGTAAATTTATTATCAGAGTACTGTGTTATCATATACAACCTTAAAATTCATTTTCTTATGGAAATACTTAATAAACCCAGAGAATAATAACAATAACAAAATCAATGAAAGACCGCATCAACATGGGTGTTCAAGCAGTGTGCAAAAGACAACAAACTGCAAATACAGAAAGAAATTATCAGAATCAGATTTAATATCACTGGCATATGTTGTGAAATGTGTTGTCTTTGTGGCAGCAGTACAATGCAATACATAATAGAAAAATGTGAATTACAGTAAATATTTTATTAAATAGTTAAGTAAGTAACACAAAAATAAAAAAGTAATGAGATAGACTTCATAAGTTCAATGTCTATTTAGGAATTGGATGGCAGAGAGGAAGAAGCTGTTCCCGAATGTGTGCCTTCAGGCTTCTGTATCTCCTTGATGGTTGCAATGAGAACAAGGCATGCCCTGTGTGATAAATAAGCAATAAAAATCAAGGACCTCAGACAAAGACTCCTTGAAAGTGAGTCTTTTGGTTGTGGAAACATTCCAATGATGGGGCAAGTGATGTTGAGTGAAGCTACCCCTTTGGTTCAAGGGCCTGATGCTTGCGAGGTAGTAATTGTTCCTGAAGCTGGGGCTCCTGTGCCTTCTTCCTTATGGCAGCAGTGAGAAGACAGCTGCTGCCTGATGATGGATGTTGCTTTCCTGCGACAGTATTTTATGTAGATGTGCTCAGTGGTGGGGAGGATTTTACCCCTGATGCACTGGGCCATATCCACTACTTTTTGTAGGATTTTCCATTCAGGAGCATTGGTGTTTCCATGCCAAGCTGTGAAGCAGCCAATCAGTATTCTCTCCACTACATTTCTATAGAAATTTTTCAAGGTTTTACATGTCATGCCGAATCTTCGCAAGCACCTAAGTGAGTAGAGTTGCTGCCATGCTTTCTTCGTAATGGCACTTGCATGCTGGATCCAGGACAGGTCCTCTGAAGAATTTAAAGTCTCCAGCTCTGATCCTCTGAGGACTGCCTCATGGTGCTCTGGTTTCCTTCTCCTGAAGTCAATAATCTGCTCCTGGGTCTTGCTGACATTGAGTGAGGGGTTGTTGTTATGACACCACTCAGCCAGATTTTCAATCTCCCTCCTATATGCTGATTCCTCACCATCTTTGATTCTGCCTATGACAGTGGTGTCATCAGCAAACTTGAATTTGTCATTGGAACTGTGCTTAGCCTCACAGTCGTGAGTGTAAAGTGAGTAGGGTAGGGGGCCAAGCACGTAGTCTTGTGATGCATCTGTGCTGATTGAGATTGTGGAGGAAATGTTGTTGCCAATCCGAACAGGCTAGGGTCTGCAAGTGTGGAAATCGAAGATCCAATTACACAAGGAGGTATTGAGGTCAAGGTCTAGGAGCTTATTGATAAGTTTTGAAGAGATAGTGGTATTGAATGCTGACCTGTAGTCAATAAAGAGCATCCTGTTCTATGAATCTGTGCTGTCCAGACGTTACAGGGTTGAGTGAAGAGCCAATGAGATAGCATCTGCTGTGGACCTGTTGCTTTGTTAGGCAAATTAGAGCAGATCTAAGTCGCTTTGCAGGCAGGAGTTGATATGTTTCATCACCAACTTCTCAAACACTGTGGATGCAAGTGCTCCTGGACGATGATCAATGAAGCAGGTCACCACATTCTTCTTGCGCACCATTATAACGGAGGCCTGCCTGAAGCAAGTGGGCACCTTTAGATTGTGAAACGACAGGTTAAAATTCTCGGTGAACACTCCAGCCAGTTGATCAGCATAGGTCTTTAATACTTGGCCATGTACCCCATCTGGGCCGGATGCTTTTCATGGTTTTACATTCCTGAAGGCAATCATCGGCAGATGCTGGAGTATGTGATGGTCCCTCCATGTTTTGACGGTCAAAGTGAGCATAGAAGGCATTGAGCTCATCTGGAAGTGAAGCTCTGCTGTCACTTGATTTAACTTTGTAAGAGGTTGATAGTACTCAAGCCCTGCCACAACAGTCAAGCATACTTCGTTGACTGAAGTTTAGTCTGGAGTTGCCACTTAGCCTGTGTGGTTACTTTCTGAGATCGTACCTGGACCTCTTGTAATTTTCTTGATCACTAGACTTGAATGCCTCTGATCTGGCTCTCAGCAGATTGCACATCTCATGGTTCATCCAGGGCTTCTGACTGGTGAAGACTGGGAATGATTTCTTATTGGGAATCTAGAATCAGAGGATGCTGTTTTGGAGTTAGGTAGTTTACCACATAAGATGAGAATGTAACTTCTGAATCCTTGGAATTCTGAGCTAATGAATACTATGGAATCATTAAATATATTCAAAGTCTAGTCCAAGATCAGAGCTACCTTGACCCCTTTGAATAGCAAAACAGGCTTGAGGTCCATATGGCTTATTCCTCTTATTTCTTATATTCAAATGGTTTGCATTGGGAAAACCAGATTGTTGCATGAGGTAAGGAGGCCAAAAGAAATCCAGGCTTCAGGACAAGGTGATTGCACTTCATTCATTGTTTGGTGGTTTTGCAAGATGCATAACAGACCACTCTGCAGTGGCAATATTTAAAATGCTTGGAACATGGTAACATTATAAAAAATACTGCACTCTTGCCCATCTTAGTACAATAAGTTGTTTTTTTCTGAATTATTGTAGGAAATGAATGTCATCACAAAAAAAATCTTCAATTTCATGAATACATGCCACCACACCCCTTCTACCTGTGATAATAGAATTAATAGACTGGAACAGGGAATTGGTTAGTGGCAGGTAAACTTTGTACTTTAAGCACAAGAAAATTCTCAGTACTATATACCTAGAGTTCTGATTTGCTTCATTTGCATACGGGGTTTAAAAAATTCTTCCCCTTCAGAACACTAATGAGTACAATTTTGCATATTAATTTTGTTAGTCAGAAATAATTAGGTTGCATTAAAATGTTAACAATACATACTATTGATAGAAATATTTTGGTATGCTTTTAAATCCTGGCTTGATCTTTGTTAAGGCTGAATGTTTTTGTAAGTAGTGGAATTGGATGGAGATCTATGATTATAGTAAGTGTCTTTTACCTAAGAATCAGATGTGCGTAAAATATGTACTGAATTGGTACATTGTGTGGGAGGCTACAGATCAGTAGTACAACAGGCTGTCTGTGGTTGACTTTAGTCAGGGATTTTTGAAGCAGATTTATATCTAATCCTGTTCAGGACGTATTACAGACTGCAGATAATTTATGACCTCACTGACATCTGGAACAGTATTGAACTTGTCATTTTAATGACAGAGTTTCTAAGCACTTCCATGATGGCACCTCAGCTCAGATACAGGCTTTTCTTTGTTTCAATCTGTTGCTCAGACAGTGTCTTCCTAAGCAAAGCAAAAGCATTATTAATTAGGAGAGACTTGCTTGCAGAGCCACCAGTAGCTTTGTATCCCAAAAATAACTATAAATGAGGATTTTTGTGACATTTCAATATGCTAAGGCATTTTGTAAAGTAATTATTTGAAGCTTTGTAAAACTTAAGTTGGTTCCATTAACCTGTATAGGTATGGCAGAGGCAATTAGGCATCCTGATGGACGTTAAACTGAAAATAATGAAGAAAGAAAGAAAGCTTGCAAAATTTTTACCTTTGTAGTCAATAACGTTTAGAAGAGTGCTCATTGGTTTTGGGGAAACTTATTTGGCACATAAAGAGCATTGACAATATAACCAGCTCTTTTTATCCCTCATCTGGTATTATAAATGCTTGTTAGCACAATAAATGGCATCTCCAGTAGTGAAAGATTGCATTCTAAACTATGGAGTTCAGGTTCACAATCTTCTAATTCTAAGATAAGTGTGTTTCAGTTTAGTCAAGGTTGATGCCTTAATTTCCAAAGTTAGAAACCTGGTGAGTGTGGTCTGATTGAGTTGGGATTATATAGGCAATGGGCAGAGACGTAAAGATGTTCTTACTTAGTTATAGGAAAAAGCTGGAAACAGAATTATTCAGATTGCTTCAATACATTCAGTGTTTTTGTTGCCTAATACTTTCTCACACCATATGCAGTTAAAATGTCAATGTCTTCTTAACTCATAATCTAAGAAGAATGTAGTAACCTGCCTCAATGACTATCATCCAGTAGCACTTGCATCCATTGTGATGAAGTATTTTGAGAGGGTGGTGATGAAACATATCAACTCCTGACTGAGAAGTGACTTTGATCCGCTCCAGTTTGACTAGAGTCATCTCATTGACTCTTCACTCAACACTGGATCATCTGGACAGGGAAGATGCACACATCAGGATCTTTCTACTGACTATATCTACACATTCAATACTATCATTCCTTCAAAACTAATCAATAAGTTTTAAGACCTTGGCCTCAGTACCTCCTTGTGCAATTGGATCTTTGATTTCCTCACTTGCAGACCCCAGTCAGTTTAGATTGGCAACAACGTCTCCTCCACAAACTCCATCAGCACAGGTCACCACGGGCTGTGTGCGTAGCCCCCTGCTCTACTCGCTTTATACTTATGAATGTGAGGCTAAGCACAGCTTTAACGGTATATCTAGGTTTGCTGAAGACGCCACTGTTGTTGACCGAATCAAAGGTGTTGATGAGTTAGCGTATAGGAGTGAGATTGAAAATCTGGCTGGGTGGTGCAACAATAACCATCTCCCTCTCATTGTCAGCAAGACCAAAGAGCTGATTATTGACATCAGGGGGAAGAAATCAGAGGTCCAGGAACCAGTCCTCATTGGAGGATCAGAGGTGGAGAGGGTCAGCAACTTTAAATTCCTTGGTATTACTCATTTCAGAGGATCTAACCTGGGCCCAGCACTTAACTGCCATTATGAAAAAAGCACAGCAGCGACTCTACTTTCTTAGAAGTTTGTGAATATTTGGTATGACATTTAAAACTTTGACTAACTTCTATAGATGTGTAGTGGAGAGTATATTAATTGGTTGCATCATGCCCTTGAATGGAAATTCCTACAAAAAGTAGTGGATGCAGCCCAGTCCCTTGTGGGTAATGCCCTCCCCTCCCCTCCCCTCCGTTGAGCACATGGAGCGCAGCATCAAGGGATGCCCACCACTCAGGACTCATACCACCATGTTCAGCAACAGTTATTACCTCTGAAACATCAGGCTGTTGAACTGAAGGAGATAACTTCACACATTCCATCATTGAACTGTTCTCACAACCTATGGACTCACTTTCAAGAAATCTTCTTCTCATGTTCTCGATATTTATTGCTTATTTATTATTACTGCTATTTTTGTTCTCTTCTGCATTTGCGGTTTGTTGTCTTTTGTACATTGGTTGTTAGTGCGTCCTGTTGGGTGTGGTCTTTCATTGATTCTATTTTGTTTCTTGGATTTACTGTGTGTGCCCGCAAGAAGACAAATCTCAGAGTTTTTATGGTTAATATATGTACTATATTATGGTTTTCGTATGTACTTTGATAATGAATTTACTTATCAAACTTTGCATATGATGTATTAAATATCAGTGGTCTATTATTTCAGTATGTTAACAATGTATTGTTGGCAATTTCAATCCAGCTGTAGGCTACAAAATTTCTCTTTCCTGGAGTTACAAGTGGCACGCCTCAACATGGCTCCTCGGGACATAATGACAAACTCTCATGCCAAGTCCATTCTTAACACGATGAACTCCTTGAGGAAGAGTAACACCCTGTGCGACGTCACATTGCGAGTTGACAGCAAGGACTTTCCTGTGCATCGTATTGTCCTGGCAGCGTGCAGTGATTACTTCTGTGCCATGTTCACTAGTGAGGTAAGCAGGTAGCCTGCAGCTGATGGATTCTCTCTGTTATGTTGGTGGAGAGGCAGGTTCATTGTCTACTCTTAGTACTGTCACTTCGTTAATATGGCATCTTAAGGTAGAGTTGTCTGTGCGGTGTTATCAATTTTATCTTAGCAAGAGATATTCCATGCAGTGCATTGGACTATAACTTTGGGAGGCTGCCCTTAGTGACCAACTGATAGTAATCAGTTTGATTACAATCAAAACTTGAGGGGTCACAATCTTCCTTGACTTCAAATGTTTATCCCTTTAAAAAAAATATGATAGTCTGTGCTTCAATAGTTTCCTCCAGTGATGTTTTCTGTCTTGCTACTTACTGTGGTGATTTTAGACTGGCTTTAGGTGATGTAGTTCCGCTTGATTTCAGACCTGATGACCAAGCTCTTATCTAGACTAGGAATTTGGATTGCACTTCCTCAAAAACACTCTTAATGCTTAGTCACCAAAATTTTAATAGATTTTGTTAGATAAGAAGTTAGTGGGAAATGAAACCAAGGCAGATAAATGGAGTTAAAAGATAGATCAGTCATGATCTGACTGAATGATGGAATAGGCTCAGGGGCTGAAACTTCAGTTATGTGTTTCTAACTTTACAATTATACCCCTTTTGATTGGATTCTGCTGCTGGAAGAAATAACATTTGATTCAATAGCCAGGCATTCGCCAGGCAGACGCTGTGATTTTCTACCAAATTACCATGTTGCTATGTCGTAAACAAAAAGGGTGTAATTAACCTCCTTCATTCTGTCTGGCTCTTGCCAGAGAAGTTATTTTTATTGAAAACCATAGAGAATAGAAGTAGAAATGATATGAGAGTGGCATTTAAAAGCTGTAGATTATAGGTTATGAAAATATCACTGAAATATGTTACTGAAATAGTGCTGGGGAAAAATGCTTGCAGTGAGAATTGTTTGTCCTTGTTGAGAAAAATTGCTTTTGAAAACATTCTAAATTTAAGAAAACACCTCAAAACATTTTGATGAATGATTCTAGTTAAATTCTGGGTATTATTTGTAGCACTGTTATCAACTAGCTTAAAACATTAACTGGTGGAAGTGTTTTTAACCCTTTCCCTTAATGTATTGCTAAATCCTTCTCTGAGATTGCAGTACATGACTGCACAAGAGTTGAGGCATTTGCACAATGATGAATTTCTTTCCTTTATCAGGTTCTTTTTGTTCAAAAAGGAGAACTCATTGGGTTTCTTCAAATTCTGGTTAGAAATTGTTCTCCATCCAACAGTAAAATCTGTTTTTTTCCCCCTCTTCTTCCTCAGCTAACATTACTAATTTTCAGGGGATAGCTAGGTAACATGTATTAATGAGGCACAAGGGATACAGCTGATTCCGGAAATCTGGAGCTACACCAACAAAATGCAGGATGAAAGTAAATCAAGCAGCATCTGTGGAAGAAAATAAAACAATGGATGTTTTGGTTCGAGGACCTTCATCAGGAATGGAAAGAAAGAGGGCAGAAGCTGGAAAATAGGGTGTGGGGAGGCAAGGAGCATGAGCTGGTGTGTAATAGGCGAATCCAGGTGAAAAGAAGAAGTAGGAAGGTGGGGGGAATAGGGGAAAGGAAAGATGTGAGAATTCCCTTTGGTTTCCCACCTCCTCCCCTTTATTCCATGGTCTGCTGTCTTCTATCAGTTTCCTCCTCCTCCAACCCCTTTCCTTTTTCATCTATTCCCTCCCAGCTTCTCACATCATTCGTTTCCACACAAACCCATTTTACCATCCCTCACCTGGTCTTACCTGTCATCTGCCAGCTCATGCTCCTTTCCCACCTGTTGTGATGGAAATGAGACAGATTCTTTGGGTCTCAAAGGCAAGTGCTCTGGACACACAGTTTTAATAATAGGGAGTTTATTTACAAAGGGAGAAGAGCTTGGGTACAACACAAACGGCTACAATATTCGCACAAACGTGCTTAGAATAGATGAGCGTGGGAAAAGTCGGGTCGTTAGTACAATACACGGGAGAACAGTGTGGGGATAGAGTACAGGTACACATACAAGCAAGGGAAAAGTAACCATGATACCTGCCACCCCTTGACTTTGGGCGGGCACGGCTCTCTGCTACACAGACAACAATAAATGCTCCTACAACCCTATTCAATGCATGGCTCACCATGTGTCTCCAGTGCTGTTCTGTAGTCTTCAGCCTGGTGTGAAGCAGGGTGGTCCCTCAAGGATGGCAAGAAGAGAGCGAGCCAAACACATGTAGCACCCTTTATAGGTCAGTGGGCTGGAGGGTCCAGCCCAGGTGATTCACTGGGAACCAACGGCTTGGTGCTAGACGGGTTAATCCAATTAAGGTGGCCAGTGGTTAAGTGTGCATTGATTAGTTGGGAGGGGTGAAATGTTGACTGGCATGTGGTGTGCCTTCCGACCAGGTGAGGGCAGTGCTGTCACGTGACAGGCACAGCTCTCTGGTTAAACCACCCTACCCTTTTATTCTGGCATCTGCCCTCTTTCTTTCTGATCTTGAAGTATCTTGGCCCAAAACTTCAACTGTTTATTTTCTACCATTGATGCTGCCTGACCTGTTGTGTTCCTCCAATATTTTGTATGTTTTGTAGCATGCATTAATTCTTAATAACACAGAGTGCTGGAGAAACACATCTTGTCAGGGCCGCGTCTATGGGGAGAAATGAACAGTCAACATTCCTGTTGAGACCCTTCAACTAGACCCATTGTCTCCTGTCCATTTATATCCATAGGTATTCCTCTGGTGCTTTGTGTATTGCTCCAAAGTCTATTATCTGCTGTCTCTTGTATCTTCTACGTCTCTTTGATTGCAAGCTGTTATTATGTATTTAACTAAAAGAGGTGGGCAAATTGAGTGAAAATGTTAAGCAACTCTTTTCAACTCGTGAATTCAGAGGCAAGGCTTTGTCAGTCTAAATGTTCTTTAAACTAACTATTCCCAATTGTATGGGCTAAATTACTCCACTGTATGATGATCTTTGAATAAAGTACAGTAGCACAATGGTTATATTGATGAATAGGCAATCCAAATACATGGATTAATAATCCAGAGAATGCTCATTTACATTTACCAGTGTGTAAATTTTAACTCTGAAATATCTGTTGACAATAAAAGTAACTTGACTATATTGGATTTTTGTAAACCCATCAAGGAAGGGTTTTAATCCGAAACATCTACTGTTTATTCATTTCCGTGGATGCTGCTTGACCTGCTGAATTCCTCAAGTATTTTGTGTACGATAATTAGCAATGTTTGGGAAGGAACACTTTTGTCCTTTCTGGGTTTGAGTGGTCACACAGACAAATGGGTAACTCTTAACTCATCATGAAATGGTTGAGTAAACCTTTCAATTGAATTCAAATCTCACCATTTGCCTGGGAAGAAAACCCACATTTTTTGGGCAGTGAAGAATGGGTAATTGATGCATTGCTAGCTATGGCAAATGTTTTAAACAATCGTTGAAAACGCAAAATGGTGGATGTATTCAATCAAGCAGGCAGTGTCTGGGAACAAAGAAAAGGAGACAACATTTTCAGCCTCATTAGAACAGTGTTTCTGGATATTTACCAGTGTGCAAGTGTGGGGAGTCAGACCCAGCAAGATGTGTGAGCATGAAGGTGGTTTGTTTCTGTAGAAATTATACACTACTGAGATTGGTTAAGTCACGACACTCTTTTTGAGCCACTCTTCATCCCCTTGCAGCTTTCAGAGAAGAGTAAACCTGATGTTGATATCCAGGGCCTGACAGCCTCCACCATGGAGATTCTACTGGACTTTGTGTACACAGAAACGGTTCATGTCACCGTGGAGAATGTCCAGGAACTACTTCCTGCAGCTTGCCTCCTCCAGCTGAAAGGTGAGCTTTCATATAACCATAAAATAATTACAACATGGAAACAGGCTATCTCGGCCCTTCTAGTTCGTGCCGAACGCTTACTCTCACCTAGTCCCACCAACCTGCATCCAGCCCATAACCCTCCATTCCTTTCCTGTCCATATACCTAGACAATTTTTTTTTAAATGACAATATCGAACCTGCCTCAACCACTTCTACTGGAAGCTCGTTCCACACAGCTACCACTCTCTAAGTAAAGAAGTTCCCCCTCGTGTTACCCCTAAACTTTTGCCCCTTAACTCTCAACTCATGCCCTCTTGTTTGAATCTCCCCTACTCTCAATGGAAAAAGCCTATCCACATCAACTCTATCTACCTCCCTTATAATTTTAAATACCTCTATCAAGTCCTCCTTCCACCTTCTACGCTCCAAAGAATAAAGACCTAACTTGTTCAACCTTTCTCTGTAACTTAGGTGCTGAAACCCAGGTAACATTCTAGTAAATCTTCTCTGTACTCTCTCTATTTTGTTGATAACTTTCCTATAATTTGGTGACCAGAACTGTACACAATACTCCAAATTTGGCCTCACCAATGCCTTGTACAATTTTAACATTACATCCCAAATCCTATACTCAATCCTCTTGATTTATGAAGGCCAGCATACCAAAAGCTTTCTTCACCACCCTATCCACATGAGATTTCACCTTCAGGGAACTATGCACCATTATTCCTAGATCACTCTGTTCTACTGCATTCCTCAATGCCCTACCATTTACCATGTATGTCTCAATTCTCAATTTTACTCAATCTCGGTTCTACTGCTCTGGTTTAAAAAAAAAAGATCAAGGCATATGGTATGAAACCATTCTCATAATTGTGCTTCACTGGTGCAAAGAATCACTCATGGCCAGTGGGGCACTAGGGATTACAAATATTTGTTTTGCTGGTTGACGGTGTCAGTTCACGGGGGGAGGAAGTCCTCTAATTCAGAAGAATGAACGTTGTTGTAGGGTGGCTCTTCTAATCCTGGATTCTATCAACAAGGTTCACAGCCAAACACATACTCATAAAATGTAGTCTCATTTGTTGTGGAGGGAAACAGGTGAGTTTGCAAACCAAAGTCTCACCTTACAGCAGTGCAAGAGTGAACCCATTTTGAAATTTCAGGCTGGCAATAAAACCAATTTAGTACATCCAGTTAGGAAGATAAACATGACAATTTAATATCTCATATGAATACAGCATCTCAGTGCAGACTTCTGCCAATATTTCATGGGTTGTCTGCCTCTGAGCTTTAATTCAGAATTTTCTGAGACGAAGGTGATTGAATAAGGCAGGGCTGACACTTCAGACTCTGCTTCTGTCTATAGAGTATAATTTACCTGCTGAAGGCACTGACGGGGATTCTGAATACCAGCACCAAGATACGGCCATTACTTCATGAGGTCTGTGACTTTTGTCTAATTTTCTCTAGGTGTGAAGCAGGCTTGCTGCGAATTCTTGGAGAGTCAGTTAGACCCATCCAACTGCTTGGGAATCCAAGAGTTTGCCGAAACTCACAGCTGTGTGGATCTGATGCAGGCTGCAGAAGTGTTCAGCCAGAAGAACTTTCCAGAAGTAGTGCAGCATGAAGAATTCATGCTTCTAAATAAGGAGGAAGTGGAAAAACTCATCAGGTGTGATGAGATTCAGGTGAGTCCTTTGCATTTCAAACAAAAGCGTTCTAGAGCCATTTATCATAGGATGTTTGAAGGGCAGGAATGGGATGGTAACACTTAGATTGACAGTTACCAGTTCTAATACAACTTTGTTGGCGATTCTGTCTTTTTAAGGTGATTAGAAAACAATGAGCAGCATTATGAAGTAATAATTACTCAGAGAGGAGAGTAATTCAACATTTAATCTACCTTCTGCTTCATTGATGTGCCTTCTTAATATCAGAGAAATGTGAAACTGGGATGAATGAACAAGTGTACTTGAGAAATGATTAGGTCGGACAAAGTTTGAAATTTGGAATTAGGGTGATTAAAAGATGTCACAGTGAATTAACAACAATGCCTTCAGGAGACCAAGAGAAAGGGTAATTCCTTTGTCAGTAAAGTCTGATTACACTAGAAGTCTCCAAAAGAGTGGGAGGAGAATTATGATGCTATAAGGCAGGTACTTGGGAGCATAAATTAGGAACAGATATTCAAGGAATTGCACAACAGAAATGTGGGGGTTGCCTAGGAGCACTTCCATGGGTTTCTGGATAGGTTTGTCTCATTGAAGCAGGGAAGGATGATAGGGTGAAGTAACCATGATTGACGAGATATGGAATATCTAGTGAAGAGGAAGATGAAGCTTACTTAAGATTTAGGAAGGAAGGATCAGACAGGTCTCTAGAGAGTTACAAGGTAGCCAAGAAGGAGTTGAAGAATGTATTTAGGAGAGCTAGACAGGACATGAGAAGGCCTGGGTGAATAGGATTGAGGAAAAACCCCAAGGTGTTCTTACATGTATGTGAAAAGCAGGAAGATAACTAGAATGAGGGTAGGACCAAGAGAAATAGAAGAGGAAACGTGGCTGAAATTGGAAGAGGTACTAAATGAATACTTGGCTTCAGTATTCACCAGTGAGAGGGATCATGATGTTTGTGAGGACAGCATAAAGCAGCTGATATGCTAGAACATGTCAGCATTAAGAAAAAGAATGTGCTGGAACTTTTGAAAAACATTAGAATAGATAAATCCCCAGGGCTCGACGGGATATACCCCAGGTTTCTGCAGGAAGAGACAGCTGCACCTTTGGAGATGGTCTTCGCATCCTCACTGGATACAGAGCTAATACCAAAGGATGAGAGAGTAGGGAATTATATTCCATTGTTAGAGAAAAGGCAAGGGATAATCCTGGGAATTGTAGACGTTAGTCTTACTTCAGCAGTAAGCAAATTATTGGAGAACATTTTTAGAGGCAGGATTTACCAACATTTGGAGAAGCATAGTCTGAATAGGGATAGTCAGCACGGCTTTGAGAGGGGTAGGTCACGCTTCACGAGCCTGATTGAATTAGAACCATAGAACATTACGGCACAGAAACAGGCCTTTTGGCCTTTCTTGGCTGTGCGGAACCATTTTTCTGCCTAGTCCCACTGACCTGCACCTAGACCATATCCCTCCATACCCCTCTCATCCTGTCCAAGTTTTTCAAAAGTGAGCCTGCATTCACTTCTGTTGAAAATCTTTGAGTATGTGACAAAGCACATTGATGAATGGATGTGTGCTTGTGGTGTATATGGATGTTGATAAGGCATTCAGTAAGGTTCCCCATTCCCCATGGTAAAGTCATATAGAAAGTCAGGTGGCATGGGATCCAGGGGTTTCAGAATTGGCTTGTCCATAAAGGCAGAGGGTGGTTATAAATCGAGTGTTTTCTGCCTGGAGGTCCGTGACCAGTGGTGCTCTGCAGGGATCTTCTGGGTCTCCTACTCTTTGTGATCTTTATAAATGACTTGGTTGAGGAAGCGGAAGAATATATTAGTAAGTTTGCAAATGACACGAAAGTCAGTGGAGTTGTAGATAATCTAGAAGGTTGTCATAGGTTACAACAGGAAGACTTTGACTGGATGCAGAGCTGAGCTGGGAAGTGGTAGATGAAGTTCAATCCAGAAAAGTGTGAACTGATAACACTCGGAAAGTTCAAATTTGAAGGCAGAGATGGGGTTAATGGCAGGATCTTAACAGTTTGATGGAAGAGAGGGATCTTGGGTACATGCCTATAGATCTCTCAAAGTTGCGTCGCAAGTTGCTGGGGTGGTTAAGAAGGCATAGAGCATGTTGATCTTGATTAGTCAGGTGATTGAGTTCAAGAGTCGCAAGGTAATGTTGCAACTCGATAAAGCCCTGGTGAGACCACACTTGAAATATTGTGTTCAGTTCTGCTAGTTCAAGTTCGAGTGCTTTAGGTGATAAACCCAATCTCCTCAAACTCCTAATGAATATAGCTGCTGTCTTGCCGCCTTTATAGCTGCATCAATATATTGGGACCAGGTTAAATGCTCAGAGTTCTTGACACCCAGGAACTTGAAAATGCTCACTCTCTCCAATTCTGATACCTTTACGAGGATTGGTTTGTATTTCCTCGTCTTATCCTTCCTGAAGTCCACAATCAGCTGTTTGGTCTTGTTGACGTTGAGTGCAAGCCTGTTGCTGCGACACCACTCAACTAACTGGTATATCTTGTTTGTGTACACCCTTTTGTCACCATTTGAAATTCTGCCGACAGTGATTGTATCACCAGCAATTTTATAAATGATTTATAAATGCTGTTTGAGCATCTATATTCAATATGTTGGGATCAGGTTAGATGCTCAGAGATGTTGACACCCAGGAACTAGAGAGAGAGAGAGAGAGAGAGATCCCTCTCTTCTCCCCCCCCTCTCTCCCCCCCCTCTCCCCCCCTCTCCCCCCCCTCTCCCCCCTCTCTCCCCCCCCTCTCTCCCCCCCCTCTCTCCCCCCCTCTCTCCCCCCCTCTCTCCCCCCTCTCTCCCCCCCCTCTCTCCCCCCCCTCTCTCCCCCCTCTCTCCTCCCCCTCTCTCCCCCCCCTCTCTCCCCCCCTCTCCCCCCCCTCTCTCCCCCCCCTCTCCTCCCCCCCATCACCTAAAACACTGAAACTTCAACTAGCAGTAGAAGTACCACAGAGAGCCTTCTGACTATTTACCCCCTGGTGAGGGGGGTGGGTGGGGGGAGCAGTTACTGCACAGGATTGAAGTAAACTGCAGAGAATGGTAAAATCAGTCAGCTCCATCATAGGTTCTGGCCTCCGTAGTATCCAGGACATTTTCAAAGAGTGATGTCTCAGAAAGGCAGCATCCACCAGTAAGGACACCCACCACCTAGAAAATGCCCTCTCCTCATCCTTATCATCAGGGAGGAGGTACTGAAGCCTGAAGGCACACACTCAGCAATTCAGGAACAGCTTCTTTCCCCCTGCCAAATGATTTCCAAATGGACATTGAACCCTTAACACTACTAATAGTTCTGTTTCTGCACTACTTATTTTAATTAACTATTTAATATCCATTTACAGTGAGCGCTGTACAATTTCCTCTATTTCTGCATAAATATAACCTAAAATGTGATCAGATTTTCATGCGTCTTAAAACTAGATAAAGAGAACCCAATTAAATAGTACCACAAGAAACATTATACTTGTTCATTTAATTATTGAGAAAAATGATCCAATATTACATGTATTTGTTGGAAAAAGTATGTGAACCTTTGCTTTCAGTATTTGGTGTGACCCCCTTGTACAGCAATAACTTAAAAACCAAACATTTCCGGTGACTGTTGATCAGCCATGCACATCGGCTTGGAGGAATTTTAGGCCATTCCTCCTTACAAAACTGCTTCACCTCTGGGATGTTGCAGGGCTTCCTTGCATGACCTATTTGCTTCACGACTTTCCACCACATTTCTGTAGGATTAAGGTCCAAAACACAAACTTTCTTTTTAAACCATTCTGTTGTTGATTTACTTTTGTGTTTCGGATCAATGTCTTGTTGCATTATCTAACTTCTTTTGACGTACAGCTGACGGACTGCTACCCTGACATGCTTCTGTTAAATGTCTTGCTACAATTTTGAACTCATTGTTCCCTCACTGCTGTCCAGGCCCTGAGGCAGCAAAGCAGCACAAAACGATGATGCTCCTTCCACCATACCTCACAGTTGGGATGAGGTTTTGATGTTGGTGAGCAGAGCCCTTTTTCCTCCAAACATAGCAGTGTGTATTTCTGCCAAAAAGTTCAACGTTTGTTTTATCTGTCCACAGAACATTATCCCAGAAGTATTATGGAACATCCAGGTGGTCTTTTGCAAACTTGAGACATGCAGCAAAGATTTTTTTTTTGGAGAGGAGTGGTTTGCTCTGTGGTGTCCTTCTATGAACACCATTCTTGTTCAGTGTTATTCTTACAGTGGACACATGAACAGAGACTTTAGCAAGTTCTAGAGATTTCTGCAGGTCTTTTGTTGTTACCCTTGGGTTCTTTTCCACCTCCTTTGCACATTGGCACACCTCTTGGTGTGATCTTTGCAGGATGCCCACTCCTAGGGAGAGCAGCAACAGTACTGAGCTTCCTCCATTGGTAGACAATTTCTCTTACTGTGGACTGATTAACACTCAGGTCTTTAGAAATGTCTTTGTAGCCTTTTCCAGCTTCATGGATCTCTACAATTCTCCTAAGGTCCTCTGAAAGTTGTTTTAATTGAGGGATGGTACACATAAACAGACCTTTTTTGAGAAGAGCAGGCTCCATCAGTAACCTGACTTTCTGACTTTTTTATGGGGCAGGGCATCTCTAACTCACACCTCCAATCTCATCTCATTGACTGGAACATCTGACTCCAAATAGTAGCTTTTGTAGAAGGCGTTACTCCAGAGGTTCACATACTTTTTCCAACAAATACAGGTAATATTGGATCTCTTTTCTCAATAAATAAATAAATGAACAAGTAAAATGCTTTTTGTGTTATTTATTTAATTAGGTTCTCTTTATCTAGTTTTAGGATGCATGAAGATCTGTTCACATTTTAGGTCATATTTATACAAAATAGAAAAAATTCTATAGGGTTCACGAACTTTCTAGCACTGCTGTATATACTTACTGTAATTCAGTTTTTTTCCTGTATTTATCGTGTATTGCATTGTACTGCTGCCACAAAGTTAACAAACTTACCAGAGATACTAAACCTAATTCTGGTTCCAACTCTGAAAGTTTGCGAATGATACAAAGGAGGGTAGATGGACAGGTGTAGTTGGACAGTGAGGGCTTATTGATTCAGAGGGGCTGTTATCATGCTGTATCTCTAAAGCTTCTTTACCATAAGACCATAAAACATTGGAGCAGAATTGGGTCATTTGGTCCATCGAGTCTGCTCCACCATTCAATCATGACTGAGCCTTTTTCCTCCTCCTCTGCCCCACTGCTCGGCCTTCTCCCTGTAACCTTTGATGCTGTGGTCAATCAAGAATCTAGCCATCTCCACCTTTAATACACCTAATGACCTGGCCTCCACAGCTGCCTGTGGTAACAAATTCCACAAGTTCAATACCATATGGCTAAAGAAATTTCTCAGCATCTCTCTTTTAAATGGACGCCTCTCTATGTTGAGGCTGTGCCCTCCTGTCTTGGACACCCCCCTCCCCACCATGGGAAACATCCTTTCCACATTTACTCTGTCTAGATATTTCAACATTCGAAAGGTTTCAATGAGATCCTCCCTCAACTACCTAAATTCCAGCGAGTACAGACCCAGAGTCATCAAACGTTCCTCGTATGATAACCCTTTCATTCCCAGAATCATTCTTGTGAATTTGCCTCTGAACCCTCTCCAATGCCAACACTGCTTTTCTTAGATGAGGAGCCCAAAACTGTTCACAGTACTCAAGGTGAGGCCTCACCAGTGCCTTATAAATCCTCAGAATCACATCCCCGCTCTTGTATTCTAGACCTCTTGAGATGAATGCTAACATTGCATTTGCCTTCCTCACCACTGACTCAACCTGCAAGTTAACTTTAAGGGTGTTCTGCACGGGACTCCCAAATCCCAAAGCATCTCAGAATTTTGGATTTTCTCCCTGTTTAGAAAATAGTCTGCCCATTTATTTCTTCTTCCAAACTGCATGACTATGCATTTTCCAACATTGTATTTCATTTGGCACTTTCTTGCCCAGTCTCCTAATCGACCTAAGTCCTTCTGCAGCCTTAATGTTTCATCAACACTACCTGCCCCTCCACCAATCTTTGTGTCATCTTCAAACTTGGCAACAAAGTCATCTATTCCGTCATCTAAATCATTGATATACAGCATAAAAAGAAATGGTCCCAACAATGACTGTTGTGGAATATCATTAGTCACTTGCAGCCAACTGGAAAAGGATCCTTTTCACTTACTGCCCTAACAACCAGCCAATGGTCTAACCATGCTAGTAACTTTCCTGTAATGCCATGGACTCCTAACTTGGTAATCAGCCTCATGTGTGACACCTCATCAAAGGCCTTCTGAAAGTCCAAATATACACCATCCACTGCATCCCCTTTATCTATCTTACTTGTAAGCTCCACAAAGAATTCCAACAGGTTCATCAGGCAAGATTTTGCCTTAAGGAAACCATGTCCAATCTTTGTCCAATCTTGTCCTGTATCACCAAGTACACCATTAACTTCATCCTTAACAATTGGCTCCAACATTATCCCAACCACTAAGGTCAAGTTAACTGGTCTGTAGTTTCCTTTCTGCTGCCTCCTTCCTTCCTTAAAAAGTGGAGTGACATTTGCAATTTCCAGTCCTCCAGAACCATGCCAGAGTCCAATGATTATGCACTTTTAGGTCTTTAAGCTTTTTGAGCTTGTAATAGTAATCTCCCTTGTAATAGTAATTGCACTCTCTTCTCCTCCCTCACATTCTTCAACACCTGGCACACTGCTAGTGTCTTCCACAGTGAAGACTGGGTGCACAATGCTCATTTAGTTCATCAGCCATCTCCTTGTTCCCTGTTATTATTTCTCCAGCCTCATTTTCTGGCAGACCTATATCCACCCTCATCTCTCTTTTATTTTTTACATACTTGAAAAAGCTTTTACTATCCACCTTGATATTGTTTGATAGCTTGCTTTCGTATTTCACCTTTTCCCTCCTAATGATTCTTTCAGTTCCTTTGCGTAGGCTTTTAAAAGCTTCCCAATCCGCTATCTTTCTGCTAATCTTTGCATTGTTTGATGCCCTCTTTTGTTTTTACACTGGCTTTGACTTCCCTTGTTAGCCACGGTTGTACTATTCTGTCATTTGAGGATTTCTTTGTTTTTGGAGTACACATTCTTGTACCTTCCTCATTTTTATCAGAAATGCATGCCATTGCTGCTCAGCTGACATCCCTGCTAGATTCTCCTTCCGATTTACTTTGGCCAACTCCTCTCTCATGCCACTGTAATTTCCTTTATTCCACTGCATTGAAGTTTACTTTCTCACTGTCAAATTTCAAGTTGAACTCAACCAGATTGTGATCACTGTCTCCTAATCATCTCTGGTACATTTCATAACACCCAGTCCGGTATAGCTGATCTCTCAGTAGGCTCAACGAAAAACTGCTCTAAAAAGCTATTTCGTAGGCATTCAAGAAATTCACTCTCTTGAGATCCATTACCAACCTAATTTTCCCAATCTACCTGCATGTTAAAGTCTCCCATAACTATCATAACATTGTCCCTTTGACACACCTTTTCTATTTCCCATTGTATTCTGTAGTCCACATCCCAATTACTGTTTGGAGGCCTGTATGTAACTGCCATCAGGGTCCTTTAACCCTTGCAGTTTCTTAACTCAACCCTCAACCCACAAAGGATTCAGCATCTTCTGATCCCATGTCATATCTTTCTAATGATTTGATCCCATTATTTACCTGCAGAGCCCACACCACCCCCTCTGCCTGTAACCTTGGACATTCAGCTCCCAACTACAATCATCCTTCAGCTATAATTCAGTGATGGTCACAACATTGTACCCGACAATCTGTAATAGTGCAACAAGATCATTCACCTTACTTCTTATACTCCGTGTCTTGAGATATAACACTTTGAGTATTGTATTTGCTAACCTTTCTGATTCTGCATCCCTAGTGCACTAATACTTACCTTGCTGGCTGCAATTTTGTTCTATCATCTGCTTGCCCTTCCGCTATTTAAGAAGGGTGGGAGGCAGCAGAAAGGTAGATATAGACCTGCTAGCCTGACATCAGTGGCTGGGAAGTTGTTGGAATCGATTGTTAGGGATGAGATTACAGAAAACCTGGAGGCACATGACAAGAGAGGCCAAAGCCAGTGTGGTTTCCTGAAAAGAAAATCCTGCCTGACTAACCTACTGCAATTTTTTGAGGAAATTACAAGCAGGATAGACAGAGGAGATGCAGTAGATGTAGTGTAGTGGATTTTCAGAAGACCTTTGACAAGGTACCGCACATGAGGCTGCTTAGCAAGATAAGAGCCAATGGAATTACAGCAGAGTTACTAGCATGGGTGGAGCATTGGCTGGTCAGCAGAAAACAGAAAGTGGGAATAAAGGGATCCTATTCTGGCTGGCTGCCGGTTACCAGTGGAGTTCCATAAGGGTCGGTGTTGGGACCGCTGTTTTTTACTATCTATGTCAATGATTTGGACTATGGAATTAATGGATTTGTGGCTAAATTTGCTGATGATACAAAGATAGGTGGAGGAGCAGGTAGTGTTGAGGGAACAAAGAGCCTGCAGAGAGACTTAGATAGTTTAGGGGAATGGGCAGAGAAGTGGCAAATGAAATACAATGTTGGAAAGTGTATGGTCATGCATTTTGGTGGAAGAAATAAACAGGCAGACTATTATTTATATGGGGAGAGAATTCAAAATGCAGAGATGCAAAGGGACTTGGGAGCCCTTGTACAGGGTACCCTAAAGGTTAACCTCCAGGTTGAGTTGATGGTGAAGAAGGTGAATGCAATGTTGGCATTCATTTCTAGAGGTATAGAATATAAGAGCAGTGATGTGGTGTTAAGGCTCTATAAGGCACTCGTGAGACCACACTTGGGAATATTGTGTGCAGTTTTGGGTTGCTTATTTTAGTAAGGGTATACAGACGGCCCTCCTTATCCACAAGGAATTGGTTCCGGGACCCCTCGCGGATACCAAAATTCGTGGATGCTCAAGTCCCTTATTCAACCTGTCTCAACGTGGTGCATCTTAGGACCCAGCGGAACCCCAGACCTTACTTAACCTGTCTCAGTGCGGTGGACATTAGGACCCAGCGGCAGAGATCTGAATCCGTAGTGTTTCTGTTCATGAAAATAATTACAAATAATGATTAAAAATAAAGTGGAAATAATAAAGCGATCGGAAAGAGGTGAAACACCATCAGTCATTGGAAAAGCGTTAGGCTACGTTGGTCAACGATTGGAACAATTTTAAAGGATAAAGTGAGAAAGGTTGTGCCCCAATGAAAGCTACTATTATTACTAAGCAACGCAGTGATTTAATTATTGGGTTTTGGGGTTTTGGGTTTTTGATCCTCCACATCAACCCGGCACAGTGGAGAGCATGCTTGGAAGTGGTCTGTCACTAGATTGAACTGAGGAACTTCCGTTCCCGAGCTCGGCGCTGAAACATATGTTCTTAAGTGTTTTATATGCACAGAAAAGTAGAATATATACTATATACTAAGACAAACGTTTGACTAACTGACACTAAATAACACTGGATTAACATGTTCCGACTTACTTTCTAAGAGAACTTCCGATTTTTTTTCAATCCTGATCCACGATAACCTCTGCACTTCCTCCTGTATACTTTAAATCATCTCTAGATTACTTATAATACTTAATACAATGTAAATGCTATGTAAAATAGTTGTTATACTGCATTGTTTAGGGAATAATGACAAGAAAAAAAGTCTGTACATGCTCGAACAACAAGTGCTGGAAGAGCACTTCCAGGTTTTCGCAATTCGCGCATGTGGAATTCGCGGATAAGGAGGACCGACTGTACTGACGTTGGAGAGGGTTCAGAGAAGATTCACAAGAATGATTCCAGGAATGAAAAGGTTTCCGTGTGAGGAACGTCTGGCAGCTCTTGGGTTGTATTCCCTGGAGTTCAGGAGAATGACGGGGGGTTCTCATAAAACATTCTGAATGTTAAAAGGCCGGAACAGATTAGATACAGCAAAGTTATTTCCCATGGTAGGGGATTCTAGGACAAGAGGGCATGACTTTAGGATTGAAGGATGTCCGTTTAGAACAGAGATGTGGAGAAATTACTTTAGTCAGAGGGTGGTAAATCTGTGGAATTTGTTGCCACGAGCTGCTGTGGAGGCCACGTCATTGGGTGTATTTAAGGCGGAAATAGATAGGTTCTTGATTAGCCAGGGCATCAAAGGGTATGGGGAAGGCAGGGGAGTGGGGATGACTGGAAGAATTGGATTGAATGGCAGAGCAGACTTGATGGGCCAAATGGTGTACTTCTGCTCCTATAATCTTATGGTCTAATGGACAGTCTTACTGCACGCTATCTTTGCTGTTTTACCATCCACCCTTTACCTCAGTTCCCGTCCCCCTGCCAAATTATTTTAAACCCTCCCTAACAGCTCTAACAAACTTGCCTGTGAGAGTATTGGTTTCCCTCAGTTTCAGATGCAATCTGTCTCGTTTGTACATCATACCTCCTCCAGAAGAGATTCCAATGATCCAAGAACTTAAATCATGCCCCCTACGCCAGCTTCGCAGCCACTCATTTATCTGCCAAATCATCTTGTTTCTACCCTTACTGGTGCGTGACATATATAGCAATTCAGAAATTACCATCTTGGAAGTCCTGCTTCTCAGCTTTCTGCCTAGCTCTCTAAATTCTCTCTTCAGGACCTCTTTGCTTCTCCTTCCTATGTCATTGGTACCAATATGTACCAAGACATCTGGCTGCTCTCCCACCCTCTCCAAATGCCGTGGACATGATCTGAGACATCCCTGACCCTGGCACCTGGGAGGCAACATACCATCCGGGAGTCTCTGTTCTGGTCCACAGAATCTCTTGTCTGTTCCTCTGACTATTAAGTCCCCTATCACTGCCACTCCCCTCTTCTCCCTTTTCCCCTTCTGCACCACAGAGCCATGCTCAATGCCAGTAATTTTCTCTCCTGGACATTCCCCTGGGAGGTCATCCCCCACGACAGTATACTTATTACTGAGGGGAATCGCCATGGGGTGCTCTGCACTGACTGCCTGTCCGCTATCCCATTCCTTCTCCAGACAGTCACCCAGTAACCTGCCTCCAGCAACTTCGGGGTAACTACTTCCCTGTAACTCTGATCAATTATCTCCTCACTCTCCCATGCAAGCTGAAGGTCACCCAGCTGCTGCTCCAGATTCCTTTCTTTTTTTTACAATATTTTTATTCAGAATAAAAAACAAGATTTACAGAGTGTGACACATAGATACATCTCAACATAAAGTGTGTACATTCATATATTGTAATAAAATTGATCAAAATGTTATAGGATATCACATAAAGGTATACCACTCTGTAATCAAAAATTTAAAGATAGGTCATACATCATAAAAGAAATTTTTTATATTAAAAAAAAGTCAATCCCCTACCAACTACCAAAGAAAAAAGCTGATGGATGACAATGGATAATTAGAAAAAAAAATTCACTT
Organism: Hemitrygon akajei; assembly: GCF_048418815.1. Classification (NCBI taxonomy): domain Eukaryota; kingdom Metazoa; phylum Chordata; class Chondrichthyes; order Myliobatiformes; family Dasyatidae; genus Hemitrygon; species Hemitrygon akajei. The sequence goes on from NC_133131.1 coordinate 66,285,768, forward strand.
AAGAAGAGAAGATAGAAATATACATAAAAGTCTGTGCACTGTTAAACTTCATAAATTGGAAAAGTAATTTAGGAAAAATCCCCAGATATCATAAAAAGATTGTTTCGAATTTAAGACTGAGCAGCGGATCTTCTCTAAATTTAAATAAGACATAATATCATGTAGCCATTGAAGATGTGTAGGAGGGGTAGACTCCTTCCATTTAAGCAAGATTGCTCCCCTTGCTAAAAGAGAGGTAAAAACTAAAACCTGTAGGTTAGGAGTATTTAAAGTTATATCTTCATTTGCAATAATACCAAACAAGGCAGTAAGGGGATTTGGGTCAAATTGGACCCTAAAAAGTTGTGAGAAGGTATGGAATACTTCCCGCCAAAACTTTTCAATTTTAGGGCAAAACTAAAACATATGCATTAAAGAGGTGTCAGCACAGTTGCATTTATTACAAAGTGGAGAAACGTTTGGATAAAAACTGGACAGCTTTTGTTTAGAAATGTAAGCTCTATGAACCATTTTAAATTATAGAAGAGAATGACGAGCACAGAAAGATGATTTATTAACCCATTTAAGAATTTTATTCCATCTTTCATCAGAAATCTGACAATTTAGGTCATCCTCCCAAGCTTTTTTTATTTTATCTAAAAAGTCTTGTCCAGAATCAATCAACAAGTTATAGATACTGGTAACAGAACCATTAACAAAAGGTTTTAAATTTAAAAGATCATCCAGTAAATTTTTATCAGGGCCTGTAGGAAAAGTAGTTAATTGGAAACGTAAGAAATCTCTAATTTGAAGGTATCTGTAAAAATGTGTTTTTGGCAGTGCAAATTTAGTTGACAATTGGTCAAATGAAGCAAGAGATCCTGAGATAAACAGTTCCCAAAAACACTACCTAGTTCATCCCAATCCTTAAAGACTTTGTCAGTCATGGAAGGGATAAAAAAATAATTAAGGAGAATGGGAGATGATAATGAAAAATTCGCTAAACCAAATAATTTTCTAAATTGAGACCAGATCCTTAAACTTTGCTTAACAATTATGTTATCTGTTGTTTTATTTGCTGAAAAAGAAGAGTATGATCCAAGATTAGAGACAATAGAGGAATTTTTTACAGAATTAACTTCTAAGGAGACCCATGATAGGCAATCTTTACGATAAATATAATAGGACCAAAAAGCATGTACAAACTTTTTTTTCTTGTCATTATTCCCTAAACAATGCAGTATAACAACTATTTTACATAGCATTTACATTGTATTAAGTATTATAAGTAATCTAGAGATGATTTAAAGTATACAGGAGGATGTGCAGAGGTTATCGTGGATCAGAATCGAAAAAAATCAGAAGTTCTCTTACAAAGTAAGTCGGAACAGGTTAATCCAGTATTATTTAGTGTCAGTTAGTCAAATGTTTGTCTTAGTATATAGTATATATTTTACCTTTCTATGCATATAAAACACTTAAGAACGTATGTTTCAGCGCCGGGCTCAATCTAGTGACAGACTTTTTTCCGAGCACACTCTCCACCGTGCCGGGTTGATGTGGAGGATCAAAAGGAGGATAAATATAATAGGACCAAAAAGTAATATTCCTTATATTGGCAGCCCAATAGTAAAACCTAAAATTGGGTAGGGCTAATCCACCCATCTCTTTATTTCTTTGTAGGTAAACTTTACTTAAACGAGCTTGTTTATTATTCCAAATATAAGATGTTAAAATTGAATCTAAAGAATCAAAGTAGGTCTTAGGAATAAAAATAGGTAAAGCCTGAAAAAGATATAAAAATTTAGGAAGAATCTTCATTTTAATTGAATTAATTCAGCCAATTAGGGATAAAGAAATAGGAGACCTTTTAGAAAGCGTCTTTTTCACATAATTCAATAAGGGGTTTAAGTTTTCTTTAAATAAATTCTTGAAGTTTTTAGTAATTGTTACACCTAGATATGTAAATTGCCTTGTAACAACTTGGAACGGAAATTTGGCATTTGATGACATTAGGTCATTTAAAGGAAATAGCTCACTTTTATGTAAGTTCAGCTTATATCCTGAAAAAAAAACTAATCTGGGAAATTAAAGAAAGAACCAAAGGTAAAGAAGTTTCAGTGTTAGCGGTAAAAAGTAAAATATCATCAGCGTATAACGAAATTTTATGAGTCATACCTTCCCTTAGTATACCAGAAATGTCCTTAGATTCTCAAAATGCTATTGCTAAGGGTTCTATCGCTAAAGCAAAAAGTAAAGGACTAAGAGGGCAACCTTGTCTAGTTCCCCACTGTAATTTAAAGGGCTTAGAAATTTGAGAGTTAGTTATAACCTGAGTGGTAGGAGACAAGTAAATTAATTTAACCCAATGAATAAAATTAGGCCCAAAATTAAACTTTTTTAAGGTCTTAAAAAGATAATTCCACTCAATCCTATTGAAGGCTTTTTCTGCATCTAAGGATAATACACACTCTGATTTTTTTGGGATGGTGAATATATCACATTCAATAACTGACATTTATTAAAAATATTGAAAATATATAAAAAATATATTGAAAACATTTTACCATCTATTGTATCACATGACCAGACAGGATTTATTAAAAATCGCTCCAGATTCCTAACACGATTTTCAAGGAGCTGCAGCTGGATCCACTTCACGCAGATGTAGTTCCCTGGGAGACTCTGGAATAAAGAACACACAATGACCATTTAAGCTATACTAAGTACCTCTGACACAGTAAGAAAAAAATGGAAACTTAACAGAAACTTACCCGGACAACTTAATCAGAGCCAATGTCTCTTCCGAGCTGAAGCCTCCTTTGAGCCAAAGCCTGACGTTTCCACTCTCACCACTGGCACACTCCTAACAATAGCCACTCCACTTGTCACTTCTGTGCTTTTATTTACTCCCCTCTATGTTGCTGTCGCCGTTGACTGGGCTGCTGGGATGACACTGAATGCCCGCAAAGCTCTCCTTTTAAACGACTGCTGACCTGTGAGAAACCTCCTCGCTGCAGTCCATTATGACATCACAGCGGTTTTCGAGGAGTGATATTTGGTAAATGGAGCGTAAAGCTGAGTAACAGATTCATAATTGTGCTAGTTAAGTCAATTTCTGACACTTACTATCTCCTCTTCAAGGATCTGCATTCAAGCATACATAAGTACATTTGGGCACACTGCAATATTTGCACCTTCATTTGAATCAGGTGAGTCAAAGACCTCACTGATAAATCATGTCAAGGTGATGAGGGCTCACAGGCTAGTTTCCAGAGAGGAAAGATGTAGGAACCTTTAGATTGAAGGCTTCACGAAGAGCAGATCCTCTTCTTCATAGTCATTGAAGTAACGTAGGCCCAAACAGGGCATTTTGGATGAAGCCATCAATCTCCATGGGAAGTGCATACCTTGTGTATCCTCGTCATTCTTCTAAGTTTTATTGAACTTAGTTCTGTTTGCCTCGGTCACAATCAGCTGTTTGTAAACACACTGTGCATACTGTCTAGCTATGCCCTTTACATAGACAGAACTCCCCCCACCCCCATGTAATTGTGGATATGAGCTGCAGAAGGTGGAGGAGCAAGGACGCTATTGTTTCAGACTATTAAAGATAATTCTGGATATCCAAAGACTTATTTCCCTCCCCTCCTCTTGTCATTGTGTATATGAGCTGCAGAAGGTAGATGATTAAGGACACTATTGTACCAAACTGCACTAAAGATAGTATTTTAGAAGGGTGCATTGGATTAGGTGAGATCCTTAGTTCCAGTCATTATAGTAAAGCAGGAGATGCTCACAGGAGCGGACGATCTCCACCACTATCTTTTTGCAGGAGAAAGAATTGTACCCGTTATATTTTTGTCTTTATTTCTAACAGAATGCAATTCTTTGCACCTCCCTGATATAATTTTCGGCTTTCTCTCAATCTTTGTTTTCATGACGTCCAGTACCATTTTCCTTATTGTTTACCGTGCATCCATTTTGTTTCATCTGCAAATCAATCTGGCCCCAGTGTAATTAATTAATACTGTACATACAAAGAAAAGTTGCAGTATCAGTATGAACGCTTGGGGAACTCTTCTGCACACATCTCTCCAGTCTGAGAACTTCTCTACAATTTGGGTTTTCTGTCTGAAAGTTAATCTATAACTAACTGTAAATATTCCCTCTATGCCATGTGCTTCAATTTTCTGACAACACACACCAAGTGCTGGAGGAACAGTCGATGTTTTGGGCCCAGGCCCTTCCTCAGGGCTGGAAAGGAAGTGGGAAAGTGCTAGATTAAGAAGATGGGGTGAGGGGAAGGATGATAGCTAGAAGATGATAGGTGAGGCCAGGTGGGCAGGAAAAATACAGGGCTGGAGAGAAGGAATCTGATAGGAGAGGAGAGTGAACCATAGGAAAAAGGGAAGGAGGCGGTGACCCAAGGGGAGGTGATAGGCAGGTAAGAAGTGGCAAGGGCCAGAGTGAGAAATAGAAGAGGGGAGAGGGAAGGAAACACTTTTTTACTGGAAGGAGAAATCAATATTCATGTCATCAGATTGAAAGCTAAGCAGACATAATATAAGGTGTTGCTGCTTCACCCTGAGAGTGGCCTCATGGTGGCACAACAGGAAGCCATGGATCGACATGTTGAAACAGGGATGGGAAGCGGAATTAAAATGTTTGGCTGCCGGGATGTTTTGCTTTTGGCGGATGGAGTGGAGGCAATTTACAACGGGTCTCATAATGTAGAGGAAGTCGCATTGGGGGCACTGGACACAGTAAATAACATCAACAGGTTCGCTTGAGAGGTGTTGCCTCACCTGAAAGGATTGTTTGGTGCCCTGAAAGGAGGTAAGGGAGGAGGTGAGTAGGTAGGTGTAGATCTTTGGCTGCTTGCCAGTAGGGATATCAGTGAGGAGGGACAAACGGACAAGGGAACCATGGAGGAGCAATCCCTGTGGAAAGTGAAGAGAGAATGGGAATTACGAGGCACGTTGCCATATAACCTTTGAAACTTCAGCCACTTATTAATCACGTTACTCTACAACAATCTGTTTCTCCTCATTAAATATCTCATTGAGATCTGTAGTACAGGGAGCAGGTCATTCAGATCATTGTGTTCACAATGACAAAAAAACATTTCCAGATATCAGTGTATAGCTATATGGTCCTAACTCTTCAAGTGCTTGTCCATCAAACATAATGAACATTTCTGTCCTGATTAGCCCTACAGGCAGTGAATCCAGACCTTCACTGAAAAGTTTTTTCTTAAATCCTCCTTCAATTCTTCATCAGTTCACTGTTCCTTAGTTATAGCCTCTCCTAAGTTGAACTCCGCTCAACCTGTGAGGTGTTCATTACCTTATAAAGCTAGATTAATCTGCCCCTCTGTTATGGTTATATTGTTTCCCCTAAGCCTCCACTGCTCTGAGGAGAAAATTCCTTGTTTGTCCAACCTTTCCTTATAGCTCATATCGTCTAATCAGGCTGCACCCTACTAAGCCTCTTCTGCTGCACCCTCTCCACAGTCTTCATATCCTTCCTATGAGGGGGCAACCAGAACTCCACACAATATTCCAAGTGTGGTCTGACTAAAGTTTTATAGTAATAATGACTTCCTTACTGTAATAATCAGCACCACTACCAATGAAGGCACGTATGCCAGATGCCTTCTTTACCACCTTATACACTTACATAGTTTCTTTCAGTGAACTATGGACTTGGACCCCAAGATCCTTAATGCTATTAAGGAGTCTACCACTAACTGCATAGTTTCTCCTTTTATTTGACCTCCAAGTGCAACACCACACATTACCTGGATTAAACTCCACCTGCCACTTCTCTATAATTGATCGTTGATCGTCCTTTACACTGTTCGCAACTCCATCAATCTGCAAGCTTGCTAATGCACCCATCTATCTTTTTTTCCCAGGTCCTTGAGACCTCTGTTATCACAAACGACAGAGGTCCCAGCAGTAACCCTTTTAGAACACCACTGGTCATGGACCTCCAGCCAGAATAACAGCCTTCACACTTATTCTCTGCTTTGAGGGCAAGCCAGTTCTGAATCCAAACTTGCAAAGATCGCATGCATCTTTATCCTCTAACAACCTGCCATGAGGGACCTTATCACTCAATCCTATCCGACAATGACAGGAAACCAGAGAGGGAGAGTTTTTAAAGTGGAAAAGCCATTGCACTGGGCAGTTCCACTCTCTCGACCCAAGAAGTCCGCAGGCAGTGGTATGAAAAAGCTTCCCAAACTGGGATCTGCCTTGGAGCTTATCAAATGCCTTACTAAAGCTGTACCCTCCCTCATACAATAATGTTTCCGTAGTAGTAATGACGGTACTTACCCATGTATTGATCCAGGCTCTAAGCCTTCCGAAGCACCTGCATCAGCACTTTTCTGCCAGCTTTATGTTCCACAACGGCCCAGTCTGACTTTGGTTTTGTAAACCTTATGCATCCTTCATTTATTCTTGACTAATATGTCATCTAAGGTTCCCATATCGTATAGGGATATGCCAGTCTTGCTCCATTTAAGCCACTTGTATGTAGGAAGTTCAATCAATACTGGGGAAATTAAAGTCCCCTCCCATGATAATGCTGTTCTTGAACCTTCCCATAATCGGTTTACATACCCATTCCTTCACCTCTCGGTGGCCTTTGGGGAGACTGTATTATCCCATCGGTGAAATTACACCTTTCTTATTTCAGAGCTTCACTCACATTGCCTCTGTGGCTGAACCCTGCTCTTGTCCTATCTGAGAACTGCTGTGACCTTCTCCCCTGTCAGCAGTGCAAGCCCTCCATTTATTTTACCATTCTCTCGCTGTCGCTTCTAAAACAACATAACCCAGGAACATTGAGCTACCAGTCACATACTGATCCAGGCTTTAATTTCATCTTTCTTGCCTCTTAGCATTGAAGCAAACACATTTCAGCCCATCAATCCCACCATGTTTATTAGCCAGTCCCTTGCTGTCTTTCCACGTAAGTCTTGCCATGCCATCTGTCTCTTGCCTTCAACCTTACCACCTATTGCCCTGCTGCTGTGGTTCTCATCCCCCCTGCCACCCTAATTTCAACCCTCTTGAATAACACTAGCTAACCACCCAGCAGATTTTTTCATTTTCTTCCAGTTCTGATTCAAACTGTTTTATTTGTACAGGTTTCACCTGTTCTCGGAGACAGCCCAAAAAAGCTGTAAATCTGAGGCCTCCCTCCTGCAGCAGCTCCTTAGCCCCACACTGAATTTACCTCACTAGCACCTGGCGTGGGTGGTAATCCTGAGATTACAACCCTGCAAATCCTGTTCTTTTACTTTCTACCGACTCCTTAAAATTCTTTTGCAGACCTCATCCCTGCTTCTGCCTATGTCATTGATATGTATATGAACCACAATCTTTGGCTGCTCACCCCTCTCAGAATGTTTGATGCTACTATGAGACATCCTTGACCCTAGAACCTGGGAGGCAACACACCATCCTGAAGCCTCGGCCGTGGCCACAGAAACGCCTGACTATTGAGTCTCCTGTCACTGAGCAAAACAGCCTGTGTTCATCCTTATTTACTTCAGAGATGCCACTAACCCAGCCACTAAAAGGTGTCCACCCCTCCCCCTAGACTTTATCCAAAAGAGATGTACCTTTTATTGAGGAGAAACCTACACTCTGCTTACTCTCCTCACTCTCCTTGTGGTCACCCATCAGAATCTGGTCTAAAATCACTGACGTATGTCAAGAAATTTGTCGTTTTGTAGCAGCAGTACAGTGCAATACATAAGAATAACTATATACAGCAGATTCTGGTTAATCAGGATATAGTTAATAAAGGTAGCCACTTAATTGGGACAAAAGTAGTGGAGAAAAATGCAGGAGTTCCCCTTGGTTGTTTGGGATGTTGCTTAATTGGGACAGGAGACTGTTCCTGACAGCTTCTAGTTAGCATCAATCATGCACACTTGTGTGGCCATTAGATAGATAGATAGATAGATACTTTATTCATCCCCATGGGGAAATTCAACATTTTTTCCAATGTCCCATACACTTATTGTAGTAAAACTAATTACATACAATACTTAACTCAGTAAAAATATGATATGCATCTAAAATCACCCTCTCAAAAAGCATTAATAATAGCTTTTAAAAAGTTCTTAAGTAGTTTACTTAAATACATTGAGTCCTAACCCCGGCACTTTAACATATCTTACTCCTGGCGGTTGAATTGTAAAGCCGAATGGCATTGGGGAGTATTGATCTCTTCATCCTGTCTGAGGAGCATTGCATCGATAGCAACCTGTCGCTGAAACTGCTTCTCTGTCTCTGGATGGTACTATGTAGAGGATGTTCAGGGTTTTCCATAATTGACCGTAGCCTACTCAGCGCCCTTCGCTCTGCTACCGATGTTATACTCTCCAGTACTTTGCCCACGACAGAGCCCGCCCTCCTTACCAGCTTATTAAGACGTGAGGCGTCCCTCTTCTTAATGCTGCCTCCCCAACACGCCACCACAAAGAAGAGGGCGCTCTCCACAACTGACCTATAGAACATCTTCAGCATCTCACTACAAACATTGAATGACGCCAACCTTCTAAGGAAGTACATTCGACTCTGTGCCTTCCTGCACAAGGCATCTGTGTTGGCAGTCCAGTCTAGCTTCTCGTCTAACTGTACTCCCAGATACTTGGCATGCTTCAAACAAACAGTTTTTATAAAATCAGTTGACCGTGTTGTGTTCAAAGCATTGATTTTTGTCACTGATAGTTGGTGAGAAATAAGCAGTACGACAATTCAGAATTGTTTTGCTCACTGTGGTTTCAAGCGTTCAAGCTGGGAGATGCTAAAAATAGGAGTGAAAATGAAATGATTTCACTACTTCCAACAAGATAGAAACTGAAGAATTTGAAGGTATCAAAAATCATCTTGAATGTTACATTGAAAGTGAAGATACGGAGGATGCATCAACTGCATTATATGAAGACAGTCTATTATCTGCACTGATTTTGTTCATTGCATACAATGGATGAATTCCTCCATCGATAACTGTTAGGTACTAATACATAGTTTTACAGTACTCTAGTATTATTTGTAGTGTTCTAATTTTTTGTTTCATTTAAGTACAATTTTTTCACTGAGTTTGCTGTTTATACCTTTTAAACAAATTTCTATTAAACTGGCTAAACGGGGCAGCCAGTTAACTGGGCCAAAAGACGGGAGATTAGAAAATGCATGTCAAAAGGGTAATAGTCATGGAGGATTTCAATATGCAGGTGGATTGGGAAAATCAGATTGGTGCTTGATCTCAAGAGGAGGAATTTATAGAATGCCTGCAAGATGTCTTTGCAAAGCAATTTACTAGGGGTTCAGCTATTCTGGATTGGGTGTTGTGGAACATACCAGAATTGATTAGAGAGCTTAAGATAAAGGAGTACTTAGGGACCAGTGATCATAATATCATACAATTCACCCACAGTTTGAGAGAGAGAAGCTAAAGTCAGATGTGTCAGTATTACAATGGAGTAAAGGGAATTACAGAGGCACGAGAGAGGAGCTGGCAATAGTAGGGGTAACGGCAGAGCAGCAATGGCTGGAGTTTCTGGGAACAATTTGGAAAGTGCAGGTTAGATATATCCCAAAGAAGAATAATATTCTGTTGGCCAGAAAAAACTACAGTCTACAATTAGTAGATTTGATGAATCATGGACAGGAGAAGCAGACAAACCAATTGTCATTGTTTCCCTCCATTGTGTGGACTCTGAACTGATTCTTGCTCTGGGATAATCTAATGAGAGCAATTGAATGTGGACAGAAGGAGTTTCAGGTAAGGGCCTGCTAAACCTGAGACCATTCTCAGGTGAGTAGCTATTTTTTTTATGTAAAATGCCAGACATACCGAAGAAGCCAACTGTACTCTCGTTAGACTCTGTCTGGGTCGCCTCATTTAACTGGTTTGGACCAGTCAGAGGTGAAAGACACAAATACACAAGGCTGAACCATGAAACACTGCTGGTTGTAGCCCTGGACAAGAACCAGCAAGAAGGTGCCCCAGGTTGGTCAGGTGACCTTGAGCCAATGGGATGGAGATCCACCAGTTCAACTGATGAGGAACAGTATAAGAGTCAGGAGTTCCAAATACACAGGGTGATAATTCTCCAGAGACCAAGCATCGCGGGTAAGGAGGACCCCGCGGACCCATGGAGATCAGGGCCACAAGAATGCCTGGCCGTTGTAGACTCCTTTCCTGGGTAATATCTTTTCTCTTCATTGACTGCTCATGGAGGGTCAGGGAATTCTAGTGGGGTGTACGCAGGTAGTTAGTTTGTGAACCCACGTGCTTTTTTTAGTTGAGACAATAAAAGTTACTTGTCGGTAAATACTGATTCTCTGTGCCTCACTGATCATTACAATGGGTGATTCTTTTAACAATTCTAAAGGCAGGATGATGTAACTATGGCTGACAAAGGAAGTCAAAGCGACATTAAAGCCAAAGAAAGGGCGTATAATAGTGCAAAAATTCAAGGGAAGTTAGAGGATTGGGAAGCTCTTAGGATACTAAGAAGTCGTAAAGAGGGAAAAGGTGGAATACAAAGGTAAGCTAACCAATAATATTAAAGTTTCTTCAGATATATAAAGAGTAAAACAGAGGCGGGAGTACCTATCAGACTGCTGGAAAATGATACTGGGGAGGTAGTAATGGGGCACAAGGAAGTGGCGTATGAACTGTATAAGCATCTTGCATCAGTGTTCACTGTGGAAGACACTAACAGTATGCCGGAAGTTTGAGAATGTCAGTGGGCAGAAGTCAGTCAAATTATCATTATTAGTGAGAAGGTGTTTAGGAAACTAAAAGTACAGAAGGTAGATAAATCACCTGGACCAGATGGCCTACACCACAGGGTTCTTCGGAAAGAGATGGCTGAAGAAATTGTGGAGGCATTGGTAATGATCCTTCAAGAATCATTGGATTCTGGCATGGTTTCAGGGGACTGGAAAATTGCAAATGTCACACCATTCCAAGAAGGGAGAAAGGCAGAAGAAAGGAAATTATAGGCCAGTTAGTCTGAGCTCAGTGGTTGGGAAGATGTTGGAGTCTATTGTTAAGGATGTGGTATTGAGTTACTTGGAGGCACAAATAGGCTGAAGTCAGCATGGTTTCCTAAGGAGAAAATCTTGCCTGACAAATCGTTGGAATTCTTTGAAGAAATAACAAGCAGGATAGACAAAATAGAATTGCTGGGTGCGGTAAACCTGGATTTTCAGAAGGCTTTTGACACGTTGCCACACATGAGGCCACTGAAGAAGTTAATTGTCCATGGTATTACAGGAAAGATACCAGCATGGATAGAGCATTGTCTAATGTTGTTGACAGGAGGCAAAGATTGGAAATAAAGGGAGCCGTTTTCGGTTGGCTGCCGGTGACTAGTGGTATTCTGCAGGGGTCTGTGTTTTGACTGCTTTTTTACGTTATATGTCAGTTATTTGGGTGACAGAATAGATGCCTTTGTGGCAAAGTTTGTGGATGATACGAAGATTGGTAGAGGGACAGGTAGTGTAGAGGAAGCTGAGAGGTTACAGAAGGACTTAGATAAATTAGGAAAATAGGCAAAGAAGTGGCATCCCTTATCTAAGAAGGGATGTGCTGACATTGGAGAGGGTTCATTGGAGGTTTACAAAAATGATTCAGCTATTGAAAGGCTAGTCATATGAGCAGTGTTTAATGGCTCTGGGATTGTACTCAGTGGAATTCTGAAGCATCAGGGGGAGATCTCATTGAAACCCACCAAATAAGACCATAAGATATAGGAGTAGAAGTTGGCCATTTGGCCCATTGAGTATGCTCTGCCATTCAATCATGGGCTGATCCAATTCTTCCAGTCATCCCCACTCCCCTGCCTTCTCCCCATACCCTTTGATGCACTGGCTAATCAAGAACCTATCTATCTCCGCCTTAAATGCACCCAATGACTTGGCCTCCACAGCCGCTCATGGCAACAAATCCCACAGATTTACCACCCTCTGACTAAAGTAATTTCTTCGCATCTCTGTACTAAATGGACGCCCTTCAATCCTGAAGTCCTCTTGTCCTAGAATCCCTTACCATGGGAAATAACTTTGCCATATCTAATCTGTTCAGGCCTTTTAACATTTGAATGTTTCTAAGAGATCCCCCCTCATTCTCCTGAACTCCAGGGAATACAGCCCAAGAGCTGCCAGATGTTCCTCATATGGTAACCCTTTCATTCCTGGAATCATTTTTCTGAATCCTCTCCAATGTCAGTATATTCTTATTAAAATAAGGAGCCCAAAACTGCAGACAATACTCCGTGTGGTCTCATGAATGCCTTATAGAACCTAAACATCACATCCCTGCTCTTATGTTCTGTACCTCTAGAAGTGAATGCCAACATTTCATTCACCTTCTTCATCAATGACTCAATCTGGAGGTTAACCTTTAGGGTATCCTGCACAAGGACTCCCAAGTCCCTTTGCATCTCTGCATTTTGAATTCTTTTCCCATCTAAATAATAGTCTGCCCATTTATTTTTCCCACCAAAGTGCATGACCATACACTTTCCGACATCGTATTTCATTTGCCACTTCTTTGCCCACACCCCTAAACTATCTAAGTCTCTCTGCAGGCTCTCTGTTTCCTCAACACTACCCACTTGTCCACCTATCTTTGTATCATCAGCAAATTTAGCCACAAATCCATTAATCTCATAGTCCAAATCATTGACATACATTGTAAAAAGCAGTGGTCCCAACACTGACCCCATGGAACTCCACTGGTGTGGAGCCAGCCAGAATAGGATCCCTTTATTCCCACTTTCTGTTTTCTGCTGACCAGCCAATGCTCCACCCATGCTAGTAACTTCCCTGTAATTCCATGGGCTCTTATCTTGCTAAGCAGCCTCATGTGTAGCACCTTATCAAAAGCCTTCTGAAAATCCAAGTACACCACATCCACTGCATCTCCTTTGCCTACCCTGCTTGTAATTTCCTCAAAAAATTACCGCGGGTTAGTCAGGCAAGATTTTCCTTTCAGGAAACCATGGTGGCTTTGGCCTATCTTGTCAAGTGCCTCCAGGTATTCCGTAATCTCATCCCTAATGATCGACTCCAACAACTTCCCAGCCACTGATGTCAGGCTAGCAGGTCTATACGTACCTTTCTGCTGCCTCCCACCCTTCTTATATAGTGGAGTAGCATTTGCAATTTTCCAGTCATCTAGTACAATGCCAGAATTTGTTGGTTCTTGAAAGATCATTGTTAATACCTCCGCAATCTCTCCAGCCACTTCCTTCAGAACCCGAGGGTGCACTCCATCAGATACAGTAGATTTATCCACCCTCAGACCATTAAGCTTCCAAAGCACTTTCTCAGACATAATTTACACTGCACATACTTCACTTCCCTGATACTCTTGAATGTCCGGTATACTACAGATGTCTTCCACTGTGAAGACTGATGCAACATATGCATTCAGTTCCTCCAGCACCTCTGCATCTCTCATTACAATATTTCCTGTGTTATTTTCTATTGGTCCTATATCTACCCTCAACTCTTTTACCCTTTATATACTTAGTATCGTCTTTGATATTAGTCACTAGCTTCCTTTCATAATTCATCTTTTCCTTTCTAATGACCTTCTTAGTTTCCTTCTGCAAGTTTTTAAAAGCTTCCCAATCCTCTATCTTCCCACTAGCTTTGGCTTCCTTGTATGCCTTCTCTTTCGCTTTTACTTTGGCTCTGACTTCACTTGGCAGCTATAAATGTTGAAAGGCCTCAACAGAGTGAATGTGGAGAGGATATTTCCTACGGTGGGAGAGTCTAGGACCACAGGACACAGCCTCGGAATAGAGGGACGTCCATTTAGAATGGAATTTCTTTAGCCAGAGAGTGGTGAATCTGTAGAATTTGTTGCCACTGGTGACTATGGAGGCCTAATCAATGGGTATATTTAAGGCAGAGCTTGATTCTTGATTAGTCAATGCACGAAGGGTTACAGGTCGAAGGCAGGAGATTGGGGCAGAGAGGGAAGTGGATCAGCCATGATGAAATGACGGAGCAGCCTCCATGGGCACATAGCCTAATTTTGTTCCTGTGTCTTATTGTACTCAAGTATTATGCTGTTGAATGCTGAGCTGTAGTTAGTAAACAGCAGCCTAATGTAGGTATTTCTGGTGTTCAGGTGTTCCATGGCTGACTGGAGAACCAGTGAAATTGCATCTGCTGTGGACATGTTGTGGCCATAGGCAAATCGCAGTGGGTTCAGTTCCTTGCTTAGCCATGTGTTAATTCTGGCCATGACCCATCTCTCAGAGTCCTTAAACACAGTAGATGTGAGGATGTGAGTGCCACCGTGCGAAGTACAGGCTATCTATCTATAGTCTGTCACTGAGGTATGACGGCCCCACTAAAACTGCCATCTATGATGTCATTAGCCTCCTCAATGACCCTGAGCACACTCACCTGCACCTCCAGTTCTATGACCTGGTCTGTCAGGAGCCGCAGCTGGATACACTATAGATGTCCATTTCCATGAGGGAGACCTCAAGGTTCCCTGACTTCCCACATTTTGCAGGAGGAGCATTCCAGTGCCTTGACTGTCATTTGGCTACAGCAAGTTGTATCAGCAGCAAAGGAAAAACCTTACCTGTTCTTCACTGCTATTCACCTTTGCCTCCATTCCAAAATCGCTTGAGCTAAAGCCTCAAGATTTAGGGATTCCCTCTGCTGCCATCTGCTGATGAATGGATATAATACAGTTAAGCACAAGTCAACTTTCAGCCTGCCAGACCAGTTAAGTGGCAAACAGCTTCAATGTACAGGGATAGCACAACAGCCTCAGCAGTTCAGTTGAGCATGAAACTCAGAAAAAGAGTAAAAGCAAGCAAAAATATAGAATGGTTGCTATTTGTTTGGTAATAAAGAACCATTTCCTTAAATGGTATGTTTGGAAAGCTGAGCAATTAAGTGCTGGCGGAAAACAAGGTCAGGCTGCATCTGTGGAGGGAAATGGACAGTTGATATTTCCAGTTGAGGCCCTTCATCTGAAACTAGATCTTGATATCATAACAAGTGAAAAACAGATGTTGAGAAATGGGCTGGAAAGATATATTCAAAGTTTGAGATAAGGTTAATAGAAAGGGAGAAGGTTCTTGTGGAGTATAAGTAGTTGCATTGATTAGTTGTGTGAAATAACATATTTACGTACATTTTTAGTACCATTGCACCTTTTGCAGTTGGACACTTATCACACAGCAAAAAAAAAGCTGCTTTCCATGTGGAACCTCACCACCAGACAATTGCGTCCTTTGTTAATTGTTCTTCATCTTGCTGGAGGGAAAACTTTGAAGATCCACCAGTAAAACTAAATGATACTTACATTGCCTTACATGCCTTACGTTGAAAAGTGCATTTAATTTAAGATAAATTAATTTTAATTGTGCAATTCCATTGAGCAAACAGAATTTTTTTTGATGCATTCTCAGGGGAAAGTAACATTGACCCTTACCACCATTAACGGCACAATCCCATAGCATCTAATTATGAGCAATATGGCCCAATTTACAAGCTTGTGGTTAGTTAAATGAAGTACTGTGGGTGATTGCTTTCTGATGAGCTGCCGCTGTTGCAGGTGGATTCGGAAGAACCTGTGTTTGAAGCAGTAATAAACTGGGTAAAACACTCTAAGAAGGAACGAGAAGACTTCCTACCAGATCTGCTGCAATATGTAAGGATGCCACTGCTCACACCAAGATATATCACGGATATTATTGATGCTGAGGTGAGTAACTCTTAAAAGTAGACTGCTGTTACTTGTAACTTAAATAGTAAGTGAGGCAGTTGTGTACTTTACCATGGTTATTAATTACAATTGAAAAAGGATCTGGTGCTTTCCCGGTGTACATGACAAATAAACTCTTCTCGGGCTTCCAGCTGGATACTGATATTGATTATAAACAATGTTTCGATGACAAACTCTGCCACCTTCATCAGGGCATGTCTCGTCTGGTGGTGTTTATACCCCCAGAGCCTGTCACTCCTGAGCGAGGCCTTCATCTTTGTTAAAATTCTTTTCCATTAGTTTTGTTTCAATGGCTTCCTTTACCAGGAGGTCCCAAAAGCCATTGGTGTAGCACAGTAGTTTTGTGTCGAAGTCACAATGCTCCTATGCCCGTTGAGTCAGACATGGCAGCCATTCACATGGACTTCCACCTCAACAATAACGGCCACCATGATGCCTCAACTGCATAGAGCAGTTCTTTCTACTTTGATTAACCGTGCAAAAACCATTTCAGACGCAGAGAGTCTCCCCAGGGAAATAAGACGACCATGAACGACATTCCTACAGAATGGCTACCGGGTGAAGGAAGTTAAAAGAGCTGACAGAGAAACTAAGAAATCTAACAACTCGTCGCTACTGCCTGTCTTCCCGATATTTACATGGTTTCTGGAAGGATCGGTAGAATCCTGAAGAAGTACCAGATTAATACCATCCACAAACCCATGAAGAAGCTCAAACCACAGTGATGACCTGGGACTCAGGTCGGCTGGCATTTCCAGGCTTCTCTGTGAATATTGAACAGTGTATATCGGCCAGATGGGATGTACAGTGGAAATCTGCATCAAGGATCACAGAAGTTGTGTCCGTTTGGATTACCCAGAGAAATTGCCGGTAGCAGAACATTACATTTGCAGTGGCCATAGGATTGATTTTGACAGCTCAAAACTACTGGGCCGTGCCAATGGCTGTTGGGTCTGCCTGGTAAAGGAAGCCATTTTAATAAAGACGAAGGTCTTGCTCTTGGTAAGAACTGGAATTCGATTGCAAGCAAGGTGGGAGAGCAGAAGCCTGACTGGATTAGGACTAACCAATCAGGAGGGACAGACTGCGGGGTATAAATACCACCGGACTAGACATGCCCAGGCATCATCCCTGATGAAGATGGCAAAGTTTGTCATTGAAATATCGGTTATAATTGATACCTGAACCCAGCTGAAAGCCCGAGAAGTTTATTTGACAGTTACAGTAGTTAGTAACTGTTCTTTCATCACTGCCTTGTTTGTTACACTAGTGTGCTTCCTGCCCTATAAAATTACTTATCTGCTAACTTCCTTTAATTACTGTTGCTCGCTGTTTTAGTGGGTGATCAGTTGTTGCTGGAGTCTTTTGTGCTATAGGTTTATTTGATCATTGCTGTCTACGTAATGCAGTATTCAGTGGGTTTTTGCTACTATTGAGCTATGCCCAGTCCTCTCTTGCAATTGGATGGCTTAAAGTTATATATCTCATTATTTAATTTTCAAGTCACACTAATCTTTTGGTCAACATGCATGTTTTTATTACCTAATGCTATTGTGTCACAGAGTTAGTTGGACAGCATTGAAAATAGCCCTTTGTCCCAACCTATTCATGCAGGCTGTATTGGCTAGCGACACTAATCCTATTTGTCTGTATTAGCTCTATTCCTTTCTTACACAAGTACTTGTCCAGATGGTCTTAAACATTGTAATTATATCTGCTTCTATCACTTTTTCAGCAGCTCATTCCATATAACCACCTTGTTCTCTGTGGCCTCTCAGATCAGTGGAGTTATAGAGATTTAATTATAGTCTTATGGGGTTTTTTGTTTCTTTCTTTCTTTAGAGATACAGCTTGGAATAGGCACTTCTGGCCCTTTGAGCTGTGTCATCCCAGTAACCCCCGATTTAACCCTAGCCTGATCATGGAAGAATTACAATAATAATTAACCTACTAACTGGTACACCTTTGGACTGTGGGAGGAAACCAGGGCACCCAGAGAAAACCTATGCGCACAGCGACAACTCTCTGATACCTCCTCTTATTTACCCCTTGATCATGACCCCACTAAGGAGCACCAGGCCATTGTCTCCTATACCATCACCAACCTTATCAGCTCTGGGGATCTCCCATCCACTGCCACCAACCTCATAGTTCCCACACCCCGCACTTCCCGTTTCTACCTCCTACCCAAGATCCACAAACCTGCCTGTCCAGGTAGACCTATTGTCTCAGCTTGCTCCTGCCCCACTGAACTCATTTCTGCATACCTTGACACTGTCTTATTCCCCCCTTGTTCAATCTCTTCCCACCTATGTTCGTGACACTTCTCATGCTTTGAAGTTTTTCAATGATTTTAAGTTCCCTGGCCCCCACCGTCTTATTTTCACCATGGACGTCCAGTCCCTATATACCTCAATCCCCCACTGAGATGGTCTCGAAGCTCTTCGCTTTTTTTTGGATTCCAGACCTAACCAATTCCCCTCTACCACCACTCTCCTCCGTCTAGCGGAATTAGTTCTTACTCTCAATAATTTCTCCTTTGGCTCCTCCCACTTCCTCCAAACCAAGGGTGTAGCCATGGGCACCCGTATGGGTCCCAGTTATGCCTGGCTTTTTGTTGGCTTTGTGGAACAGTCCATGTTCCAAGTCTATACGGGTATCTGTCCCCCCTTTTCCTTCGCTACATCGACGACTGCATTGGCGCTGCTTCCTGCATGCATACTGAGCTCGTTGACTTCATTAACTTTGCCTCCAACTTTCACCCTGCCCTCAAATTTACCTGGTCCATTTCCGACACCTCCCTCCCCTTTCTTGATCTTTCTGTCTCCATCTCTGGAGACGGCTTATCTACTGATATCTACTCTAAGCCTACAGACTCTCACAGCTACCTGGACTATTCCTCTTCCCACCCTGTCTCTTGCAAAAATGCTATCCCCTTCTCACAATTCCTCCGTCTCCGCTGCATCTGCTCTCAGGATGAGGCTTTTCATTCCAGGACGAAGGAGATGTCTTCCTTTATTAAACAAAGGGGCTTCCCTTCTTCCACCATCAACTCTGCTATCAAACGCATCTCTCCAATTTCCCGCACATCTGCCCTCACCCCATCCGCCTGCCAACCCACTCGGGATAGGGTTCCCCTTGTCCTTACCTACCACCCCACCAGCCTCCAGGTCCAACATATAATTCTCCGTAACTTCCGCCACCTCCAACGGGATCCCACTACCAAGCACATCTTTCCCTCGCCCCCTCTTTCTGCTTTCCTCAGGGATCACTCCCTACGCGACTCCCTTGTCCACTCGTCCCCCCCCCATCCCTTCCCACCGATCTCCCTCCTGGCATTTATCCTTGTAAACTGAACAAGTGCTACACCTGCCCTTACACTTCCTCCCTCACCACCATTCAGGGCCCCAGACAGTCCTTCCAGGTGAGGCGACACTTCACCTGTGAGTCGGCTGGTGTGGTATACTGCATCTGGTGCTCCCGGTGTGGCCTTTTATATATTGGTGAGACCCGACGCAGACTGGGAGACCGTTTCGCGGAACACCTACGCTCGATCCACCAGAAAAAGCAGGATCTCCCAGTGGCCACACATTTTAATTTCATGTCCCATTCCCATTCTGATATGTCTATCCATGGCCTCCTCTATTGTCAAAATGAATCCAAACTCAGGTTGGAGGAACAACACCTTATATACCGGCTGGGTAGCCTCCAACCTGATGGCATGAACATTGACTTCTCTAACTTCCATTAATGCCCCTCCTCCCCTTCTTACCCCATCCCTGACATATTTAGTTGTTTGCCTGTTCTACATCTCCCTCTGGTGCTTCCCCCCCCCCCCCACCCCTTTCTTTCTCCTGAGGCCTCCTGTCCCATGATCCTTTCCCTTCTCCGGCTCTGTATCACTTTTGCCAATCACCTTTCCAGCTCTTAGCTTCATCCCATCCCCTCCGGACTTCTCCTATCATTTTGCATTTCCCCCTCCCCCCACTACTTTCAAATCTCTTACTATCTTTCCTTTCGGTTAGTCCTGACGAAGGGTCTCGGCCCGAAATGTCGACAGAGCTTCTCCTTATAGATGCTGCCTGGCCTGCTGTGTTCCACCAGCACTTTGTGTGTGTTGTTGTTTGAATTTCCAGCTTCTGCAGATTTCCTCGTGTTTGCTCATTCCATGGAGAGGATGCGTAGACTCCTTAAGATGATGTTGGAATTGAACTTTGAACTCTGACCAGCCGCTACATACCATGGTGCCTAAATTGTCAACACAAAGTACACTGCAGATGCTGTGGTCAAATCAACACGTACAAACAAGTTCCTCCAGCTTGTCTATGGGTGTATTGAATTTTAGGAAGTTCTGATAACAAAGTTATCAACATCTGTATGGAGCTTGACATCCTGCATGTACTATATAACAGGCAGTCAGCTAGTCATTGTTTGTAAGTCAGGCATCTGAAATGCTCTTTCATTGTAGGTAACTCTGTGGCGCCTGTCACTAGACTTAGATTTTACTTCTAACCTGTAAGCTGTAATAAGTTAATTTGCTATTCTACTTTTTGCCCTCCATTTTGCAAGACTTAGTGAAACTCTTTGCCTCCTCAACTTTGCTCTCACAACTATTTTGGTCATTTTTAGAATTTGCCCTACCACCCTCGCTCTTACCCTCCTCGATGTGGATAATTCCGAATATAGGCTGTTCTCATTTTCAGTCTCATTCCAGGATCCTTGTGATATTGCTGCTTTTGTTTTACAGCTCGTCAAAGTCACTGTCAATACTTTTAAATAAATAAAAAGGGGAACAGGCTTTTTCAGTAGATGAGGACTTGCCACTCTATGGGAGACATTTAGTACTTGGGAAGTAAAATATATACTTGAATTGACTTTATTTCTTACATCCTTCATGTACATGAGGAGTAAAAATCGTTACATTATGTCTCCGTCTAAATGATCCGTGTGCAATCATAGGGATTTATAATAATTTATAATAAATAGAACAGTCAATGTAATATAGAGTACACTCAAATCAGCATGACTTCATCAGTCTGATGGCCAAGTGGAAGAAGCTGTCCCGGAGCCTGTTGGTCCTGGCTTTTACGCTGTGGTACTGCTTCCTGGTTGGTAGCAGTTGGAATAGATTGTGTTGGGATGACTTGGGTCTCCAGTGATCCTACGGGCCCTTTTTGCAAGTCCAGTTTATTAGCAAAACTGACTGCGGGGGCACTGCGTGGCATCACCTGTTGCAGCCACCCAGGGGAGTTTGCACTGGAGGCATGGTAGAAGAGAGCTGAGGTGTGGCAGGCATGCTGGAGTCCCCAGTAGGCCAGAACATGTCGATGTTAAGAAAGAGGATGTCTTAGGACTTCTGAAAAACGTAGGATAGATTAGTCCCCGGAGCCATATGGGATATACCCCAGTTTACTATGGGAAGCAAGGGAAGAGATGACTGTGGTGATGATCTTTGAGTCCTCATTGGCCATAGGAGTAGGAACAGAGAACTGGAGGGTGACAAAAGGAAATCCTTTCTTCAAGAAAAGTAATAGGGATAATCGTGCAAATTACAGACCAGTGAGCCTTACACCAGTGATAGGTAAAGTGTTAGAGATTATTCTTAGACACAGGGTTTACAAACATCTGGAGATGCATGGACTGATTAGGGATAGTCAGCATGGCTTTGTGAGGGGCAGGTCATGCCTCATGATCCTGATTGAATTCTTTGAGGATGTGACAAAGCACATTGATTGAAGTAGAGCAGTACATCTGGTGTATAAAGGTTTTAGTAAGGCATTTGACAAGCTCGCATATGGTAGGCTCATATAGAAAGTACGGGATCCAGGGAAACTTGGCTATGTAGATTTAGAATTGGTATGCCCACAGAACGCAGTGGGTGGTTGTAGATAGAGCATATTCCACCTGGAAATTGGTGACCAGCGGTGTTCCACAGGGATTTTTTTTGGGACCCCTGCTCTTTGATAGTTTTACAAATGACTTGGATGAGGAAGTGGACAGTTGGATTAGTAAGTTTGCAGATGACACGAAGGTTGATAGAGTTGTGAATGGTGTAGAAGGTTGTCTACAATACAGGATATTGACAGAGGTGGGTTGAGAAGTGGCAGATGGAGTTCAACCCAGAAAAGCATGAAGTTATTCACTTTGGAAGGTCAAATTTGATGACAGAATACACCGTTAATGACAGGGTTTTTAGCACTGGTGAAACAGTGGGATCTTCAGAATCACATCCATAGATCCCTCAAAGTTCTAGTGCAGGTTAACAGGGTGGTTGAGAAGGCATTTGATATGATTGTTAGTTGGGGGATTCATTTCATAGAAACATAGAAAACCTACAGCACAATACAGGCCCTTTGGCCCAGAAAGTTGTGCCAAACATGACCCTACCTTAGAAATTTCTAGGCTTACTTATAGCCCTGTATTTTACTAAACTTCATGTACCTATCTAAAAGCCTCTTAAAAGACCCTATCGTATCCACCTCCACCACTGTTGCCGGCAGCCCATTCCACACACTCATCATTCTCTGAGTTAAAAAAAACTTACCCCTGACATCTCCTCTGTACCTACTCCCCAGCACCTTAAACCTGTGACGTCTTATGGCAACCACTTCAGCCCTGGGAAAAAGCCTCTGACTATCCACACGATCAATGCCTCTCTTCATCTTGTACATCTCTATCAGGTCACCTCTCATCTTCCGTCGCTGCAAGGAGAAAAGGCCGAGTTCACTCAACCTATTCTCATAAGGCATGCTCCCCAAACCAGGCAACATCTTTGTAAACCTCCTCTGCACCCTTTCTATGGCTTCCACATCCTTCCTGTAGTGAGGCAACCAGAACTGAGCACAGTACTCCAAGTGGGGTCTGACTAGGGTCCCATATAGCTGCAACATTACTTCTCGGCTACTAAATTCAATTACACGATTGATGAAGGCCAATACACCATACATCTTCTTAACCACAGAGTCAACCTGCACAGCAGCTTTGAGCGCCCTATGGACTCAGACCCCAAGATCCCTCTGATCCTCCACACTGCCGAGAGTCTTACCATTAATACTATATTCTGCCATCATATTTGACCTACCAAAATGAACCACTTCACACTTATCTGGGTTGAACTCCATCTGCCACTTCTCAGCCCAGTTTTGCATCCTATCAATGTCCCGCTGTAACCTCTGACAGCCCTCCACACTATCCACAACACCTCCAACCTGAGACACTCCACTGGTGACTGACCTCCATTCAGAATATGACCCGTCTACAACCACTCTGTGGGCAAGCCAGTTCTAGATCCACAGAGCAATGACCCTTGGATCCCATGCCTCCTTACTTTCTCAATAAGCCTTGCATGGGGTAGCTTATCAAATGCCTTGCTGAAATCCATATTCACTACATCTGCTGCTCTTCCTTCATCAATGTGTTTAGTCACATCGTCAAAAAATTCAATCAGGCTCATAAGGCACAACCTGCCCTCGACAAAACCATGATGACTACTCCTAATCATATTATACCTCTCCAAATGTTCATAAATCCTGTCTCTCAGGATCTTCTCCATCAACTTACCAACCACTGAGGTAATGCTGACTGGTCTAATTTTCTAGGCTATCTCCTTTTCTTGAATAAAGGAACAACATCCACAACCCTCCAATCCTCTGGATCCTCTCCCGTCCCCATTGATGATTCAAAGATCATCGCCAGAGGCTCAGCAATCTCCTCCCTCATCTCGCACAGTAGCCTGGGGTACATCTCATCCGGTCCCGGTGACTTATCCAACTTGATGCTTTCCAAAAGCTCCAGCACATCCTCTTCCTTAATATCTACATGCTCAAGCTTTTCAGTCTGCTGCAAGTCATCACTACAATCACCAAGATCCTTTTTCACAGTGAATACTGAAGTAAAGTATTCATTAAGTACCTCTGCTATTTCCTCCGGTTCCATTCACACTTTCCCACTATTACACTTGCTAGGTCCCAATCTGTTTAGGTCTCATGTCTTTTTCTCTTGCTCTTCGCATACTTCTAGAATGCCTTGGGGTTTTCCTTAATTCTGCCCGCCAAAGCCTTCTCATGTCCCCTTCTGGCCCTCCTAATTTTCTTCTTAAGCTCCTTCCTGGTAGCCTTATAATCTTCTAGATCTCTAACATTACCTAGCTCTCTGAACCTTTTTAAGCTTTTCTTTTCTTGTCTAGATTTATTACAGCCTTTGTACACCATGGTTCCTGTACCCTACCATAACTTCCCTGTCTCATTGAAACGTACCTATACAGAACTCTACACAAAAATCCCCTGAATATTTGTCCCATTTCTTCCGTACTTTTCGCTGAGAACATCTGTTTCCAATTTAAGCCTCCAATTTCCTGCTTGATAGCCTTATAATTCCCCTTACTCCAATTAAACGCTTTTCTGACTTGTCTGTTCCTATCGCTCTCTAATGCTATTGTAAAGGAGACAGAATTATGATCACTATCTCCAAAATGCTCTCCCACTGAGAGATTTGACACCTGCCCAGGTTAATTTCCCAATACCATATGAAGTGCAGCCTCTCCTCTTTAGGCTTATCTACTTATTGTGTCAAGAAACCTTCCTGAACACACCTAACAAACTCCACCCCATCTAAACCCCTTGCTCTAGGAGATGCCAATCGATATTTGGGAAATTAAAATCTCCCATCACGACAACTCTGTTATTATTACACTTTTCCAGGATCCGTTTTCCTATCTGCTCCTCGATATCCCTGTTACTATTGGGCGGCCTATAAAAAAACACCCAATAAAGTTATCAACCCCTTCCTGTTCCTAAGCTCCACCCACAGAGACTCCGTAGACAATCCCTCCACGGCGTCCACCTTTTCTGCAGCCATGACACTATCTCTGATCAACAGTGCCACGTCCCCACCTCTTTTGCCTCCCTCCCTGTCCTTTCTGAAACATCTAAAACCCGGCACTTGAAGTAACCATTCCTTTCTCTGAGCCATCCAAGTCTCTGTAATGGCCACCACATCATAGCTCCAAATACTGATCCACGCTCTAAGCTCATCCGCTTTGTTCACAACACTCCTTGCATTAAAATAGACACATCTCAAGCCTTCGGTCTGAGCGCATCCCTTCTCTATCACCTGCCTATCCTCCCTCTCGCACTGTCTGCAAGCTTTCTCTATTTGTGAGTCAACCTCCTCTTCCCCAGTCTCTTCAGTTCGGTTCCCACTCCCAACAATTCTAGTTTAAACTGTCCCCAGTAGCCTTAGCAAACCTCCCCGCCAGGATATTGGTCCCCCTGGGATTCAAGTGCAACCCGTCCTTTTTGTACAGGTCACTCCTGCCCCAAAAGAGGTCCCAATGATCCAGAAATCTGAATCCCTGCCACCTGCTCCAATCCCTCAGCCAAGCATTTATCCTCCACCTCATTCTATTCCTATTCTCACTGTCGCGTGGGACAGGCAGTAATCCCAAGATTACTACATTTGCAGTCCTGCTTCTCAACTTCCTTCCTAACTCCCTGTAGTCTGTTTTCAGGACCTCTTCCCTTTTCCTATCTATGTCATTGGTACCAATATGTACCACGATCTCCGGCTGTTCTCCCTCCCACCACAGGATACCTTGGACACGATCTGAAACATCCCGGACCCTGGGAAGCAAACTACCATCCGAGTTTCACAGATTCCGAGTCCACAGAATCGCCTGTCTGAACCCCTAACTATAGAGTCCCCTATCACTTCTGACTTCCTCTTCGCTTCCCTTCTGAACCACAGGGCCAGACTCTGTGCCGGAGGCACGGCCACCGCCGCTTCCCCCAGGTAGGCTGCCCCCCCCCCCCCCCACCCCCCCAACAGTACTCAAACAGGAGTACTTATTGTCAAGGGGTACAGCCACAGGGGTACTCTCTCGTACCTGACTCTTCCTCTTCCCCCTCCTGACTGTCACCCACTTGTCCGTCTCCCATGCCCCCAGTGTGACCACCTACCTATAACTCCTCTCTATCAACTCCTCACTCTCCCTGATCAGTTGAAGTTCATCGAGCTGCATCTCCAGTTCCCTAACTCGGTCCCTTAGGAGTTGCTGCTCAGCACACCGGGTGCAGATATGGTCGTCCGGGAGGCTGGGAGACTTCAGGACACTCCACATCTGACACCGAACATAGAAAACTGGCCTCACACACACACTTCCTACCTCTCCTCGTCTGGTTACCACCTAAGCCCGTTGAACTAAAACTCTGTCACTCTGCTTCCAGAGGCACAAGTTAATTTTGCAGCTCTATAAAACTCTGGATAGAGCACACTTAGAGTATTGTGTTCATTTCTAGTCATCTCATTATAGGAAATGTGTGGAAGATTTATAGACTGTGCAGAGGAGATCTACTAGACTGTTGCCTGGATTAGACAGCATGTATATCAGGAAAGATCGAGTGAGCTAGGGATTTTCTCCTTAGAGTGAAGGAGGATAAGAGGTGACTTGATAGAAATGTATAAGATGATAAGTGACATAGATAGAGTGGGCACCCAGGGTGGAATGGCACCAAGTAGGAGAGGGTATAATTTTGAGGTGACTGGAGGAATGATGTCAGAAGTAGGTTTTTTGACCCAGAGAGGTGGATGCATGGAATGTGCTGCCAGGGGTGGTGATAGAAGGAGATACATTAGGGACATTTAAGATGCTCTTGGATAAGCACATGGATGAAAGAACTTTGGAGGGTTACATGGGAAGGATGTGGTAGAGATTAATCTTGGAATATGTTAAAAGCTTCATGCAAAGTTATGGTCTGAATGGCCTGTACTGAGTGAGATAAGTTAAAAGAAGTACACACAAGATCACTTAAACATAGAGTGTAATGTATTTATTTTCAGCAGTATCAACTTTAACAAGCTCAATTTGTATTAAATTATCTGTTGAATCTGTTGGTGCTTTAAATAAAATTCTCCTCTTGCCAGGATATTTGCCTTTTCATTCCTTGTTCCTATATGGGTTATACTTAATGCCTCAAATTTTTATTGTTCCTCTTTTATTTCATTATTTCAATGAGGGTTGGTTAAAACACCATTTGTTCAGCATTGTTTCAAAGGTTTGTAGGGTCTTGTGATTCACATCTGTGTATTTCAGAGGCCTTTGAAGTACTGAGAATTGCTCTGTAATCTTTTAAGAATCTAAATGCTCTTTTTTTAAAAACAAATAAAGAGGCAGAGGAGCATTTACGAGACTGCTATGAATCAGTAGACTGGAATATATTCAGCGATTCAGATCTGAAGATGAATATACACAGCTGTTGCTAACTTCATCAGGACTTGTTTGGTTGAGTGCCCTGCATAAACCAGGAGATTCACTCTTCTGAGGGCTAGATCTGTGGTGTTCAAGGAACAATTGAGGATCCTCAAGGAAGTCCAGTACAACCTATGGAAGGGCAACGTGAGAGTAAAAGGCAATTCCATGTGAAATTAAAGAGAGAGATGGATGCATAACAGTTGGGGCGGGGATTGCATGCCATTACTTCCTATAAGGCAAAAGCTAATAGTATCAATGACAGCAATGCTCCACACCTTGCTGAGTTTAATTTCTTTAAAAGACAGAGAAACACTAGATCTATGCAAATCCTGACAGCATCCGGTGACCCTGTGATCTCTGTCTTCGAAGTTGATATCAGAATATCCTTCAAGACTGGATTTTACTTGGATTTCAGAAGGCCTTTGACAAGGTGTCAGACGCAAGGCTGCTAAACAAGATAAGAGCCCACGGTATTACAGGAAAAGTTGACATTGACGGAAGACTGGATGACTGGCAGAAGGCAAAGAATAGGATAAGAGGACTTTTCTGATTGGCTGCCATTGATTACAGGTGCTCTGCAGAGGTCAGTGGCGGGTCTGCTACACTTCACGTTATATATCAGTGGTCTAGATGACAGAATTGATGGCTCTGTGGCCACGTTTGTGGATGATACACAGACGTGTTGAGGAAGCACGAAGTCTACAGAAGGACTTAGATAAGGAGTCTGGGCAAAGAAGTGACAGATGGAATACAGTGTAGGGAAGTGTATTGTCATGCACTTTTAGCAATAAAGGTATCGACTATTTTCTAAGCGGAGCAAATTCCAAAATCAGAAGTACAAACAGACTCAAATCCTTGTTGAATCAGTAATAAGAAAGACAAATGCAATGTTAGTATTCATTTTGAGAAGACCAGATTATAAAAGCTAGGATGCAGTGCTGAGACTTTATAAGGCTTTGGTCAGACCATAATTGGAGGATTGTGACCCCTTCCTGTTAGACTGTTTGAGGTAACTTTATTTTTTTATTCTTTCTTACTTCTCTTCTAATATTTGTATATTCAGATTCAGTTTATTGTCATTTAGAAACCACAAATGCAATGCAGTTTAAAAAAGAGACAACGTTCCTCCAGAATTATATCACAAAAGCATATGACAAAACAGACTACACTAGAAAATCCACACAACTTTTGGCAATCCCCAATCCAGAGTCCGGAGAGGCTGCTGCGTATTAATATCGCGCTACCATCTTAGCACGTTCCCCGGAAAGGAGCTCCAAATCCACCAGACAAACAAGACCAAAAACTAAAGCTACAAGACCTGCACAAAACCACATAGTTACAACATATATTTACAACAGTGCAAACAATAGCATAATTGATAAAAAAAAACATACCATGAGCGCAGTAAAAATATCTGTGCACTTGTAATGCTACTGTGACACTGTAATATCCTTTAGGATCAATAAAGTATCTGTCTTTCTACCTGGCCGGGTATCAAAAGCCCGTGCTGACGAACTGGCTGAAGTATTCATGGATGTCTTCAAACTCTCTTCACTAACCTCCATGACCTGAGCCTCGGTACCTCCCTGTACAACTGGGTCCTTGATTTCCTGACTGGAAATCCCCAATTAGTATGAATTTGCAACACCATCTCCTCTACACTCAGCATCAGCACAGGTGCAGCACAGTACTGCGTGGCTAAGCACAGCTCCAATGCCATATTTAAGTTTGCTGATGATGCCACATTTGTTGGCTGAGTCAAAAGTGATGATGAATCAGCATATAGGAGGGAGATTGCAAATTTGATTGAGCACCACCCGATCACTTAACATCAGCAAAACTGAAGAGCTGATAGAAGAATCTCAAGGTCCATGTGCCAGTCACTACTGGGGGAACAGAGCTAGAGAGGCTCAATAGCTCTAAATTCCTTGGTGTTAACATATCAGAGGATCTGTCCTGGGACCAGAACACAGACGTCATCACAAAGAAGTCATGACAGCACCTCTGCTTTCTTAGAAGTTTGTGTAGCTTTGGCAAGTCACCAAGATCTCTGACAGATGCCTATGGATGTATAATAATAGCTGGTTGCATCACAGCCTGGTGTGGAAACACCAGTGCCCAGGAATGGTAAAGGTTACAGAGAGTGACAGATGTAGCCCAGTCCATCACAGGCAATGTCCCCCACCACTGGGTATATTTACATGGAGCGCTGCCTCAGGAAGAGCAGTATCCATCATCAAAACCCCCACCATTGTCTCTTCTTGCATAACCATCGAGATGGGGGTACAGATGCCTTAGATCCCATTCTGCTTTGGAGATAACAGCAGAACATAGGATTCAGCTCAACATACAATACCATTATCAGTATTAATCACAAAGCTTCTAAAGTTGGACCTCTGCCACATCCTCTGTAAGTGGATCCTAGACTTCCTTATTGGGAGATCTCAGTCAGTCCAGATCACTGGTAACATCTCCTCCTCACTGACAGTCTACACAGGCACACCTCGAGGATGGATGTTTGAGCCACTGCTTCTCCTCTGAAAAGCACAGCTCAAATGCTATTTATATATTTGCAGATGGTGTGTGGGTAAAACATCTCAGGAGTGAGTGAGATAGATTGAGTGTTGTTACACTCTGTGTTCACAAGACCAGGAATTGATTGTGTTCTTCAGGAAAGAGAGGTCAGAAGAGCATTCACCAGTCCTGATTGACGTGAAAAGGGTGAACAGCTTTAAGTTTCTGGGTGTCAAACTCTTTTTGGAGCTATCCTGGGCTCAACATAATATTGGGATGATGAAGAATGCATGCCAGTGTCTCTACTTCATTTGGAATTTTAAAACATTAGATATGTTGGATTTTTATATCATCCAACTATCTAACTAATAAGATAATCAGTAGTTTCAGTAGTTATATTTGTACATTGTGCTGAAATGTTTTGCATGTAAACAAGTGGTTCTGTGGAACTGTGTAGTATATTTACAATGGGAGCACATGTCAATTGACAAGACCAACTTTGAATTCTCAATCACAAACAAGAGAAGATGTACAGATGCTGGAAATCTGAGCAACACACACAAAATGCTGGAGGAGCTCAGCAGGCCAGGCAGCATTTTGTGTGTTGAATTCTCAGTCTGACCATCAGAGGGCTGTAGAGGACAAGTCATTGAGTGATCTAAGGCAGAGATCGTTAGGTTCTTGATTGTTCAGGAGTGGTGGATGGTTTATGGGTTACAGGCAGAAGGAGAGAATAGGGTTTAAAAAAATCATCCATGATTGAATGGTAAAGCAGTCTTGATGGGCTGCTTACCAACCATTATTGCCATGTAACGAGTTTCTTTTCTGTTTCTATTTTAGATTTCTGGCATCTGCATTTTTTGTTTTAGATGTTTATTAGTCATTTATCTGTTGTGTATCCCTATGTATGTTACGGTGGTACAAAGCTCAGGGTTTCCCTTGTCTGGTTTCAGTTCCCTCATGGTATTGATGGAGGTCATATTATTTAACAACATACCTTTATGACAACTCTCCTCTCCAGCCCTCTACCTTTCTCATCCACCTGCCTATCTTCACCTATTTCCTTCTAGCTATCCTCCATTCCCTCCCCCCACCTTTGTATTCTGGCGTCTTCCCCCTTCCTTTCCAGTCCTGAAGAGGATGTTGGAATGTTGACTATTTATTCTTTTCCACAGATGCTGCCTGACATGCTGAGTTTCTCCAGTATTTTGTGTTGAATAAATGGTCTCCAAGTTTCCTCAAATTTAACTGAGGAGTTAAAGACCACACTTCTAATTTTTTCTAAACTCAAACAGGAAATGGTTTGAGAGAGCCACTGAAATACAGTTGGAGGATTAATTTCTTTCCAGTTCAATAAAATAGATCTTCTAGCCAATAGTGTAACAAATGCAATCATTCGCTGAGATGAAGCAGATAGACACATATTATCTATCATAGGTAGACCAAAAATTGCAGTAAAAGGATGTGGTTGAAGATTAATATTTAAAACTCTTGAAATGATATTAAAAATATCCTTCCAATAGCTTTGTAAACAAGGACAAGACCAAATCATATGGGTCAATGTAGCAATATCAGAATGACATCTATCACAGATTGGATTAACATAAGAATAAAATCGAGCAAGTTTATTTTTAGACATGTGGGCTCTGTGTACAACCTTGAATTGTATTAGAGCATGTTTAGCACAAATAGAGGATGAGTTTACCAATAATAAAATTTTTTCCCATTGCTCAGTAGATATAGGGCAATGCAATTCTTCCTGCCATTCCTTCTTAATTTTTTCTGATATATCCGGCTGTATCTTCATAATCATATTGTAAATGATAGCTACTAAACCCTTTTGATAAGGATTAAGAGTTAGAATTCTCTCTGTAATATCCAATGGACATTCTTTCGAAAAAGACTTTAATTCATTATATAGAAAATTTCTAATTTGTAAGTATCTAAAAAAATGGGTTTTAGATAAATTGTATTTGTTAGATAACTGTTCAAAGGACATAATGTTATCATCCAAATACAGGTCACGAAAACATGTTATACCTTTTGTTTTCCATAGGAAAAAAGCTTGATCTATAGATGATGGCCGAAAGAAGTAATTAGATATTATAGGACTTGACAGTATAAACTTATTCAAGCCAAAAGATTTACGAAATTGAAACCAGATTCGTAATGTATACTTAACTATGGGATTAGTTATCTGTTTATTAATTTTGAGTAACGAAAAAGGAAGTGAAGATCCTAAGATTGAGATCAATGAGAAATCTTGCACAGATTTACATTCCAAATTTACCCATTGTGGGCCAGCTACTGTAGTCAATTCTTGTGTCCAAAATATCAAATACCGTATATTAACTGCCCAATAGTAAAATCTTAGGTTTGGTAAAGCCAAGCCGCCCTCCTTCTTTGGCTTCTGTAAATATTTTTTACCTAATCTAGGATTTTTGTTCTGCCACAAATAGGAAGATATTTTAGAGTCAACCATATCAAAAAAAGATTTAGGGATAAAAATTGGTAATGCTTGAAATAAATATAGAAATTTAGGTAATATCATCATCTTAATGGCATTAACTCTGCCTACCAAAGACAAAGATAGTGGGGACCATCTATTAGCAAGTTGCTTAATTTGATCTATTAAGGGTAAAAAATTAGTTTTAAACAAATCTTTATGTTTTTTAGTAATTTTAATACCTAAATAGGTAAAATAATCTGTAACGATTCTATATGGTACATGATTATAAATTGGAATATACATATTTAATGGAAAAAGTTCACTCTTATTAAAATTCAATTTATAACCAGAAAAATTACTAAATTGAGCAAGTAAAGAAGAAATAGCAGGAATAGATTTTTCAGGATCAGATATATATAATAATAAATCGTCCGCATATAATGATACCTTATACATCGTCTCTCCACGGGTAATGCCTAAAATATTGGGTGATTCACGAATAGCTATAGCCAAGGGTTCTAAAGCAATATCAAATAATAAAGGGCTCAAAGGACAACCTTGTCTTGTACCGCGAAATAATTGAAAGAAAGGGGATTTTTGATTATTGGTAAAAACCGAAGCTAAAGGTTTATGATATATTAACTTAATCCATGATATAAATTTTGATCCAAAATTAAAATGTTGCAATGTATTGAATAAATATGACCATTTGACTCTATCAAATGCTTTTTCGGCATCCAAAGAGATAATACATTCAGGGATTTTAGATGTAGAGGTATAAGCAATATTAATTAATTTTCTAATGTTAAAAGATGAATAGCGATTTTTAATAAATCCGGTCTGATCTTCAGAAATAATCCGAGGTAATATATTTTCTAATCTAATAGCTAAAATTTTACTAAAAATCTTAAAATCCGTATTCAGCAAAGATATAGGTCGATAGGATGCACATTCAGTCGGGTCTTTATCTTTTTTAAGAATTAAAGAAATAGAAGCTTCATAAAAAGATTGTGGTAGTTTACCTATACTTAATGCATCTTTAAAAATTTTACAAAGCCAAGGAGAAAGTATAAAAGAAAAGAATTTAAAAAATTCTACGGAAAAACCATCTGGACCTGAAGCTTTACCCGAGTTCATTGAAAAAATAGCCTTTTCTATTTCAGACTCGGTAATAGGTGTATCCAAAAATACGTTATCTTCAACAGTTACTTTTGGAATATTCAATTTCCCTAAAAATTCATTCATAATAGAAGAGTCCTTAGTACATTCTGATTGATATAAGGAATTATAAAAATCTTGAAAGGCTTTATTTATCTCTTTATGGTCAATCGTCAAAGTACCATCTTGTTTACGAATCCTAGTAATTTGTCGCTTATCTGAAGCAATTTTCAATTGATTAGCTAGTAGTTTACCTGACTT
Source organism: Hemitrygon akajei (assembly GCF_048418815.1). NCBI lineage: Eukaryota > Metazoa > Chordata > Chondrichthyes > Myliobatiformes > Dasyatidae > Hemitrygon > Hemitrygon akajei. The sequence goes on from NC_133131.1 coordinate 66,319,181, forward strand.
ATCTCCATATGTATAAAATTGAGCTTTCGATTTAATTAACTGACTTTCAATCGAGGAGGTTAATAGTAAACTATGTTCCATTTGGAGTTCCACTCTTTCTTTATAAAGTTCTTTACTAGGAGTTGATGAGTAGATCTTATCAATTGCCTTAATTTTATCAACTAATGTTAATATTTTGGAATTAGTTCGTTTCCTAACTCCAGCAGAATATGAAATAATCTGTCCCCGAATATATGCCTTAAAAGTATCCCATAAAATTCCACTAGAGATCTCTGCTGTAGAATTTATTGAGAAAAACAAATCAATTTGCTGTTTAATAAAGTTAATAAAGTCAGAGTCCTGCAAAAGAACAGGATTAAGCCTCCAACTTTTCGTACTAATATATGAATCCGTCACCTTAATAGATAACTTCAAAGGTGCATGATCAGATATGGTAATTGAGTCATATTTACAATCCATGACATCTGTAAGTAAATGCTGATCAATGAAAAAGTAATCAATTCTTGAATAACTATGATAGACATGGGAAAAGTATGAAAACTCTTTATCATTAGGGTGTAAAAAACGCCAAATTTCACAAATAGCTGAATCAACCATAAAGGAATTAATAAGAGAAGCCGATTTATTCGGCAAAATTTGAATGGGCTTGGACCTATCCATCACAGGGTTTAAACAACAATTAAAATCCCCGCCCATTATCAATCTATATTGATTCAGATTGGGAAAGGATGTAAATAAACATTTAAAAAATTCAGGACAATCAGTATTTGGAGCATAAACATTAACTAGAAGAACTTTTTGATTACAAAGTAAACCAGTAATAAGCAAAAATCTACCCTGCGGATCTGAAATTGTTTCATGATGTATAAAAGCAGTAGATGAGTCTATGAAAATAGACACACCTCTCACTTTGGCTTGCACATTTGAGTGGTACTGTTGGCCCTTCCAGAACCTAAACAAGCGCTGACTATCCATCTTCCTTACATGAGTCTCTTGTATAAAGATAACATTAGCATTCATTCTATGGAATACATTGGATACTTTTTTCCGTTTGATCGGATGATTTAAACCATTAGTATTCCAAGAAACGAAATTAATAGTCTTAACCATCATGACAGTATATATTATAGTTAATACATAAGTTCGAAAGAAAAGTGAACTCATGAACCCGGAAGAAGGAAGTAAGTTCAAAAGGAAACCGGAAGTCATAGCACTGCAGCCATTTTTGTAGTTTCATATGCGCCCAAAAAATAAAACTAAGCGAAAAGCAAGCAAAAAAACAAAAAAAGAAAGAGAAATCCCCCTCCCACCACCCTTGAAACCCCAAGAAAAAAGCCAAAAAAGGCAAGCGAGCGAGCTAATACTAAAACTACCCCCATGTCTCAAGACGGCAACTCGAACGTAATAGAGTTAAGAAAATACACACAACCCACATTATAAAAAGGGTTAATACTACGAAAGTTAAGATATAAAATTAGTGTTATAAATGTATATAAACAAAAAAGTTAAAAGAAAAGAATTAAAACAATAAATAAAAGTTTCAAACTTTCAAATACATCAAAACAGTTATGACGCTCCAAACACTGGAGTCAGTCGGGAAGAAGAAACGCCATTTTTTTTCCTCAGTCTTAATATTCAGATGTTAAAAGTATAAAAGAAAGCGTATATCGTTTTTTATTTTAAAAAAAAGAAAAACAGAAGAGAGACCCTAATCGGTCATTTTCAACGCAAGTAGATTAATAATATGAAAAACTATAAAATCAGCATAAACCCAGCAGGAAAAAAAAAGAAAGCTTTAATCGTATATAAAAAGTATATGCAAGCCATATAAAAAAAAAGGACCCATATATCAATCCATAATAGATCCAAATCTATAGGCTAAATTACTCTGATCAGCCCAATAGAATGTCATTGATCCAGGAAACCTTGAGCATCCGCAGGCGATTTAAACAGCCGAACAGTTCCATCATCCAGGGCGACTCTCAGATGTGCTGGGAATAACAGCACTTGCTTGTAGCCTTTCTGGTGGAAATTCGACATAACCGATCTGAAAGCCAGCCTAGCCCGTAATACTTCTGGGCTATAGTCTTCCAAGATACGAAACTTGAAATTTTGATGGATTATCATACCTTTTTTACGAGCCACACGGATCAAGCGATCTTTGATATGAGGGTAGTGTATCCGCAAGATTATGTGCCGCGGCTTCGAACTTGAACTTGCATAAAATCTTGTTACCCGATGTGCTCGATCGATTATTGGGGGGGGGGATCCAGGACCTCTTTGCCCAGGACATCCACTAGAAATTTAGAGAAGAAAACGGTAAGATCACCGCTTTCAAATCCTTCCGGGATCCCAATTAACCGGAGATTTTGCCTTCGAGAGCGATTTTCCAAATCCGTAATTTTAACTTTATAACGATCCATCTGTTGAGAAGTCGAGGTTTGCTCTTCTTGTATCTTTTCAATCATACGATCTTTCTTACGAGCGGCTTCTTCAAGAGCCAAAATGCTTGCCTGTTGTTTTTGTGATTCCAGTGAAAGTTCCAAAAACTTTTCTTCGAGTGATTTCAAACGATCGTCATACTTCGAAAGCCTTTGGAATAATTTTTCCTGCATCTCTTCAAATTTAGCTTCCACAATCTTCGCAACTGCTTCTAAAGTTACCAATTCTTTCGTCTGTTTCGGTTCTTTTACTTTAGACATTTCAGCAAGTTGAGAATAATTCAAATAGTTTAAAAAGAAGAATTCAGTATATTTAAACCCCTTTAGAATAAGTTTAAGGGGTGTTTGTAGGCTAAAAAACGTAAAAGTTTTGGAGCAAAGCCTAAGTGCGGTTTACTCCATGAGCGCCATCTTGAGACTCTCCCTCCAGTATTTTGTGTGTGTTGGTTTGGATTTCCAGCATTTGCAGAATTTTTCATGTTCTGTTAAGAGATTGTTTGTCAATGAATGTGCACTTTCGAGCTGTGATGCCAGTATTTTCTTTTAGATTGAATTATGTAATTCCCTCCCTCAGATGAATGAGTTGTTTTCCCTGTCATATAGAATTACCTACATCTAGTGATTTTCTTTTCTCTCTAGTTGGAGAATCAATGCTGCACTTAGAAATTATTGATCACCCTGTTTTTTCAAAAGTTAACTCAGGATTTGGAATTACTCGATTAATTTGCTTCTTTCTTATCTCCTGTTTGTGTTGCAGTATGACTAGATGGAAGCATGTCAGTGACATGGAAATGGACATCTTAATATCAAACAGTGAACCATTTGGAATAATTATTTTCTCTCTTTCCATAGCCTCTGATTCGATGCAGCCTTCAGTGTCGAGATCTAGTGGATGAAGCCAAGAAGTTTCACTTGAGGCCAGAAATTCGAACACAGATGCAAAGTCCCCGAACCAGGCCAAGGCTAGGTGAGTGTCGTAAAAGGATGGGCGCTTATTGTATTTGGCTTCTATTTAGGTGACTCTTGGAAGTGAGGAACATGTAACATGGACTCCATTAACAGGTTGTCCGACAATTTTACAGTCACCCTTGTCTGATCTTAGACAGCCCCTCAGGTTGTGGATGCTTTGCAGTCATTTCACTTCTGTGGGCACTGTGGTGGATGACCCACCTACCCAGAGCTGACTAAGTGATCAGAGCCTCGGTATTGAGGTTTTGGCCTGCGAGAGGGCACTGGCATTGTTTCCCCTTACTTTCCAAAGAATTTTTACGGTTTTGTGGTCACAGCATTGATGATATTTTGACACTGCTGTGAACTACCTACTGGAGGCTGTGAAAGATCACTGCCTGTTAGTAAACCAAGCTCGATATTTTTCACTGCAGTACTGCTCTGTCTCCAACAAGCTTTGGCTGGAGTGGAGTCAGTCTACAGGATGAGTTGGAAACTGTTCAACCTATATACTCTGTAGGGTAATGGAAAATTTGGAATTCTCTACCACAGAAGGCAATGGAGGCTAAGGAGGTGGATCGATATCTGGATGTGAAAGGTATCGTGTGGTATAGAGAGAGCCTGAATATGGTATTAAAATAGAAGATCAGTGATGAATGATGAGGCTGAATGGCCTACTCCTCCTCAAGTCTTTCAGTGGTTCATTTTCTTCACTCTAGACATATCACTGAAACATCAATCATTGTATTGTGATACCTAGATAATACTTGCGTTTATGTATACTTACAATCTCATCTCCATGGCACTGTTAAATCCTTTACTGAAAAGGGTGACAGAATAGATCTCATACTAAGCATTTGAAAGACGGGTCAATAGACAATAGGTGCAGAAGTAGACCATTTGGCCCTTTGAGCCTGCACCGCCATTTTGAGATCATGGCTGATCATCTACTATCAATACCCGGTTCCTGCCTTGTCCCTATATCCCTTGATTCCCCTATCCATAAGATACCTATCTAGCTCCTTCTTGAAAGCATCCAGAGAATTGGCCTCCACTGCCTTTCAAGGCAGTGCATTCCAGACCCCCACAACTCTCTGGGAGAAGAAGGTTTTCCTTAACTCTGTCCTAAATGACCTACCCCTTATTTTCAAACCATGCCCTCTGGTACTGGGGTCTCCCAGCATCTGGAACATATTTCCTGCCTCTATCTTGTCCAATCCCTTAATAATCTTATATGTTGCAATCAGATCCCCTCTCAATCTCCTTAATTCCAGCATGTACAAGCCCAGTCTCTCTAACCTTTCTGCGTAAGACAGTCCAGACGTCCCAGGAATTAACCTCGTGAACCTACGCTGCACTTCCTCTACAGCCAGGATGTCCTTCCTTAACCCTGGAGACCAAAACTGTACACAATACTCCAGGTGTGGTCTCACCAGGGCTCTGTACAAATGCAAGAGGAATTCCTTGCTCCTGTACTCAATTCCCTTTGTAATAAAGGCCAACATTCCATTAGCCTTCTTCACTGCCTGCTGCACTTGCTCATTCACCTTCAGTGACTGATGAACAAGGACTCCTAGATCTCTTTGTATTTCTCCCTTACCTAACTCTACACCGTTCAGATAATAATCTGCCTTCCTGTTCTTACTCCCAAAGTGGATAACCTCACACTTATTCACATTAAACATCATCTGCCAAGTATCTGCCCACTCACCCAGCCTATCCAAGTCACCCTGAATTCTCCTAACATCCTCATCACATGTCACACTGCCACCCAGCTTAGTATCATCAGCAAATTTGCTGATGTTATTCTCAATGCCTTCATCTAAATCGTTGACGTAAATGGTAAACAGCTGTGGTCCCAATACCGAGCCCTGTGGCACCCCACTAGTCACCACCTGCCATTCCGAGAAACACCCATTCACCGCTACCCTTTGCTTTCTATCTGCCAACCAGTTTTCTATCCATGTCAATGTCTTCCCCCCAATGCCATGAGCTTTGATTTTACCCACCAATCTCCTATGTGGGACCTTATCAAATGCCTTCTGAAAATCGAGGTACACTACATCCACTGGATCTCCTCCGTCTAACTTCCTGGTTACATCCTTGAAAATCTCCAACAGATTAGTCAAGCGTGATTTACCCTTGGTAAATCCATTCTAGCTCGGCCCAATCCTATCACTGTCCTCTACCAATGTGATACCATCACAGAACTACCAGATCACTTGGCAATCAAGATCTTGGAAAACATTTATCATTTTAACATTATGAGTGTCAGCTCTCAGTAAAAGCTGATATTGAAGATGTAACTCACCACTGTCTCTGGTGCACCACATGACCTTTAGTAGAGGGAAAAGGTCTCTGAAAACAGATACCAGTCTGATGAGGACTTCGGTTCAGATTACCTTTTGAGTGCAAAATCTTACATCCAGATCAGCTCAATAGATGAGATGACACTCTCTGCTTTCTTGGTTGTTGATACAAGTTCCTAATGGGTACACAACTGAGGTTCTCAAAACTACTGAACTTACGGATTGTTCTTAAACTGAGAAGATAAAATGAATCATGGAAAATTAAAATATCACTTAGTATTTATTTTACGTTTCACATTAATACCTGGTTGTATGGAGAATGTTTGGAAAGCTTTTCATCATTATCTAATTTATGCTGTACTATTTAGTTCCTACTCACAACGGATGAAAGGTTTAGTCCTTTCTAGTTATCGTTGAGTGCAGTACAAGGATATGAAAAGCTGTTCAACAAAAAAGCACTTTGATTGCATGGTCAACTTTTTCATCTGTGGAAATAATTTACAGTCTCACTTTGCCTATTGTTTTTCCCTGGGTCCCCTCCTCCTCCCCTTTCTCCAATGGCCCACTCTCCTCTCCTATCAGATTCCTTCCTCTCCAACTCTTTACTGTTCCAACCCATGTGGCATCACTTAGCACCTGCTATCTATCCTCCTTGCGCTCTCCCCTCCTTTTTATTCTGGCGTCATTCCATAGATGCTGTCTGACCTGCTGAGTTCCTCCAGCACTTTGTGTGTTGATTGAGTGCACTAGCTTGTGTTTTTCAGTAACATTTCTTGTTAAAAGTGACCACTATATATTTAGTATGATGAGTTGCTCACATTTGGGATATTTGAGGCAATCAAAAATATTTTGTATCTTAAAAGCCATCCAACAACAAGTTAAACCATTGAGAAGCTTCTTACGCCAGTTTTTTTTTAATCTCAAGCTGTAGTTAGAAGGCCATGTTTTGAATTTGGGTTACTACTGGTGTGAGATCAGTCAGTTTCTACAGATTGACTACAGTCAGCTAATAACAATGTCCGTAGCCATTGCTGGAAATGCTTGCTGAACTACCAGGGAGGGTCATTTGGGGTTTATGTTCCATTTCTATTGGGAATTTAGGAATTATTATCAAGGAAAAACCCCAGATTTGTATGTGAAAAGAAAAAGTAAACAACAGAACAAGAACACATTTTTTCAAACAACCACACATCTGTGTGTGAGATACTTCTACATTATTTGGTTGTAAATCATTCAGGTGGAAAACAGGATGAAATCATTGATGATGTACAGTAGGTCCAAACCTTGGTGCCAAAAAACAATGATAGCTAGAGAAAGGACTAAAGTGAAAAGTAAACCATTTTTATGGTTATGAGAGACGTTGAAATAAAAGATGCATGTTAAAACAGAAAAATAGCAGAGTGCAAAACATTGATTTTGCAAATGCAAAAAGGCTTTGAGAAAGAACAGTATGACTAATAGTTTTTGTACAAATGAGAAGTGATGTTTTGCTTCATTGATGTGTTTTGATTGCTTAATGAAATTATGTGATCACCACTGCCTTTGACACTCCAGATATGAAGATAAACAACTACAGCTGAGAGCTGTTGTGATTTGCAAATATTTAATGAGATTGTGTTGACAATTTAAGGGGAAACATTGAAACAGAAGTCTGGTAAGGTCTAAGGTATTGTGAGAAAAATGAGCAGAACTGAAAGGATGAGGAGCTGTCTGCATTCTTGGTGTTGAATGTCAGCGAGGAGGAGATGTTATTTCCAATCCATACTGATTGTGGTCTCCTGATGAGGAAGTCAATGATTCATTTGCGGAGAGAGGTACAGAGGCCCGGGTTTCAAGCTTATTGATTAGTACTGAGGGGAGGGATGATGCTGTTGAATTCTGAGCTGTGATCAATAACCAGCACACAGCCGCTGTATTGCTGGTTTCCAGGAGGTCTAAGGCTGAGGAGATAGACAAATAAATTGTATCTACTTTAGACCTATAGTGATGGTAGGCAAGTTGCAGCCAGCTGAGGTCCTTGCTTGGGTAGGAGTGAATTTTACCCATGATCTACCTCTCATAGCACTTTGTCACAGTGGGTGTGACTGTAACTGGGTGATACTCATTGAAGCAGCTTACCATGTTCTTCTAGGGCACTGGTATAATTGATGCCCTTTTGAAGCTGGTGGGAACCTCTGACTGCAGCAGTGAGAGATTGAAAATGATTTTGAATGCTCCCACCAGTTGCTTGGCACAGGTATTCAGTGTCCTACCAGTTACACTATCAGGGCCTGACGCCTTGCAAGGGTTCACCCTCTTGAAGGTTATTCTGACATTTACATCTGAGACAGATATCACAGGGTCTCCAGCTGCTGCAGGGATTCACACCAGTATACTTTTATTCTTCTTTTCGAAGTATCATTAAAAACATTCAACTCATCAGTGAATGAAGCATTTATGATGTTAACTTTCAGTGCCATATCTGATGTGCATCTGATTCCCTTTCTAACTTCACTTGGAATTGCTTTTTGCTCTTAAAATAGCCTTCTGTAGGTCATACCTAGACATCTTGTAGAGTTCTGGAACACCAGTCTTGAACGCCACATATCTAGCCCTCAGCAGACTGCAAGTCTCATGGTTTATACATAGCTCCTGGTTTATGTTTGTGCAGTATGTTCTCAAAGTCACACACTCATCCACACAGGTCTTGATGAAGTCAATGACAACTGTAGCATATTCATTCAGATCCAAATATAAATTCCTGGATAATGTCCAAACCATCAACTCAAAGCAGTTCCTGTAAGTGCTCCTCTGCCTTCCTTCACTGTACCCCTGTGGTCCTCCCCACTGGTGCCATGGTCCTCAGTCTTTGCATGTACGTTGGGAGTAGAAGTACAGCCAGGTGATCAGACTAGTTAAACTGTAGGCATGGTAAGCATACTTGATTAAGCTGGTTAGGTGGAGGCTTGCAGTGACTTCTCATGGCCCAAACAAAGGTGTTTGTCTTTTTTATGATCACAAGACATGGCTGGATATTAACACCAAGTAGTGCACGACTACCCCACTAGCGAGTTGCTCAGGAGTGATGGTGCTGGACTTGTTGCACACTGTGTTGCCACCCAAGGAAGAACGCATCAGAGGTGGTGTTTAGTCCAACAGACGGTGGAAATGATTGGCTTGGATGTTTTTATTGTGATCACAAAGCCCTGTTGGACATTGATGTCTTCAGAGAGGGATCAGAAGTGGAGAGAGTGAGCAATTTCAAATTCCTGGGTGTCAACATCTTTGAGGATCTATCCTGGATCCAACACATTGATGTAATTGCAAAGAAGGCACTACAGCAGCTATATTCAATTAGGAATTTGAGGATGTCACCTAAGACACTCATAAATTTCTACAGGTGTACCGTGGAGAGCACTCTAACTGGCTGCATCACTGTCTGGTATGGTGGGGGGAGGTGTATTGTAACTTATAGTTTTTAAAATTGGGTATTACAATGTACTGCTGTTGCAAATCAACAAATTTCACAACATAGGCCAATAGTATTAAATCTGATTCTAAAGTTTGACAAAACTTGACCACTAGATGTGCCAGGTTGGGAAAGCAGGACTGAGGCAGAACCACCAGGTCTGTACACAATGTTGAGTTAATCATGAAGAAAATGCCGCTGAACCTGATGCTACTGTCCAATCCCTGCGGTGGAAGATGAATCTGTGCTGGGGGTGAGCCATGTCTCTGTGAAGCAATGTACACTGCAGTCTCCAATGCTGCAGTCTTGCTCTGACATCTTCAATGTTATTTTCCAGAGACTACGTTGTCAAGGAAGATGATGAGGAGCAGGGCCTCAGGACCCCGCATTTCATTTTAACCCGCAGCACAGCGTGCCATCTGTGCTTTCTTAGAGGGAAACTGCTGTTGTGACCTGAGTCTGCAGTCCAGAATCTGCTGATTTTGAAGATCAATAGATTTCTTAAATGGCTTAAAACAATGTTTTTTACTAAAATACTCGTGGCTGTGACTGTAGATTTCAGCTGCAGAGGTCCTAAACGTGAACATTTAGAGATTCCTTTTGGAGTTGCACACTAGGAGTCGCCACTTTTTTTTGCCATCTTGGATTATCAATAGACAGTCTGTCTCCAGAGATGAGACAGAAAGATTGAGAAAGTGAGAGCTCTAAAACCTGGACCTCTGTACCTCCCTCTACAGCAGGATCCTTGACTTCCTCACTGGGAGCCATAGTCTGTGCTGATCAGAAAAAGCATCTCCTCCTTGCTGACTGTCAACACTGGCGCACCTCAAAGGTGTGTGCTTAGCCTACTGCTCTACTCTTTCTACACCCACAATTGTGTGGCTAGGCACAGCTCAAATGGCATCTATAAATTTGCCAATGACACACTACTGTTGGCAGAATTTCAGATGGTGGCAAGGCATACAGGAGCAAGATTGATCAGCTGGTTGAGTGGTGTCATAGCAACAACCTTGCACTCAGCATCAGTAAGACCAAAGAATTGATTGTGCACTTCAGAAGGGGTAGTTGAGGAAACACACACCAGTCCTCATCGAGGGATGAGTAGTGGAAAAGGTGAGTAGTTTCAAGTTCCTGGGTGTCAACATCTCTGAAGATATATCCTGGTCCAACGCAATAATGTAATTACAAAGAAGGCACAACAGTTATATTTCATTCGGACTTTGAGCCTCCATAGCATCCAGGACGTCTTCAAGGCGGCATCCATCATTAAAGACTCCCATTACCCAGTACCATGGGTACTCTTTTTATTGCTGCCATCAAGGAGGTGGTACAAGAGCCCGAAGTGTTTCTACAAAACCTTCTTCCCTCCACCATCAGATTTCTGAATGGACAATGCACCCATGAACACTACCTCAGTATTTTTCCCTTTTCGCACTAACATTTTTTTCTGTTATACATACTTATTGGGTGGCAGGATGGAGATACGTCTCTACCACAGGAGGTGGAAGCAATTCCTTTCCTTTGCTAGCCTACAGGTCCCCCTTGGTTGGGCAAGGTTTGGCACCTGCCTAGCCCTCCGATCAGGGTCATGTGAAGCCATGGGATGGATGGTCGTATGAGCAGCCGGTGCATATCACAAGTCCTGGTTATACGACCACTGACGCTACACAGACAATCTCTGAAGAGTATTGATAATGGTTAGGATCACCCATCTTGTAAAGACACTGCCCGGAAGAAGGCAGTGGCAAACCACTTCTCCAGAAAAATTTGCCAAGAACAATCATGGTTAAGGAAAGACCATGCTTTCCCACGTCATATGACATGGCAAATGAATGATATACTTATTGAAATTTATAGGTTTTGATTTTATGTATTGAAATGTTACAGCTGCCACAGAACAACAAATTTCACGACATATGTCGATGATATTAATTCTGATTCCGAGGTGCCTAGGTGGACCGAGTGAATTTGATGGCAAGGTGGAAGTTGCAGGCAATTCACAAACTCAGCATTGGTGCAGAAAGCAGCAGCAGTGCAGTGCAGAAGTAGATGTGTGTCATGGAGAGGTTCACTAGGCACGAGAGGGCTCAGTCAGGTATCAGGCATATGGAATTGACCTACTTGTTCACATCTGCTGTGTGGAGGACAACAGCTGGTGTACCATGAGAAAGAGAGTTGTCTCCTTCAACCTCGGAAGAAGTGGATGCAGAAGAAAATAGTGAGTGTGTTGTCAGGCCTACCTGACTGCAGGAACTGATAAGAAACATGGGAGGAGCTCAACTTCAGGTCCTCCCAGGAGTTTTTTTGGAGCCATTAGATGATTGATGCTGAGGCCATGCATCCTTCCTTGCAAGAACTTGACAACAATCAATTCAGGTGATAGTTGATGTGAAGATAAAAACTTGCTTTCTTGTAGTTCCACCTTGGCTGAGGGCTGGTTCCTGCAGAAGCAGTGAGAGGCCACCAGGGGGCAGCGGGATGCTCTCATTGTCCGGAGAAATAGACCAGATGCTTGACCTTACCAAACAGCAAGCTACCGTGAGTCTACAGTAGACTAGTTCTGACAGTTTGTGATCCTCAAAGGGGGAAGTGGTGCTCCAGCCTAAGCATCTGCTGTTCTTTGTGAGCAAGCTGTATGAGGAGAGTGATACCATGTGTGATCAGTTTACTCCCCTACTCAGAGAAAAGGTACAAGTCAATTTCATTGTGAAAGGAGTCCTGCCTGGAATATCTGAAGACCAGGGCCTGGGGAGAGGAATGATGTCAGCAAGGTCTCGACACCCACGGTTTGAGGCTTATCCTCCGGGCAGGGAGAGAAAATGATGGTAGCAGGTGAGATTAGCAGTTCAGCTCTCACCACCTCATACAATGCTCGCACCCGTGTACCATAGCCTGCTATCCTAGACTGCTCATTCATGTGGCTGGAAGTCAGTCTATCCACAGGAAGAATTTTTCTGAGATTATCAAATGGCATGTGTGCTAACTCAAAGGGAAAGTGTTCCAAGGGCTGGACTGCAGACTTGGAATGGCCACTGTCGCTAAGCACCAGGTTATTGAAACCCACCTACAATACAATTAAAAATGAACAGTGCATTCAGTTCAGCTTGGCAGGCAAATGTCATGTTCCGATTGCATTTCAATTTGCTGATTGCATGAAATATTTTATAACAGTATTCAAATACATTCTCATTTAAAATTTGTAGCATTTTTCATGTGCAAAGGCGAGCCACACTAGCTGTGGCAGCTGCTGGCATTATTGCACAAGCTGTAGTGTCTCATCTACTGAAGTCCTGGGTGACATGTTTGAGGGAAACATTGCTAACAGACAGTGATGGATGTGTTATTTAAACAAAGACTTGTGACATTATTGCAAAAAAAGAATGATATAGCTAATGTTATTTTGAGAATTACCTCTAACTTTAGGTTCTCAATTGGATATCCCATTAAGGTATAGATGATAACAATCTCAAAGGGAGGGTTTCATACAAGAGGCTGAAAATGGTTGAATGCTAAGAGAAAACATCTGCCTATGCGTGGGATTGAAAACATTAGTGATCGCTTGAGCAGGGTAGCGTGACGCCACAGTTATCACATCTTGTTGTGAACTTCTGCACTAGCATTCAGTTCTTCCCCTTTTTACATCTTGAAATAATCAGCTGTTCTTTTTTTATTTTTTTATTTAATTTTAAAAAAAATTTTATCAGCTGTTCATTAGCTTCACTGACTTGCAATTAACAGCACTGAATGGATATGGCTTTATTAGTCTAGAAATGTTAGCAGCTCAGTGCATTTCCCTCTTGTTGCACTGATCAATATATTGGGATGTGTGTTTCCTTCAGCTTCAATGTAGATATCCATTTTTGCTGACTATAGATTGAAGTGCAAATGATGTTAACAACCACAGAGTGGTGCTCCTCTGCAATATTTAGTTGGAGATCAAAGAACTTTAAGTGCAAAGATGTTTAAGCAAGCTATTTAAGTAATTGGAGTATGCAAATCAGCATGTGAAGGGGAATCATGTATCACCTGGATTTCTGTAACTACATAATGGTGTACTGATTCTGGTAACATGGTGGCATGCTTGGTGTAATCATTCGTCCTTTACGTCCTTCTCATGATTGCAAGACGCTGCTGGATATTAACACCAAGTACTGCAGTTCTACCTCATTCGTGAGTTGCTGAATAGTGGTGGAGCTCAGCATGAGCTTGTTGCCTCCCATGTTGTTACCTGCTACAGCCCCCCCCCTCCCCTCCCCTCTGCTTCCCCCCCCCCCCCGGAACATAGGTGTTGGAGGCATTTCAGCAACGTTGCAGATTATTGTTTTGTACTTTTTTCTTGTAATCACAGTAGTTGTGCAGACCAAGCCATCATGCCACGGCAGCTGTCCAGCGGAGGAGAAGCTGGAAGCGATGGGGAGAGTGTAGAGGTGTGGCGGGCGCACTGGAGTCCAGGCTGGGCTGACCCCTCCCATCAGTGCTGCTCTCCAGTGTTTGCTCAGTTGAAGATGATCTGGATTTTGTTCATCGTGGCTACACTAACACATGATGAGGAAGTGCTGTGTACTTGTTCTTGCATAAATGTGGCTCCCATGCACCATCAGTCTACAGACCATGCCACTCAGGGACTTGGGCTATATTATTTTTATGGTGACTGTATGTTTTTCTGCTATCATAACTACGCATGCTGTGTTTGACTGTTGTTTGACACCTTGGCCCTAAAGGGATGCTGTTTTGTATGGCTGCATAATGGCAATTAAACTTGAACTTATCAAATGGACGTGAAAAACACACAAAATGCTGGAGGAACTTAGCAAGTCAGGCAGTGTCTATGGAGGGGAATAAGCAGTCAGTGTTTCGGGTCGAGACCCTTCATCAGAACCTATGCAGGCTGAAGGATTTGTGAGAGTTGCCAGGACACGTACTATCATTAAGTGAGTCAGTGTGGGTGGAAGATAGAAACAGGAGGGGTACAAACACTGTCTTCGGAATATTCTATAGACACTTCCCCCAACCCTCAATTGCAACAGAGACAACTGAGGAACAGATCGAGGGGCAGGTTTTAGAAAAGTGCAAAAATAACAGGGTTGTCATGGGTGACTTCAACTGCCCTAATATTAATTGACACCTCCTTGGCGCAAAGGGCTTACATGGAAGGGTTCCTGTAGACAGGCTAACTAAAAGAGAGGCCACACTGGATGCAGTGCTAGGCAATCAAACAGGTCAGGTGTCTGATCTCACGATGGCTGAGCATTTTGGAGACAGTAATGTTACGTACCCCATAACGGGGTTAAAAAGGACCAGCAGAAATGGACACACCTGGAGTCTGAGTCTTCCGTTATAAACTCTATTTTATTAGTAACTACGTGATAAAGTAATATAAAACAAGGTAAGGTAAACAGGTTAGCAGAGTATATGCATATAGAAGTGAGTAAATAAACTTCCCAGGCTTCTCCCAGCTCAGGTGATGAGATAATACAGTCTTACGGTGGTCTGGTAAGAAGTCAGTTCAGTTCTGGAATTTGAATTGAGTAGAGTTAGAGAGGGGGAGGGAGAGGGAGGGGGAGAGAGAGAGGGGGAGAGGGAGGGGAGAGAGGGGAGGGGGAGGGAGAGAGAGGGGGAGAGAGAGGGGGGAGAGGGAGGGGGGGAGAGGGAGAGGGAGGGGGAGAGAGAGAGGGAGGGGAGAGAGGGGAGGGGGAGGGAGAGGGAGAGGGAGGGGGAGAGAGGGAGAGAGAGGGGCAGGGAGAGGGAGGGGCAGGGAGAGGGAGAGAGAGGTGTTTTGTCTTCCCAGTGCCGATGCCGCCGAATCTTCCACGGCATCCTCCTGCTCCCGAAGGAGACCGTTTCTGTGGTGGAGTTATCAACCCAGGCAAGGGTTAAACACACCGATAGCTCCCCACTGGTCACTCCTTTGTCCACACTGTGAGCAAAAACCCCACCTTTGCCATGGGCACACTAAGCTCAACCAGTGCCAGTGTCTTCCTTGTGTCTGGCATGTCTCGTGTCTCTCTGATGTGTCTGATTACAAAGCCAGTTGACCTTGTATATATTCCACAAGTGCGGAACACCAGCTGTCCATCATATAGTTCCACCTTGCCGCTTCCATGGCAACTCACAGACTTTTTTTTTGTTGCTCTCTCTCTCCCTGAAGCAGCACACACTGTCTGCTCCCTCTCTCTCTTTTTAAAGGAACAGTCCACTCTGGATAATCAGTTCTCATCACACCACCCTCCTTTTAAGAAAAATCTTGATGAAGTAGCAAAATTTTTGTCTTAACTATCGATTATGCAGCTTAAAGCAATACATGTGTAATTATCAGGTAACATAGCAAAGCATATACAAACTTAAACTTAACATATAGACAAACAATCTGCTATAATATTGTCAGTACCTTTCACATGTTTTATTTCCATGTCATACTCTTGCAAGATCAGACTCCAGTTAAGTAACCTTCTATTCTTATCCTTCATTTCCCTCAGAAACACCAATGGATTATGGTCCGTGTAAACCACAAGTGGATTCTGCACAGGACATATGTAGACATTGTAATGTTGCAATGCTAAAATGAGTGCTAGCAACTCTTTTTCAACAGTGAAGTAATTTTTCTGATGCACATTAAATTTCTTTGAGAAATAAGCGACTGGATGTTCAATTTCATCATCATCCTTTTGCAATAAAACTGCCCCAGCAGCTTCATCACTAGCGTCAACCGCGATTGCAGATGGTTTATTGAAATCAGGTGCTTTGAGCACAGGATGATAACAGGATGGTTTTCAGGCAGTCAAATGCCTCTTGACAAAGGTCAGTCCACACAAATCTTTCACTCTTCCCTAGGAGTTTAGTTAGGGGGAGAGCGATGTCTGTGAAGTTCTTACAAAACTTACGGTAATACCCAACCATTCCCAAAAACCGTCTTAACGCTGTGTTGCCCATCGGAACGGGAACCTCAGCAATAGCCTGAACCTTGGCCTGCACAGGAGCCAGATGGCCCTGGCCTACTATGTAGCCAAGATATGTGTACAGTGGTGTGGCCATATTCACTTTTTAGCAAAGTTTACAGTGAGATTTCCCTTGGACAGCCTTTCAAACAGTTTCTCTGCTGCTGAGACATGTTCTTCCCAGGTCTCATTCCATACAACCAAGACATCAATATAAGCCCCTGTATTTTCTAAACCCTGAATCACTGAATTCATCATCCTTTGGAACATCCCTGGAGCATTTTTCATCCCAAAGGGTAAAACATTGTACATTGAAGAGAAAAGGTGGAGATAGGGCCAGCAGGGAGGGATGCCCCAGTCTGCTACCTTCACCCTGCAGTGAAAAGACCTTTGATCTGACAGGATTCAAAAGATTGAGTAGGTCATTTTCAGAGTGCTCTTACCCTGAGATGGAAGGTGAAGCATCAGATAGAGAATCGTTTTCTAGACATGAAAGGTTGTTCGTTAGAACCAGTCTTCCAATATTTGCAGCAAAGAACATGTAAGGAAACAGGGATCTGCAGTACTAAGCAGGATTCGGAAGATTGAACAAGCTCTCAAAGAGAGCCCCAATAAGGACCTTCCTCAGTTGCCCAGCAGCTGCTATGGGAGGGAAAGACTAAGGAAAAAATCCTTCCCACCTAGTGTGTCAGAGGATTTGTCAAGAGACTTTTCTACCTACCATGTTACATCAGGATTTGGGTAGTAAGGGGGAGGAGAAAGGTTTGTCCTTGTCCAGGGATGAATTTATAGCGGAACAAAGCCGCGATTCTGAAATTGCTACATTAAAAGAGACAGCTCTCACAGGAGAGGAGGTTCAGAAAAAGTCAGTAGGGTATTATCTGAAGGATGGGGTGTTAATGAGGAAGTGGAGATCACATACTGTGCCTGCAAGTGAGGACAGGGCTATTGAACATCAAGTTGTGGTCCTGAAAGTTTACAGGGCCGAGATTTTAAACATGGCTCATAGTGTGCCTTTAGGTGGACACTTTGGAATGGAAAAGAGGCTGAGACCCTGTCAGAGTCTGCTAGGTTAGCAGACGAGTATGCTTTAACCCACAAGGTAAAGTTTTTCCCGATCAAAAACTACTAAAGGAGTAGCAGGGATAACAAAGATACCCCACAGGTTAAACCAGAGAGTAAGTTGGGAACTAGTGATAAGGGTAAGGAGGAAGGAAAGCAGTCCAAAGGGAAGTTTTCTAGTTTCACCTGTCACTATTGTAAGATGCCTGGTCATGTGGCAGCAAATTGTTTTGCTACGAAAAGGGAAAAAG